>NW_026712768.1:0-600000 GCF_030625045.1 Achroia grisella
GGACCCGGTTCTCCCAACTTTGAACCTCAGGTCGGTGATACCGAGCTGGGCCAAGGAAATCTTGGCCTTCGCTTCGGTGAGCACCGACCTGTAGGTGACGCCCCTCTCCTCGGCTCCCGGCCTCATGGTTAACACCACGGCCGATGACCGAGGGGGGCGTGCTTTCACTTTCTTCCGCGCGGTTGCCTTCCGCTGCGGGGGGTGCCTCTGTGTGGCCGCCGCGTGGCCCCTTCGGCGGACGCGCATTGGCGGGAGCCGTCTGGCTTGCGCCAGCGCCCTTGCGCTTCCCGCGCCGTACCACCGTCGACCATCCCTCCTGGTTGGCTGAGGTCGACGGCTGCGGGTCTCCTCCCCGGCTGGGCTTCCCGGTCTGTGGGACCCCATCGGTCGCCGGCCCGGACGATCCGGGAGCAGGCGCACTCTTAGCAGCCTTTGGTGGCCGCTGACGCTTCGCCGAGATCCGCTCCTCCATCTCGGCGAAGCGGGCGTCCATCATCTCGCCTACTCGCCGGATCATCCGGTCTTCGGCGTCTTCCGATGGGGTCCGGGGTGCGGCACCTTCCGGGGCTTCCGCTGTTGTTCCCGTGATGGTCACGGCGGGGAGCTCAATGGCATTCCTCGCCTCCTCCAGCTCAACCTGGACCTTCCGCAGGGTGGCACGATCGAGAGCATTGGCCTTCTTTAGCTCCTCTAGAAGCCGCCTGCTCTCCTGCGCCTCCCGCTTCAGGACCTCATTCTCAGCTTTGAGCTGAGCTACCTCCTCGGCCAGGTTGGTGGAGGAGCGTGCCGCTTTGCGAAGGGCAAGAATCTCCTTCTTGTCGGCCAACGCCTCGTCCAGTGCTCCCGCGGACATCTCCTTCGCGTGCGCAAGGTCGTTCCTCAGCCGCTCATTCTCCCTACTGAGAGTCGCGACTTCGGAATCGACCGTCCTTCCCTTTAGGACCTCCGACGCCGACCGAATACTGGCGATGGAGTCCTTTATCGCCTTGACGATAGTGCCCTTCAGGTTACCGGACACCCTCACCGCGGAAAGAACCTGAAGGGCACTCTCCTCAATCGATGCGCCTAGCTCTTCGGCGCCCATGTCCTCGGCATACCGCACCTCTCCGCCGAATGTTCCACGGGCGGCAGTCGCCGGAACGGAGACGGATCTGGAGGGGCCGGCGTCAGACGCCGAGCCCTCTGTCTCCATTCGGGCGGTTCTCGCCCCTTTCCCGCTCTGTGACGGGCTCATGGCCCGTTCTGTCCTAGTGGACACCTCCACCAGATCGACGTCGTCGTCGGAGTCCAGATCTTGCGGCCTCTCGACGACGCGCCTCTTTCTGCGGTACCTTTTGGGTGAGGTGCTCACCCTCAAGCACTGCTCCTCCGATCCCAGTGACAACGAGGACCCCGTAAACTCGGAGTCCATGTTGGCCACGTGAACCTCGTAGTCCGATATGTCCGCCACGGTCTGACATATCGCCTTCACCTGCTCTTCCCACTCCCTCCTGCGACTGAGCGTGTCCCCCCCAGAAGACGCGGGACAGTCCACCCCCAGCTGATCTGGTGCGGTGGAGGAGGATTCTCCGGCCGCGGAGCGACCGGTACCTCCCTGGGGTATATTCTTCTTTCGTTCAGCCATTTCATGATTTTTCCTTTTTACGGGTGTGGTCCCGATCTCCCGCCAACAACGACGAAAAGAAACAGAAAAGAAAACCAAAAAGATAGGACAGACAAAAGACAGAAAAAAGACAGACAAAAACCAAAGACTAACTAAAACCCAAATAAATTAAAACAAAACAAAAAGAAGTGAAAACCCAAACAAAACAAAGAAGAAGAAACAAACAAAACGAAGATTAAAACAAGAAGTTGGGCGGGTTCCTGACTCCGGGATCCTCGACTTTTGTCGAGGCATAGGAATCCGCAACCCGCCCAACCTGCCGGGCTACTGGCCGACATAGTAGCCGTATCCCGAAGGAACGACTACTATCCCGCCCGGGGCGTACCAGAACCAGACCATTGCTCGGCCACCGTTCCCCGCGGACGTATCCACGAGGATGGGGAAGCCTCCCAATGGCAGGCCCATACTAGGAGGTTGCCCGACCCACGCCCCAACCTAACCTAACCTAACCTAACCTAACCTAACCTAACCTAACCTAACCTAACCTAACCTAACCTAACCTAACCTAACCTAACCTAACCTAACCTAACCTAACCTAACCTAACCTAACCTAACCTAACCTAACCTAACCTAACCTAACCTAACCTAACCTAACCTAACCTAACCTAACCTAACCTAACCTAACCTAAACCTAAACCGCAGGTAATTGTGCTTGTTCTGTTGCATATGTCAGATACACAGAACGAAACTTCATCGCCTTCCACTTTTACCTTCCCGCCACCTAGTGCACAATGGTGGTACTACGTTGATTGTGTTTACTATGCTTTGCTTTATGCGCCATCTAGTATGGGATAGTAGTACTGCGGTCATTTGTGCATTTACTTTACTATATATATAATATATATATATATATATATTTATGCCATCTAACATGTAAAACTTGTCGTATAAAGGCAGCTATTGACGTGCCGTGTAATAATTGACGCGTCGTATAAAGACAGTTATTGACATGTCGTGTAATGGTAGCTATTGACGTGTCGTGTAAAGACAACTATTGACGTTTCGTATAAAGACAGCTATTGACGTGTCGTACAAAGACAATTATTGACGTGTCCTATAAAGACAGCTATTGACGTGTCGTATAAAGACAACTATTGACGTGTCGTATAAAGACAGCTATTGACGTGTCGTATAAAGACAGCTATTGACGTGTCGTATAAAGACAGCTATTGACGGGTCGTATAAAGACAACTATTGACGTGTCGTATAAAGACAACTATTGACGTGTCGTATAAAGACAGCTATTGACGTGTCCTATAAAAACAACTATTGAAGTGTCATATAAAGAGAGCTATTGACGTGTCACATAAAGACAGCTATTGACGTGTCCTATAAAAACAACTATTGAAGTGTCATATAAAGAGAGCTATTGACGTGTGTATAAAGACAGCTATTGACGTGTCCTATAAAAACAACTATTGAAGTGTCATATAAAGAGAGCTATTGACGGGTCGTATAAAGACAACTATTGACGTGTCGTATAAAGACAGCTATTGACGTGTCCTATAAAGACAGCTATTTACGTGTCGTATAAATACAACTATTGACGTATCGTATAAAGACAACTATTGACGTATTGTATGATGACAACTATTGACGTATCGTATAAAGACAACTATTGACGTATCGTACAAAGACAACTATTGACGTGTCGTATAAAGACAGCTATTGACGTGTCGTATAAAGACAGCTATTGATGTGTCGCATTAAGTCAGGTATTGACGTGTCGTATAATAGTAGCTATTGACGGGTCGTATAAAGACAACTATTGACGTATCGTATAAAGACAACTATTGACGTGTCGTATAAAGACAGCTATTGACGTGTCCTATAAAGACAGCTATTGACGTGTCGTATAAAGACAACTATTGACGTGTCGTATAAAGACAGCTATTGACGTGTCCTATAAAGACAGCTATTGACGTGTCGTATAAAGACAGCTATTGACGTGTCGTATAAAGACAACTATTGACGTGTCGTATAAAGACAACTATTGACGTGTCGTATAAAGACAGCTATTGACGTGTCGTATAAAGACAACTATTGACGTGTCGTATAAAGACAGCTATTGACGTGTCGTATAAAGACAGCTATTGACGTGTCGTATAAAGACAACTATTGACGTGTCGTATAAAGACAGTTATTGACATGTCGTGTAATGGTAGCTATTGACGTGTCGTATCTATTAAAATTTGCCGTAAAATTATTAGTGTTAAGACATGGTTAATAATTTAAATAATGTATATTAAACACGAAAGTTTAAAAGTAAATTTTGTATGTCATATTTATTTATATTTAATTAGCAGCCTCAATAAATTGAAAGCTTCTAGCTTTAAAAAAAAAAAAAATGAAATAAGCCTATGTCCTTTCTCAGGACCTAGACTATCTGTGTACCAAATTTCATTTAAATCAGTTCAGTAGTTATGCCGTGAAAGCGAGACAGACAGAGTTACTTTCGCATTTATAATATTAGTACGGATCTATTTGCCTTCATGTCAAACTTCGCGGTGTATCGGTAAGCAGGTAATGGTACTCGCTAATGGTTCGACCAGCCGAGTACACACATAATAATGTTCATTATAGAATTTCCAACCATGACATGCTGACCTGTTACATTCGTTGCATGCCAATAAAGAGATGGAGCTCGAGGTGTGCTCCGTGCTGCGCCCACACGGCGCGAGTACTGTTTTTTTTTTTTTTTTAACTAGTCGCCGCTCTATGGGAGACCACACTATAATCTAAAATACAAACAACTACCAGTAGGGATGAGGAAGTGAGAGGGTGAGAATATTAAAACAAACATTTTGTGTACACATTTATTGTAATTCTTAAACTATTACATGCGACTATAGCCCCGACACGTGGCGACACGCCGCGGCCACCACGTGTAGCGCGCGTTACGATTGTAACAGTCACAAATTAATATAATCACCTAACGAATCATATAGCATTCCAACGCCAGTCAGGGAATTGATGAATGTGTTGCTATTACAGTCATCGCTTGTGGCCGGGGTATACTCACTTTATACGTCATCGTAGTGCACGCGAGGTGCAATACACCAAGCACGCTTTATATTGATCAATTACAGCACGCAGGACTGTGTCAATAAACAAGTTTGCAACAAAGCCAATCACAATGAACATTGCATTTTGTTGAAGTGAAGTTTGCGACGTTGCGTTTGCAACTTACACAACACTACACTCAACTCGCACCGTCAGCCACGTGTCACGTGTCACGTGTCACGCGCCACGTGCTGTCAACATTCAATGAAATCCACTCATCCTAAAATAACACTCTCCGTTGAGGGCTGTCCGAAGCGACCAAACTCTCTGTTTAAATCTTATGTTACAAGATATCATTGCTTTATTTTCCCGCCACATCGTACATTTAAGACTTTGAAGTGTCACGCGGCCGGCCGCGTCACTGACACTAGTGAGTAGCGAGTCCGGCCTCGTATTCTATAACAATGTACCAACTAATTAACTGTAATATAGCTTTAAACTAATAGTTGTTTGATAGTGTATGTTGTTATATTTAGCCGCTAAGAACTTACCACTATTTGTACAAGCCACTCGGTTTGTGCGTCAAAAAAATACAATAAAATAATACAATTGATTTATGCGGCGTCACGCGGCGCGCGCGACTCTCACATGCCTCTGCCTCAAGACATGATCATAATAATAATAATGTGTCCAACATAAGACAGCTACTATGACCTACGTCGCATTCTTTTAGTATTTACATATCACCATATATACACAAGTTTTCACATCGATACAAACAGATGTAATTGTGATTGTGAGTATCGCGCGGGCACGTACAGTCCTGTGTTTGGGTGTGTTCATAACATAACACTCATATATTCTACGAATTAAATCGCTAAAAGAATGTTACGTTACAGACGCTGTTGCACTATATATCATTATAAATATCAGAATACAATAGTTTAAAAATAATCAAAACGCGCAGTGCGTGGCGTCATGTCCGAATGCTAGCCGAAATACAATCTCATTAAAATATCTAAACTTATATAAATTTACAAACAACGGCACCACGTTACACCACGCGAGCGTGTGACCGTTCAAGTACGTATTGAATGACCATACACCATACTCCGAGTACACGTGTGACGGCCACGGGGGAACTACCCGCGAGAGGTACCGGCTCGCACCGCCGGCACTTTGCGGCCGGGGCGGGGCGGGCGGGGCGGGGCGGGGCGGGCGGGGCGGGGCGGGGCGGGGCGGGGCGGGGCGGGGCGGGGCGGGGCGGGGCGCGGCGGGGCGGGGCGGGGCGCGGCGGGGCGGGGCGGGGCGGGGCCTAGAGCGCCATCTTGCGTCCCTCGATGGAGATCTCGACGGCGCGCCGCGAGCCGCTGCGCATGCGCTTCTGGTCTATGAACCGCTTCATCTGCTTCTCGTATCGCGTCATTTTCTTCTTGCTCACCTGTTAACGTACAAACTGATCGGTCACGGTTTGCGGTGCATTCGTAATCTATACATATAAATATAATTGAAGTGTCTGCTTGTAATGTAGAAATAATCATACATACACTAATTTACGATTTTTGTCTGTCTGTCGGGCGGTGTGTGACGTGTGTGACGTGTGTGACGTGTGTGACGTGTGGTGTACTGACCCGCGACATGTCCAGCTCGCAGGTGGACTTGGGGCGGTAGACGTAGTCCTTGTTGGAGGGCAGCGGCACGCGCGCGCGCGCCACCCTTCATACTGCAATACACCAAGCGGTGTGTGACGTGTGTGACGTGTGTGACGTGTGTGACGTGTGGTGTACTGACCCGCGACATGTCCAGCTCGCAGGTGGACTTGGGGCGGTAGACGTAGTCGGTGTTGGAGGGCAGCGGCACGCGCGCGCCACTCATCCTAAAATAGCACTCCCCGGGCGGTGTGTGACGTGTGTGACGTGTGTGACGTGTGGTGTACTGACCCGCGACATGTCCAGCTCGCAGGTGGACTTGGGGCGGTAGACGTAGTCCTTGTTGGAGGGCAGCGGCACGCGCGCGCGCGCCATAACAAGCCCGGGTCCCCGGGCGACGTGTGTGACGTGTGTGACGTGTGTGACGTGTGGTGTACTGACCCGCGACATGTCCAGCTCGCAGGTGGACTTGGGGCGGTAGACGTAGTCCTTGTTGGAGGGCAGCGGCACGCGCGCGCGCGCTGCGCCCGGGTCCCCGGGCGGTGTGTGACGTGTGTGACGTGTGTGACGTGTGGTGTACTGAGGTGTGTGGTGTGTGACGTGTGTGACGTGTGTGACGTGTGGTGTACTGACCCGCGACATGTCCAGCTCGCAGGTGGACTTGGGGCGGTAGGGTGTGTGACGTGTGTGACGTGTGTGACGTGTGTGACGTGTGGTGTACTGACCCGCGACATGTCCAGCTCGCAGGTGGACTTGGGGCGGTAGACGTAGTCCTTGTTGGAGGGCAGCGGGTGTGTGACGTGTGTGACGTGTGTGACGTGTGTGACGTGTGGTGTACTGACCCGCGACATGTCCAGCTCGCAGGTGGACTTGGGGCGGTAGACGTAGTCCTTGTTGGAGGGCAGCGGCACGCGCGCGCGCGCCACCCAGCCCGGGTCCCCGGGCGGTGTGTGACGTGTGTGACGTGTGTGACGTGTGGTGTACTGACCCGCGACATGTCCAGCTCGCAGGTGGACTTGGGGCGGTAGACGTAGTCCTTGTTGGAGGGCAGCGGCACGCGCGCGCGCGCCACCCCGCGCGGGGACTCGTGCGACGTGTGTGACGTGTGTGACGTGTGTGACGTGTGGTGTACTGACCCGCGACATGTCCAGCTCGCAGGTGGACTTGGGGCGGTAGACGTAGTCCTTGTTGGAGGGCAGCGGCACGCGCGCGCGCGCCACCCAGCCCGGGTCCCCGGGGCGCGGCGCGCGCTCGCCGTCCGCCGCGCCGGGCCCCGCGGGCCCCGCCCCCGCGCCGCCCGCGCCCCGCGCGCCGCCGTCCGCGCGCGCCCTCTTGCCGGGGGGCCCGGCGGGGGGCCCGGCGGGGGCCCCGGGGGGCGCGGGGCCGGCTCCGGTGCGCCGCGCGCCCGCCATGGCCTCGTCGCGCGCCTGCCGCTCCTCGCGGGACATCGCTGCAATGAAATCGCCGTTCTCTTTATACCACGCAGGTTACCGTAGCGTGTGGACGCCTGAAACACCAGGGGTGTCGCGTGCGCGTTGCCGACCCTTAAGAAACCTTAATATCTTGAAAAACCCCACGCTGTGGACTCTCGAAAAAACCTCGGCAGGAAGTTCACCAATCGAATAATTTTTATTTTTCTTCTTCAGCAATTTCATAGCTTAATCCCTGATATATGACCAGAATTATTAATATCTAGTACACATGTAATCAATATTATATAGGTATGATTTACTATTCGTCATAAATACAAAATCATACTTGGAATATTAATACTTACACCTTCCTAATATTATAAATGAGACAATAACTCTGTCTACCTCGCTTTTTAAAATAAAAGAATTTAAAAAAAAAAAAAAAGGATTTTTTTTAAAAAAAAGATTTTGTGTGTAAGTATCGTCATTTTAAATATAGACCCATGGAACTTATTTTTAAAGCTATTGATTAAATGTAAATCAATACGACATTCAAAGTTTGTAAATTATTTACCCTCAAGGGTGTAAAATAAAATAAGAGAGGTGAAAGATTGTATGAAAATGTGTTATTTTTGAATCGTTCTAGCTTTCTAATTTACATGATGATTTCAATTAATCTTTTTTCTTTCGATTTTTAGGTTAGATATTTAAATATTTTTCCTTTATTTGGTCTATAACCATGAATATCACGGTTCATTCCAGGGTATGTGTGTGTGTGTGTGTGTGTGTGTGTGTGTGTGTGTGTGTGTGTGTGTGTGTGTGTGTGTGTGTGTGTGTGTGTGGGTGTGGCTCACCCTTGAAGTCGGTGGAGAGGTTGAAGATGGGCCGCGCCCACTCTGAGATGAGTCTGCCGGCTCGCTCGCGGTTGGCCTTGGTCTCCTTGGGGTGCTTGTAGAGGTACATCACCGCCTTGCCGATGCCCGACTGCTTCAGCAGGGACTTGTCGATGGACGGGAACTGAACACATTGTTCACACATAACGCATTCACCTTACATCAATTAGCTATTGTTGAAATTATCTTTGGACATTAAAGTCGACGTCACCATAGTACCATAGTCGTAATCCGAGTAGAAAACCATCACTTCATCTCATCAATACTAAATATTCTATATATTGTTTCTCTCCATATCGATAACTAGTTAACTATAATGGTATAATATAACATAGTAATATGTATGTATACTTATCAGATAGCAACTAGCTTTGTGAATTGTGTTTTGGTTGAATAGTAACATATGTCAGTGAAATTATGTATGTATGTGAGCGTGACTGGTGCGGTACTGACGTCCATGAGCAGCTTGAGGATGCTCTCCCTGATGAGGAGGCAGGGCAGAGCGCGGTTGGGCATCGGCGCCAGCCAGTCGCACAGCACGTTCAGCACGTTGTGCTCCAGGAACGCCAGCTGCAGGTCCTTTTTGATGAGCTGCGACATCGCAGACTTCAGCATTGACACCTGTCCAACATACACATAACATAAATTAAAATTAATTCATCAATTATTAAGTTCACTTATTTATTTCAATTGAAGATACATACTATATAATAGTTTATTCTGCATCATCAACACCAGTCATTATTTCATGGGATTGTTCGATTTTATTATTGGAATTGGAATGTGATAAATTACGTACGAAATATTATAATTATGTTTATATATAAGTGAGAGATGGCAGACCGGTTGCTGCTGTACCTTGGAGACGGCGGGCTGGTTGTTGTCGTACCTTGGAGACGGCGGGCTGGTTGTTGTCGTACCTTGGAGACGGCGGGCTGGTTGTTGTCGTACCTTGGAGACGGCGGGCTGGTTGTTGTCGTACCTTGGAGACGGCGGCTGAGGTCTTGGAGACCGGGCTGGTTGGTGGCGTACCTTGAAGACGGCGGCTGAGGTCTCGGGCTGGTTGTTGTCGTACCTTGGAGACGGCGGGCTGGTTGTTGTCGTACCTTGGAGACGGCGGGCTGGTTGTTGTCGTACCTTGGAGACGGCGGGCTGGTTGCGGCGGTTGAGGTCCCGGTCGCGGTCGGCGGCGGCCCTCATCTGCTGCAGGAGGTGCGCGATGAGGTCGTCGTTGTCGTTGATGATGTCGATGTCCCTGCGCCGCCGCCGGCCGCGCCGCTCGTCCCGCTTGCGCGCCAACATCAGCTCGAAGTCGGACATCCCGCCGCCCGCCTCCGCGCTCGACGGGCCCGGCGCCTCCTCGTCCGACGAGGCCGCGCCCCCCTCCGCCCCCGGCCCCGCCCCCTCCGCGCCCGCCTCGCCCGGCGCCGCCCCCGGCCCCGCCCCCTCCGCCCCCGCCCCCGCCGCGCCCCCCTCCGGCGCCGCGTCGTCGTCGGAGGCGAGCCGCACCGCGCGCCGCTTGGTGCCTGCACATCACACACGAGTATAAATATGAACCGGAACCACCGGCAGCAGCTCGCAGGACGAGCGGCGACCGCCTCCGATCGCGTCGATCGCACGAGCGACACGGTCGATGCGCGATCGTTCTTTGTAGGTAACGCAACGTCACTGAGATCTCACAAAACGAAGTAATATTAATTAATTTTTATCTAGCAGTCACATTATATTAATCTAATATTGAGCATTTTCGTATTGTGTATACACGATCCTAAGTCCTACTTCCAACGGGACTGTCCTGCTTTTAGATTCTCGCTCCCCTTGTATCCTTCTCTGACCGACATTATACAGTTTTCCCGGAGACAAAAGGTAATTCAGTATTTACTACCGACCTGTATCCTATTCATTATATTACTTAAATATCAGTAAAACTAATTTACTACATTAACATCTCACTCATAACAAAAAAAAATGGTCACATTCGTATACATCATCCGACATCAGATTAAAAGCTTAAGTCTAGCCTAGACTGTAGAATAGATCAATTCCAAAAAACATACTACTAATGAAGAAAGACACATTCCGCGTAGAATTAGTATAAATAGGATAACATTTACTTACCCCTTCTGGACGGTGAACCAGACCCTGATCTCGAGCTGGACCGCGATCTAGAGCGCGACCTACAACACAACATAGTAATCAACACTGAAATAGTATCACTATAAACAGAACCATCGGACAACAGTGTAATTCAACTGCAATTATATTTTTTTATGCAACAGATTTCAACTCTAGGCTACAGGTCGCAGCTCGATGTTGTCGCCGCTTTACGCGATAAATGGCCTATCCAACGTTAACAGAATTTTCAGAATCGGATCAGTAATACTCAGAAAATTCCAAAACGAAACATTATCTCTTTATAATATTTGTCTTACTAATAATATAAACACGAAAGTTTGTGAGTATGGACGGATGTTTGTTACTCTTTTACGTAAAAACTACTGAACGGATTTTGACTAAACTTTCAATAACATAGCTTATACATCAGAATAACACATAGGCTATATTTCAAGACATATTATGTGAATTGGGAGATATATAGTAATACAACTAGTATATTATATATTTCCTGAATTCCTGAATACTTTGTTCTAGTTGAAATAATATTTAATTACCTGGATTTAGATTTAGCAGAGCCGGAGCGAGAGCGTGAGCGCGAACCGGACCGAGACCTGGAGCGCGACTTGGACCTGGATCGCGACTTGGATCTGGAGCGAGATCGAGAGCGGGAGCCGGAGCGGGATCGTGATCTCGACTTAGATCGTGATCCAGAACGCGAGCGTGACCGCGAACGTGAAGCCGACTTCCGAGATTCGGATAAAGAACGAGATCGACTTTTCCTTGCATTGTCTGTACAAAAAAGAATTAAGAAGATTGGCGCATTGTAACCGGAAGGATTTTTATTATCTTATTACATTTATATTATATGCCTGTATTAATTTATAAACGTTTAGAACAAATTTTACCATATATTTAGAGTATTGCACAGACATTCAATTCACAAATCTCTAAACCAAAGTATTATTAATGGAACAGTGAAGAAGTAAATTTTCAAATCATATAATGTAAAATTGACATTCACATTCTGTATAATTTTAATAGAATCCATTTTGGAATTGCCTCCTTAAGGCGTGGGCCCAACGTTCAGAATCACTGCTCTAGATAGTAATACAGTTATATTGATACAACACACAGTGTACACACCTGCTGCTGGAGATTTTGAGCGGGACCGGGATCGTGAGCGTGATACAGATTTCCTAGAACGGGACCCTGACCGGCTCGCACGGGAACCTAAAAATGTATAAATTAAGATGTAAGTTTGTATAACTGAGGACAGTCATATTGTCAGGATGATCGGATGTGGGATTGGATGTTTCTGGAAGGCGTGTGAAAGGAATAGTAAGGAGAGTAAAGATGATGAGTGAAAGAGATGCACGATGCAAGTATGATTGGTCGACGAATGAATGAAGGAAGATGGCGTTAGGATTCGAATCCTGTAAAAGTGATGTGGTTGCTCCACAGCTCTTTTACAGGATTCGAATCGAATAAATTTATACAAATTGAATATAGTCTGATTTTCCGCCCACGACTTCCCACATGTATTATTGGCAATTAATTAAAGAGTGCTTTCTATAAAGAAAAACTACTTCTTTATGTAATTTGTAATAATAAACAAGCTGACTGGCTACCTGATGACAAACGGTCACCGTCGCCTATATATATGAACAGCATTGGGGACATCACATTACCATATGAATTATGTGTTCCCATTCCAGAGGACTAAGATGTTGTCTCCTGTAATTTCACTGCCTAATCTGCACTACACGATCAAACGACAGCTTCCAATGCAAAATAGGTGAAACTGAGAGACCCATTATTTTTGATCCATATCCAATAGGTTAACAAAAAACTCACCGGTTGGTGACTTCACCATTTTTTCCTTGGAGACACTGCGAGAACGCGCTGCGGCCGTGTCGTGTTCACGGTCCACTTCCATTTTGTCCACAGATCTTGACCTGCTCCGTGAGCGAGTTTTATTTGGTGATATACTTCGTGATTTGGACTTTGATTTTCTCGGAGAATTCGCTTTAGACGGTGACGCGGATGGAGAAGGACTCCGTGATTTAGATTTTTTTGTGCTGCTGCTGCGTGACCTCGATCTCCGCGGAGAACCACTACGGGATCTAGATTTCCTAGAGGAAGCACTTGGAGACCTGGACTTAGCGCGTGAGCCGGATCTCGAGCGAATCTGAGACTTGCTGCGTGACCTGGATTTCTTAGATGATACACTTCCTGATTTGGATCTCGACCGCGACCGAGCCGGCGAACCACTTTTCGATCTGCTTCTAGATCCACGACTGGAGCGTGACTGAGGCGTACCACTCCTAGATCTGTCTTTTGCGGGCGATCTGCTTCTCGATCGGCCAGATTTTGGTGAACCAGAATGAGATCGTGAACGCGAACGAGAGCCGCTTCGAGATCGCGAGCTGGACTTTGAGCGGGAACGAGACTTGGAGCGAGAACGGGATTTTGAGCGAGAGTGGGACTTTGAACGAGATCGAGATCGTGATTTGGAGCGAGAACGAGATCGTGAAACACTGTGCGAGTTAGAGCGCGATCTTGAATTTCTTTTAGAGTTTGGGGAGCCATCATGTGACATCCTTGAGTCTGAAGCCACCTAAAAATAATAAAATAAATATAATTTATACATCTGCAACATTAAAATTATTTACGATTAATAATAATAATAATAATAATAAACTCTTTATTGTGCACATAGAAGAACAATAAGAAAAAGAAAAACAATAAATAGAAAATTATGAACAAAAGGCGGTCTTATCGCTATAAGCAATTTCTTACAGACAACCTGCAAGATAGGACTAACATACACAGAAGAGGTAGATGGCACACACAAGACACTAGAATTATCAAACTAATTAATAGACATACATATATATATATATATATAAATAAATATACATACATATATTCAATATATTGGAAGATTTCAGAGTTAAATAGGAAAATGAAAAAAAAATTTGCTATAGGGACAGATAATGAGACCTTAGACGATTTTTAAATATTGTATGAGATTGAGCGGATCGAATGGAGAGTGGTAGAGAGTTCCAAAGGCGAATGGCTAGGACAGTGAAAGAGTTGGAATAATATGTAGAGGAGTGAGCAGGGATCGTCAGACAAAGGCTTCTGGTGCTACGCAAAGCAGAACCGGGGGATTTAGAGTGAAATAAAAAATTAGTTTTTAGATATTCTGGAGTAGAGGGATGGAAAAGAATGGTGTAAAGAAGGCATAGTATGTGAAAATTCCTGCGAAGACGAATGGGTAGCCACTTGAGTTGATTGCGAAAATTGGAAATGTGGTCATACTTACGGAGACCAAATATGAATCGTATGGACATATTTTGGAGTCGCTCAAGTTTATTTAATTGTTCTTCAGTGAGATTTACATAGCAGGAATCCGCATAATCTAGGATTGGAAGTAACAAGGAATTTGCTAGCGCAATTTTGGTATCCACTGGTAGGAAGTTCCGCAACCTATTAATGCTTCCGACGGCTGCAAACATTTTCCGACTTAACTGTGTAATTTGTGGTGACCAAGACAAATTTTCATCAAAAAGAATTCCAAGATTTTTGACCTGGGCGGAATATTTAATGTCATGGCCATCAAAGGTAACTGGTGATAGTTGATTGAAGTCTAATCTAGAAGTAAAATACGAACTTCCAATAATTATACACTGTGTTTTTTTAGGATTTAATATAAGGCCATGAGCGGGTGAGCTTTGCTCCAGTCAGATATATAGGCGAGATCCAGATTTATATACTGAATAGCATCGCTAATATTAGGCAGATCAGCTTGTGAATAAATTTGAAGGTCATCTGCATAGAGGTGGTAGGATGAACGAAGATGAAGTGTGATAGAATTGATAAATAAAGTGAAGAGAAGAGGAGATAATGTGACATCCTGAGGTACGCCTGCAGTCGTTGTACACCAGGATGAACTAATATCATCAATACGAATACACTGCCGGCGCCCATACAGGTAAGTACTGAAACCATTCAATCACCGTTGGATTAAAAAAAATAAGGATTAAATAAAATAAGAAACTGGTAATGTACCAAAAATATTATAAATTAAATAAAGGTAATGTACATACACAATGCAATTTGTGTTGAAGTAGGATTATTTTTAATTTTTATTATCTAGAATAATCTACACCATAAATAATACCCATGACCATGTGATTCACATTCCACATTAACAGTGACTCATGAACATCAGTTTCTCCACTACTATTTTGTTATCCCTAACCTTCTCAGATATATATAGGGCAGTAGAGAAGAACAGGTGAGGAGAATATGTAGAATATTGTCTATTCTTTCACTTATAAAATAAAAGTATCAGTCTGTATGTAGTGTATGTAATTTAAAAAACACTCACCGATCTACTGCGGGAACGAGATTTTCTACCATCTGAAATATAGAAAAAGATTGTTTAGTATATTTACACAAAGTACATTTCATTGATATCTAGAATATCCATAGGAAGTGCACAATTACTGTATTCACAAGAATATTGATTGGTTTAGTTTCTGTTTACATATTAGCAACAACAAATTAGCAAAGTACACACTTACAATTGTAGAACTAAGTAAATACATTGGTTCCTTTCAATACAGATTATATGATAAATCTAAATGCGATCAGTCCACTGGGTGGAGTGTGCCAAACATGTACAAATGACATCCTTGTACTTGTATTGCCATCATGACAATCATGATGGCTGTCATTTTATAAGAAAGGAAGTCCATATCCAACTAATAATTTTACACACAATTTAACAAAATGTATTGAGACTCATACAACCATGTCATGGCAACTGTCTGGTCATGAGACACTACTGGAGTGAACCTGTCAGTACCACTATGTACAGTTGAACACACTCCATGTACAGTTAAACATATTCATTTCTCTTAATATTTGAAATCCATCACTTACATGACAATAACATAATCCATGTATAGCCAATGCCTACCCACTTTATACAGCTACATTGTTCTCATGTATTAATATTCTAATATTCAGACAAAGTATATAATCACTTCAACTACAGTATGTGAATAGTAGACAACAAGCTACAAATCTGGTTTACAACAAATGTTTTATTATTGAATATTTGCTCTTACAAATGCAACATGGCAAAACGAAAACTTATTATATCACTCACTTTCTTACTGATCCCCGCATTCACTACGTAGGTATACTTTCATATGCATGGTCATTATTTTAAATTCGTTTTATATGTAAGTAAACTAACACAATTAAAATTTGTACATTATAAACTTGTTGAGTAATCTACAGTTTCACCTAGCATTTGTATCCTTCCGTTTCTTTAAAGAATAACAATTTGTTAACCTACCATTTACATACATTCCCAACGAATCAAATACTTGTTATCAATGAAATTGAATTGTTAAAATAGAAAAATCAGCAGGTAATTTCTAGGTTAGCACCGGAATAATAATTTGCTTATTTACCTGTATCCACATCCATTGTATCTTTATTCACGAATTGACCGTTATTAATTATCAAGCACGTTTAATTTCTATAACTCTATCAAAGATTAACATTAGAAATGTTTTAGAGAAAATAGAGATTACAATAAAAAATACAAATGTATATAAGTACACAGACTACTCAGAGTCAGAGTAATGTCAGTAATCTACTTTTCTCCAAATAGATCTCCTCTAGTACAGACCCAAAAATACGTCATTGTCAAAGTCAAAAATGAAATGTCTACGTGACAGATCCTGACTGTATAATTTCAACTTTTTGTCCTTTTAAATCTTTGTTTTGATTGTTTATTTCAGATATTACTTTTTACTCTAAAATATACTTGTTCAGTTACAATTATCGCTAAAATTGAAATGATAGACTGGATTCATGAATATGGAGGACGAAAACAAACTACCTTTGAAACGTGTGGAGCTGTCTTTATCGAAATTCAACGAAGTCGCGATTCCCCATCATTTAGATTTATTACGACAACATAAAACCAATATCGTCAAGGTACGTATCATTCTTCCCGTAATATAGATATATATAATATCAAAATTGGTAAAAGTTTGTCAAAAAAGTTATTTCAAACATATGTGCGTATCAAACACGCGATGGTAATGACGACACAGCTGTCTATTAATAAGTCCTTGTGGTCTGTACAATTCCGCTAGTTTGCCAATATTTCTAAATTAAATTGTTACCACAGTGCCCATGTAAATGTGTTAATTTTTATTGTTGATTGTCATAAACTTACTGCATATATATATATTTCTTTAATGCTGATTTAGTATCAAATTAAATGCTTAATTATATATTTTTTAATAACTTTCTTTCTTTATAACTTCAATAGTAGCTATTTTCTGCTAATTATTAATGTTGTTTAAATTTGCAAACATAATAGTTTGAATGAATAGAGTGGGTGAAACTGCTAGAGATCAAAACATTCTACTAGTGTCTACATTTTCTTTGTTATTTTAACAGTAAAGAAAAACAATAAAGATATACACATAAAAATACATATGTAATCGGTGTTAAATAAAAATTATATGTAGGCGAAGGTTTTTTAGATAATAATTAATAATTTATTTCACAACTATACTTAATTATGTTACCAGAATAATATATCTAAATAATATAACTCAAAGGTGACTGACATAGTGATCTATTAATTCACTGCCCAAATCACTGGACGGATTAGACTGAAATTTGGCAGGCAGGTAGATGTTATGACATAGGTATCCGCTAAGAAAGGATTTTGATTAATTCTACTTCCAAGGGGATAAAATGGGGGGTGAAAGTTTGTATGAAAATTTGTCAATTTTAAACCATTCGGGCTGAGACTTCACATGCATAAAGCTACTATGACTTAGGCGTCCTTTAAGAAGAAGAGAAACGGGCAAAAGCTAGTTCAATACATATAATTCGAAGAAAACAATCGATATGTTTATATACGATACGCTCGAAAATCTATCTGTCTATATAAGAAATACTCAAAACTCGAAAAATAGGAGACGGTACGAACGAGCGTGTACATAAAGGACGAACGTGACAATATTGGAATGTGCCCGAACAGTACGAGGAGAGCGGCGAGTACGGGCGCGTGCGCGCGGAGCAGACTAATGCGCGGCGCGTGGCGTCGCAGCTGCGGACGCTGCTGGCCGAGCTGGACGCGCTGCGGCGGCGCGTGGCCGAGCCCGACCTGCCGCGCTTCGACCGCCGCACGCAGCGCGCGCGCGACCTCACGCTGCGAGCCATCGTCGACTACCTCGGTACCAGCCGCCGCCTCCCGCTCCCCTCCGCTCCCCTCCGCTCCTGTCCGAAACGCCCGAGAGGTTCGAGTCCTTGCGCGGGTTCGGAGTGGCACCGGCGCTCGCCCCCCGACGTCCGGTGAAGCTACGAAGGCCGGCCGCGGCCGACGGCATTAGAGTAGTCCGAAAATGCCTCCTACACCTTGGAGGCATTTTCGGACGCCGATGTCGTAACCGACGGTCGATACGGCGACGAGCGATCTTTTACTTTAGATGAATAGAAATCGATCCGTTTGTCGGACACGTTTTATTAATAAACGAATGCGCAGTAACGACAAACAGAGACGGTAATGTCATGTTTAATATTTCGTAGTACTTACAGAGCTGCGCTTTCACATTTACATGTAACAAAGTTTTTTCGAAAGGCGAATATTGGCATAAATTCGATTAATGATGTTTTAGGAATTATAGAGAGCAGTTGTAGAAATTTGGTGGTAGCGAGCCGAGTCCGCTCTCGCACGGGTGAGAACAAAATATATATTGATAAAACTTGCATGAGATGCTATTTACGATTGGCCATTCAATACGATGCAGCTGTGTGCAGAGCGGCGTGCGGCATGACTCACTATTTTGCATTTCTAACTCCTGTTTGAATGTTGTTAGACAGTTGCTCCAACAGCCGAATATTTGGCGACAGCCCTTATTTTTTATATCAATTATTCATCATGTGTAAAACTATAACCGACAAAAGTAGCACTTACTTCAATCCCAAATTTTCTATAAATCATTCATTCTTGAACATGACACGTATTCGCTTAAACTTATTAATGGTATATTTGACATGAAATATAATATTTGTTTTTTCATGTTTGTTGTTAAGTACAGTATCTCCGTCGAATACCGAATATTAAATTCATTAGACGAATGGACTTAATCCTTACTTCCTTACTAATATTATAAATGCGAAAGTAACTCTGTCTGTCTGTCTGTCTCGCTTTCACGCCAAAACTACTGAACCGATTTAAATGAAATTTAGTACGCAGATAATCTAGACGCCGAGGAAGGACATAGGCTACTTTTTAATGCGAAGAAAGGGTTGTAAGGGGTTCAAAATGGAAATACAAGGTTATCTTTATGCGGTTGAATACAGCGCACACTTATTCGTCATCTTTTCATTTCACTAGCTAACAACCAATCAACACATCGCGCGCGTTTGCGCCATTCGCCATCTTTTCATTTCACTAGCTAACAACCAATCAACACATCGCGTGCGTTTGCGCCAATAAGGTATCCATCACAGAGAACAAAACCACAGATAACATAATGTAAAACGAAAGATCTTGCGTCAACGTCATCTTCCGGAAACATGACGTTGACGTTTAGCGAAAATATGATTTTTTGACACTTTTTTATGATAAAATCGTATATCGTGTGTATGTGTTTTTTCTTTAAACCTGAAATTGGCCGATTGCGAGACAAATTTGGCAATTTTTTTTGATTAAATATTAATTTTATTTTTTATCATTTTTGAAGCTAAATTGATGAAACTTATTTATTTGACTTATATTGTGTTAATTGAGTTAAATATTTTTTCATTATTTACGCGGACGAAGTCGCGGGTACAGCTAGTATCGAATATAATCAAAATATTCATAGCATTTCTTGATGTTACTTATCTTGTTCTTCTTGTCATTTGTTTCTAATAACCAAACGAAAAACTCGCCTGAACCGGGTGCCACAATAATACCAAATTCAACTGAAATTTAATCGCGAACAGCTTTGATTCATCTATTCAGTGATGCTGCAATAAAAATTATATCTCATGACATCTCACTAATATAGGCAACAGCTTTGCTGCTAGCAAAGATCGTTTTTATAACTTCAATTGCTTTATTATTGCGTTTATGGAGGATCATATTGAAATCGATTTTGTCATATTAATGTATTTCATAATTTAAATATACATATTTATTTATTCTTATCGCCGAGTCTAATAATTTTTTAAAATTTATAAATTCATTTAAAATTACTGTAATATTTTGTGGTATCAGAGGCGACGCCATTGACCATAAATCGGCAGCACGCAGAGAACGAGCCGGTGTGCGGCAGCGCCATGTCCACGGACTCGGTGGGCGTGGTCGGACACCACGCGGACCACGACCACGACCACGAGTCCGAACGGGAGCACGACAACGAGCGACGGTCGGCGGAGCGGCAGCTCGTCGAGGATCACGTAAGTCGCGGGCGGGGAAATTTTAAATATTTTCTATTACGATGTCGACGGTGAATTAGTCACGAAGTATGAAGCGTGGCAGTGCGAACAATTCGAAGTCGCACGGTATCGAGCGTCGGAGGCTCACGGCGAGGTCGGTTCGATGGCAGGAGAGCGAGCTGCGGTCGCGCGAGGCGGTGCTGCGCGGGTGGAGCGAGCTGCAGGCGGAGGTGCGCGCGCTGCACGACACGTGGCGCCACGTGCAGCAGGCCGCGCTCGAGCAGCGCGACCACGTGGCGGCGGCGGCGGGCGGCGTGGAGCAGGCCGCGGGCCACGTGGCGGCCGCGCGCGACCAGCTCTCCGCCGCCGAGCGGCTGCGGGCCGGCGCGCTGGGCGCGGGCGGCGCGGCGGCCGGCGCGCTGCTGGCCGGCCCGCTGGGGCTGCTGCTGGGCGCCAAGGCGGCGGCCGCCGGGCTGCTGGCCGGCTCCGCGCTCGGGTACCTCGCCGCGCGCCTGCTGGGCCGCGACCGGCTCCACCACGGCGACCACGGCGACCACGGCCACCACGGCCACCACGGCGACTAGCGGGCGGCCGCCGGGCTGCTGGCCGGCTCCGCGCTCGGGTACCTCGCCGCGCGCCTGCTGGGCCGCGACCGGCTCCACCACGGCGACCACGGCCACCACGGCCACCACGGCGACTAGCGGGCGGCCGCCGGGCTGCTGGCCGGCTCCGCGCTCGGGTACCTCGCCGCGCGCCTGCTGGGCCGCGACCGGCTCCACCACGGCGACCACGCGCGCCTAGCGGGCGGCCGCCGGGCTGCTGGCCGGCTCCGCGCTCGGGTACCTCGCCGCGCGCCTGCTGGGCCGCGACCGGCTCCACCACGGCGACCACGGCCACCACGGCCACCACGGCGACTAGCGGGCGCAGGTCGACAGGCCGCGGGTCCGCGCCCGCCCCTACTTCTTCTAATTTTACTTCTCCCTCTTCGTCTGGCCGCTACGCGACTCCGATCGCGCCTTCGTTTACAGCCCTACCGAGTGCGATGTCGATCTCTGTCTCGGTATCGACGTCTCCCGTGGAGCCACGTCCGAGCGAGTGAAATCCGATACGTGTAAAAGAGTATTTTTTATGTGAGAGATGATACAATGAATGAACTCTACGAAGGATGATGTTCGCGAAAGAGTGTACCCCGCTGCGACCGCCGATAGATCAGTTCTCGCCGGTCCGTCTCGACCGGCGAGAACTGAATACTTTTTGACGTGTTTACATTCAGATTCAGAATACGGACATAAATACTAGTACTAAATAAAGATGACTATTTTTGTAATTCTATGTAATATATATTAAATTCGAAGTTCATGAATACACTTATTCGTGACATAACAAAATATACCTATATATGACGAGACAAAATTTAGGCATGCTATGTCTGCCTAAATTGTCTGATACAAAACTCCATTCTCAAATGTAAAGCCTAAATTAATAATAAACAATAATAATTACGGAGCGGGTTGTTGTTGCGGCGCGGCGGTGCAGCCGGTCCTCACGCCTGCTGCAATCATCTCTCCCTTGCTGTGCTCTTTGTTATTTAGTGTTACTCTACCGATAGTGTACATATTGTGACGCAATAATATATTATAATTGGTACCTAATGAATAGGTATTACCTCAATTTATGATAACAACGTGTATTGTAAATATGTGCCTTTTGTGTGATTTGTATTTAATTAAGCGCATACATATCATTGTTATTTAAATAAAACGATCGATTATAAAATATCCCATTTGTAATCTGGGGGATTATTTACGTGACTCAAAAGTGTGCGTTTCGTTTTTAACGGAATAATACTGTAAATAAATAATATTTAATATCAAATTGATAGTACCCATTACTGACTTATGAACGCCACATTTATATTTATAATCAGTCTATGACAGATGGATGAATATTCGCGAATTATCATTTGGACAATTAGACGCGCTATAGTATATGTATATGTAAATATAGCCCATGGGTACTATGTTAGTCAAATGAATTATGAGTATATGTATGTACATAATAGAATTATATAAAAATTGGAGTTATTAATATGTGGTTTAAATTCTATTACTTATTATTATTATATCTCCTGTGGCCGAACGCGCTGTGACATAATTTGGTGCTGTTACAGCACAGATTGACAATGGAAATTTAACACTACTTCCTACCGTTTGATAAATGTCAGTGTGAAATACACCAGCTTTATGATGGTTACCAGGGGGAACCGCGCAGAGGTCAACCCTTCATTTCTTTTTATATAAACGAGCTTGCGGCTCACCAATGGTAAGTGATTATTGAAGGTATCAATATCGTATGGGTTACGAAATACCATTACGAGAAAATGATTCCACGATGTGGTTGTGCTTGGTAAAAAATTTCTAGAAAACTACACTGTGGAGGACCGCCATTCATACGAGTGATAATGATGATGGACATGGTACATTGCTAGCAATAGGAATCACCAATTTACTTTACTAATAATATTCCCTTTTCCCCTATAATACTGTATGTATGTATGTATATGAACATTGGCTGTGCCAATGCTGCTAGACTGGGTCCCGCACCCAAAGGGAAATTTTCTTAGATATTTAACAAACGATTACGAGCATTTGTGGAGAGAATAAAGTTGCAATTGGAATATATGAGCATTCTTGCCTCATCAATGGAGGACTTAAAAATAGAAAGATCTGCCTCATAAGGAAAAAAACAGCACAGACAGATGATGCTGTGACAAGTGATGCTGATGAAGCTGATGTCTTAAAAATGAACAAAAACAGAGTCGTGTTTCTAATATGTATAAAATAAAACTTTATTGGTAGGAAACTTGTTGACATGTTTCAACTGTTACTACCGTTTGTTAGGTGTAGGAATCACCTATTTGTATATAGCAACATCTAAATGTACTTACGTTTTAATAACGGTGACCTACAAATACAAGTTTTACGGGGAATATTTATTTTCATCTGCGCAGATCTCCTTAATAGATGGACATTAGAAATTACTAGATGTACTATGACTAGATAATAATTTTTGTAAAGACATTTATGGGACGCAGTTATCTAGATATATGAAAATAATAATTGCATTTAATAATGCCTAGTAAGACAAATTCAATATTGTCTACTAAGCACTGCTGTGTATAAACTGTATCATCCCACCTTACATTTTACTATTGTTAGTTATTATACAAGATCAATATTTCTATGTACATATTGTCAGGAAACCAACTACGAGCTCCTTAAACAGAACTGGCCTGCTAAGGGTACTATGAGCTCCTTATAGTCTATTCTTCCAGTCAGTACATTTATTTTAAAATGGCATTAGTAATTTCTGAAGAATACCTCTGTGTGACCTTTTTAAAAGACTCAAAATGTGATCAAAAACGTTAATACAATATTCACCATATCCAGTCTGGCAATACCGTAGAACTATGTCTATGATTAATATCGATGTAAACGGCTAGCACCCAGAGTCATAAGCACTATTAAAAAAATATTGTCTGTGGTTGAAGTAATGGCCGTGCTTCAAAAACAACATGGCAGATAATATTAAAATATTCAGTAATTACTTAGTTTATTAAAATAATACAATATCTAGTTAAATTAATTTTTGTTCCAATTGTTATTGATTAATAATGGTTTGCTATTTTTTTTAGTGTTTCTTTTTGTGACGCATATGATTTTGTGATTAATCACAATTGTCACGATACTAGTGTTTTGTGAACCAAGCTTTCATATATTAGGTGAACAGCGAATGATTAAGGTACCGTAGGCTGTCGTTGTCAGTGGAAGCATGTCGTATCCACCTAGGCCGCCGCTGGTACCTTACGGTATTCCACCGGGAGTCGTCACCATGCCGATGGCTACACACGTACGTATCTTTCAGAATACATTATCTTTCGCATACTTGTTAACCTCACTCCACTATTACCAGCCGTGGTGATAGTGGAGTGAGGTTAACAACAATGACAATGATGGCCCAGATCTGATGGCTCTGGGCCATCATTGTCAAGTAACTGTTCTAAAGTTTAGCTGTAGTTAACCAAAACAGCATACTACTCGCTTTTCTTTAAAAAAAGGTTGACTTGTGAGACTTGTGATCAGGGGTTGTTTGATCGATTATTTTTCTATATAAGAATAGTCGATAGCCATAACATGAAATCTGTTTAGATTTCTTATTATTGAAATATAATGTGACAGGAGCTGCTAAGATTAATAATATCGACAGACAAAACAGAATAACTTCATTTAATTGAGTATCAAATTCTGTTCAATATCAAAATTGTATATTGAGTAATCACCAGTGTTTATTAACATTATAATATGTGAACTCACATAAAATACTGAATAATGTAGGATGCATAGTCTATTTTTTAATCCCGGAGACTAAATTGACAGGTGTAAATGTGTAAAGTTTTCAAATAATGTTACCACCTATTTGTTTTACATCACATTACCACAACAGATTTTCTATATTTACATGCATATACTAGTTTTACAATTACAATTTAGATATTTAATTACATTTTAGAATAGAAAATAATTTATTCAAATAAACTTACATTGAAGCACTTTTGAATAGTCATTACATTTTTTTAGAAGAACGAGCAACAAACTTGAGTGTTGCTCTTTTAATTATTTTATTATTACTTTATATTTTTAAGTTTAAGGGTGTGAATAAAAACCACCAATTAAATTCAAATTCAAATTAAAAAATTATTTATTCATGTAGGACATTTTAGCCGCTTATGAACATCAAATTTTTACATTATATTTTTTTTCCCTACCGTCCATTTCGGTATATAGATCCAATTGAGAAGAACTGGCAAGAAACTCAATTGAATTACTTTTTTTTTTAAATCCAGTTTATTTACAATACATAGGTATTTATATAGGTGTCTATGTCTAACATTAAATGAAAATCCCGAACATGAAAACTATTGCCATGCACGCTCGTCATTCAAGTAATCGTTTAGTGAGTAATAGGCCTTGATCAGTAAATATGATTTAACAGATGTTTTGAATTTATTTAAGGGTAATTCCAATATATCCTTTGGTATATTATTGTAAAATTTTATACCTATTCCCATAAAAGACCTATTAACTTTTTCTAATCGATACTTGGGAACTAATTCAATTAGCACTAATTCAATTAAATACTCAAATAGAAAAAAATATTGAATATATTACCAACTGGTTAAACAATTAATAAGAGGAAATCAGTCATAATGTTTAGAGCAGACCAGTCTCAACAAGCAGCACCCGTTCACGAGTATAACGGATGAGCCAGCCATCACTGTGCTCGACCATATTTTAGGGAGCCCAATAACCCGGCCCACCATGCTGCCACAAGTCTGGACATTTCAGTGAGCATGACTACTCAAAACACTAGACCACGTCATAGCTACTTACAATTGCCATCTGATAGTTATAGAATTCACATTTTACATAAGAATGCATGCGGGAATGAATACAAAAACTGCTATGTGTTCATAGTTTTAAAATAATTAAATCAAGAAAGCAATGAGAAAAATAAATAAAAACATCAGTAATGCTATAGGTATTTTATTAAGCCAATACTATGTAGTCCTGTGATGCATCCAACATGTGTACAATTAAATGTATTTAATATTCTGAAGGTACCTTTTCTGAGCTAGTTTAAATGGCAAGGATTGGATAATCATATAAATATTTTTTTCTACAAATGGGAGCAAATTTCATAATATCAGAACTTCCTCGAGATGATTTCCAGAACTAGACTGCAAATGGCTCGAATGTTTTAGCAATATCTCTTACTTTTTATAAATATTATAATTGCCATCATACATCTTTCTGCACTGAGGATGTTAATATGAGCGTGAGGTATAGCCAGCTAGTCCATCATGAAGAATTAAATGGACCAGAGTAGTTTTCTAGCAGAGATCTTGTGGAGGTAGAACTAATATGGTATGTCTGTCGTGTCGACAATGAGGCCATGGATCCGGAATAGTCTGTCGATGGTTAACAATGAGTACCGGCCGCCGCAGGTGATGGTGGGCGCGTACGGCGCGGGCGGCGGGCGCGGGGCCCTGCTGCCGGCCCCGGGCGCCGGGCCGGGCCCCGCCGGGGTGGGCCCCGCCGGAGTGGGCCCCGCCGGGCCGGGCCCCGCCGGCCCCGGGCCCGCCCCGCCCGGCGCCGGGCTCGCCAAGGTGATCGCGCGCGCGCCCGCCCGCACCAACGGCGCCAAGGACGCCGAGGGGCCGCCCGTCACCATCTTCATAGGTACGACGACCCCCACACCGCGCACTGCACGCGACCACCCTCTGCACATGAACACACAATTTCATGGCGTCTCTAGTCTTATTTATAACAACATATTTCTGCATTACTACCACATACAAAGGGAACTAAATGAGCAACATGGAGAAGGTAAGTTTTGGCCAGAGGAATATGTAGTCTCTTGGAGGAGGCCTATGTTTTAGGACGAGTTGACAAATCTAGGCACTTAAATAATAATGAACGAAATGAACATTAACTTTACCATCAGTACAAGGGCTATATAAACAAATAAAATAAACAAATACTTTCTCCAGAATAGAACAATGTTTCGAAAGAGTATGTGAAAAGTATATGAAAAGAAGTATGTTTATTTATTTATAGAAAAGCCAGCGCTATGTGTATATTATTGACATAATTTGTAAAATAAATTATGTCACTGATAGGCTTTCACAATTTAACAAAGTGTTAGGTTAGTTAGGATAATAACAAATTTACATTTAAAAAAAATAATAATGAATTGAAATTGCATTCATAATATGTAATATTATAAGGTCATACATATCCCTGGAATTGATATATTCTTCAATTTTTGTATGATTTACTTTATTGATGGCTAGCTAATGTAATAATATTGGAAAACAGATCCAAGTTAACTATTTTAGATGGTCTGTTAAATATTTGTGTGTTATATGTATTTCACATATCAATATCGTAATCACTGTTCGGATTATAATATGAAAATAAATCGGAATCGAGTACAACGTGAAGTACACGGGTAGCGGTACGGAGTGAGTGAGCGTGCGAGTGCGCAGGCAACATCACGTCTCGCGCGCCGGACACGATGGTGCGCGCGCTGCTGGGCGCGTGCGGGCCGGTGCTGTCGTGGAAGCGCGTCTCCACGTTCGGGTTCTGCGAGTTCGCGAGCCCCGAGGCGGCGCTGCGCTGCGTGCGGCTGCTGCACGAGCGTCCGCTGGCCGACAAGAAGCTGGTGGCGCGCACCGACGGCAAGATGCAGGCGCTCGTCGACACCTACAAGAGTGAGTGTACGAGTGTACGAGTGTACGGCGGCGGCGGGCGGACACGCTCCGCCCCCGGCCGTACACCGCACTCACGCGCCTCTGTCCGCAGCCGAGCAGCGCTCGCGGCTGGGACAGGAGTCGGGAGGCGCGGCGGCGGCGGCGGCCGGCGACGGCGAGTACCTGGACGCCCGCCAGCGCGCGCTCGACGACGCCGCCGAGCGCCGCCTGCGGCAGCTCATGGCCGACTACCAGGACGACATCAACAACTACGAGCTGCTGCAGAAGGGTGAGTGTCGCCGCCACGCGCGTCCCGCACTTCCCCCGACGACGTTTCACGCGAGCGCTTTCCGTTGCAGAGGAGGCGATCTCGAAGACCGCCCGCGTGCTCGAGGAGGCGGACATCTCGGAGGAGAAGCGCGACGTGATCCACCGCGAGATCGGCAAGTTTCGGGAGAGCATGAAGGTAGGCCGTCCCGCCGGCACCCCTCCGCCACCCCGGTCCCAGTGGCCACTCACAACCGACTCAACTTCTACTGTTTACTGTCGCCAGAGGGCCGGCCGCACCCACACGATTCCGCTATACTCCGTTGTTCGATGTATCGTATAAATGTCGCGACTCGTCGCCGGTTTCGAATATATACTCGCTATTACATTCACACTCGTGAAGAGTTTCAGAAATGTGCAATCTTTGAAATGATGTTCCAGTGAACATTTAATTGTTTTATATTAAGTCAAATATAAAAAATACTCCTGTATTAAAATACTTTGTTCCTAATATATTTTGCTGTTTTTAAACGATTATTTGCTGGATAAAATTAAGCGAACCTTTTATAAAAAGAAGCCGCTCTACAAATGTATAAAATTGAGTATACGAGCTTCCCGGTCGCCCGGGTCGCGTCGCGTCGCGTCGCGTCGCGTCGGGTCGCGTCGGGTCGCGGTCGCGGTAGGTCCGTGTGGAGTGCGGCGGCGCGGCGGCGGCGGCTAGTGAGGTGAGCAGCGCGCGCCGACGGTGAGTCCATGCCCTCGATACTCTCACACTCCGCGAACACACACACCGCACTCACACCGCTCTCATGTCACACGCCGCGTCCGGCCCTCACTGCCGCGCGGCAGTTACGTTACGTCTGTCGCACACGAGTCGTTTGACCGGTACAACACACAGACTTGAAACTATTCACTGTTTATATTGGAGTGCAGTGGAACATTAGCCAACGAATACATTTAATTAATTAATATATATACTAATTTTAAAAATACACAGGTAAACATTTTAACCGGTTATTCTATGCGTAGTGTGACACGTATCTATAAAGAATATATTTATCATCGTGTGAGCTCTGAGTTCTCGAAACTCGAATCGTACCGTACTTAATAGAATATGCAGCGACGTTAAATAACCGTTGATGTTGTTTCGCGGCAATGAGGGCCGAGGATGCTATTATATTGTTGTTTCATATTTTCGAAATGTGTCGTAACATCCGCCCAATTTACATCGTCGCCTTCGCGATAATCATCCGTCAGAGGGGTGACGCGATTCACGAGTAGTATCCGTACGCAGGTCGCGTAAGGATGCCGAAGTCGTCTCTCTTTCGAGTCACTATCGGTCCTTCGACTCATCGATACCGAAATTAGTGAAATTGTTGGCTTGTATTACACAATTTAATATGTAAGTTACATTTGGCTCACTTCCAATCGATACGGCTCACGGTCACGGATGCCGCCGTAGTGCTAGTGGGCGAGGATATCCGCGAGCCGTATCGAGCGGAGTGGCCACGGTCGCGACTCCGCATTGGTGAGTGGCGGACGAGCGACTCGCCCCGCCCCCGCCCGCCCCCGCCCCCGCCCCCGCCCCCGCCCCCGCCCCGCCCCGGGGCGCGCCGGGCCGGGCCCACGCAGGCGCCGCCGGGACGTCGCCGCCCGCCGCCGCCGGACGCCGCGCCGGAGTCTCGTAAGTAGCGAGAGACGAGTGCGAGCGAGAAGCGTGTGCGAGCGAGACGACGCCCTGTCACTAGGTCCCGTTTCAGGTGCGGCAGCGGCGCGCGCGCCGCTCGCGTTTGACTCGGTCTCGTATTAGTGCCGCGCTCGCCGCGCACAGGACCCTTCGTCGTCGCCGACTTTTCGACTGAGCTACAGGTTTTTTTCCTTTTCTCCCACCCGCTATGATACGTAGTCGGATTTCAGATTGCGCCGCTAGAGCCGGCCGCCTGCGAGTACGACCGCGAGCTACCGTTTGATGACGCGCGCCCGCCGCCGCCCGCCCCGGGCCCCCCCTGTACCTTTGTTTGCGACTACGGCTCTTATTCTGCTACGTCGATAACATTTCTACGTTTTTTATTCGCGAGTACATTTCCAAATCCTAGCTACTTGTGTACGCGTGCATCTGGGGAATTTCTTAGCACTAGACTGTTGTGGCCAACATGCATAGTCTCGTTATTACTTAGACACTTATCAGAAGAGAAAGTCGGGAATTTGTGCAAATAAAATTGATTCAGATTAAGTAATGAATGGATGCGACCGACTATCTGATATGTCGAAACACAGCCGAGCTCACAGAATATATGTCACGTAGGAATCTAATAACAGTTCTTAAAAAGATTATGGGGTAAAGACATAGTATTGGTTCATGGTGAGGGAGTGAATATATGTACCGTGGAATACCTAAATATATGTATATATGATAAAGCTATACTGTTGGCTGCGTCGTTGCTCAGGTGTGTAGTCGTCGTTGATAGGACATGCCTGTGAAAAGTAATGTTTACTATTTGTCATTTATATAGTAAGAGTGCATTTTCATTAGCACAATAGAAATTAGACGTGAAGTTCAAAATCAGAATGATATTTTACTATTTAAAGATATATTTTTTACATGAAAACGCACTCTAACTTAATAAAGAGACAGTTGTCAGCCTACCTAGCCTAAGAATTAATACTAATTCTTTCGAGTATAATATAAACGTGATGGGCTCCGATGCGAGCAGCGCGATCAAATTGATTGATTTTCAGTAAGAATTTTTCAAAAGAAAAATGACTATTTTGTTTTATCATCTGTAAAAGTCGCCGCCGACTGTCTCTGAACGTTGTGTCAAAATATTGTACAAGTCGAATGTTCGTCATAATATTGTCGCGGAGAGTCGTAGTAGGGCAGTAGCGAGTCGCGGGGTGTCGGGTGTGCGGGGGCGGGGGCGGGCGGCGCGGGGGGCGCGGCCGCCACGTGACGCGCGCGTATCGTTGGACGCAGGAGGAGGCCGAGGTCGTGGTGCGCCGCAAGCGGGAGCCCAAGGACGACAAGGACAAGGACGCCGCCAGGGACCGCGACCGCGAGCGAGACCGCGACCGCGACCGCGCCGACAGGGGCGACAGGGCCGACCGAGCCGACCGAGGCGACCGCGGCGACCGAGCCGACCGAGCCGACCGAGCCGACCGAGCCGACCGAGCCGACCGAGCCGACCGAGCCGACCGGCCCGACCGGCCTGACCGCGACCGCGCCGAAAGAGGTGACCGCGCCGATCGCGTCGATCGCGCCGATCGGGACCGCGATCGCGACAAGGACCGACGCAAGCGAAGCACATCCAGGTAACACTATTTATGTATTTGGAATGGCAAACAAGTAAGCCTAATAATAATAATAATCATACTATGAGTTGCCGTGCCGGAGGACTAATGTAATGCCTCATGACGGACGCAGGGTCAGGTACCCTATACATATACTGTACATATATTCATTGCACAAGACGTATACCTATTCAAATACACGACATGAAATATTTGTTTCACGTTGAACAGGACAAAGGACCGGCGCGATGAACGGGACAAGGAGCGTGAACGGGAACGTGAAGAGAGGGAGCGGGACAGAGAACGAGAACGCGAACGTGAGAAGGAAAGAGAAAGGTATGTATACATTCGCACGCTGCCATGAAATGAAAACTAATCCTTGTTAGATTTTTCTGAAGGACAATATAAGTTATCGTATTTACGTTTGTTTATTATAATTAATATAATTTCAGGGAGGCACGCGAACGAGAGAGGGAGCGCGAAATACGCGAAAGGGAGAGAGAACGAGAACGAGAACGAGATAGAGAGCGGTAAGTCACACTTGGCGTGCTGACATTCAGTTGTAACGTCATAGATTTCGTACAAAGTACCAGTATTCGTAGACATTTACATGTATATATTTACTATAATCTTATAATTTATAAATATATAATGTTAGAAATGGGTTCTATAATTTAAAAATTCAATGGAAAGAAATATTGTTTTCTGAATAGTGTATACGGTACGTTATGCGCGTGCGCAGCTCGCGATAACACGCACGTTATGGCGGCGGACTCGCCTGTACAGTACATACATACAGTCACTGGCGTGGCAACCTGTGCGCGGCGCCCGGCGTTCATTTGTTTGTTTTATGAACATAGAAGTAAAGTGCCTCACGTGCGTCTGGTATTAAAATTTAATCCATTCAGAAGAATTGGAGAACACATCGATTATTGAAAGATCCGTTTTAGAGATTCTCTAGGATATATTTGAAATGAAGGATTTCATTAAACACGTTAACTATAGTGTATTTTTTTTATGTATCCCTTTTAGTAAATACTACATATTAAAGGACAATCGTTGACACATATGACTTTATCGGATTTGTTACTAAGGCATCGTTATGAGCCGGCCTATGACAGAACGCCCGGTAACAAATAACTAACGTGATATTTCATAACGAGCAATAAATCGAACACGACGGTGATTGAAACGTGTTTGCGTCAGTGTGCGCTCGACCCACTTCAATCGTACTGTCGACTGCGAGCAATTAAAAATTTATTAGTTAAAGTTTGAAATATATGTACTCGCTTAGTATTAGTGTGTATATGATACCGGTGTAGTCGTGTGCGATGCGGTCGCTCGCGCTGCATCCCTACATCCGCACCCGGCACGAGATAGAGCGCGCCGCGCGGACGACCCGCACACGGTCACTACCTCGCACCTTCCATACCTTACTCGGTCTAGTTTACGATTCCTAAGTGTATCACATTCGGTGTTTGAATTAGTCATGCGGATGTTAATACATTAACATTATTTAAAGCTATTTATAATATTTGTTTCTTTTAAGAATATTATTATCGTAATCGTTCGTTATTATTGAATAATATATGCAATCTATTATCTAATTTTGTTAAAAGTGAATTACGTGTGGGAAAGAGTACATAATTGTTATTAGATAGTGAAAATGATATAAGAATTTGTCGTTCGACAGGGAGCGAGAGCGGGAGCGCGACCGCGAAAGATCCCGCGAACGCGAGCGCGAACGTGATCGCGAACGAGAGCGGTCCCGCGAGCGATCCCGGGGGCGCAGCCGCAGCGAGGCCGACGCGCGCCGCGACAAGGAGCTGGAGGAGGAGGCGCGCGACAAGAAGCGGCTCGAGAAGAAGGCGCGGGAGAAGGAGGCCGCCTACCAGGAGAGGTACGCCACCACGCACGAGCGGGGGAGGAGGCCGCCTACCAGGAGAGGTACGCCACCACGCACGAGCGGGGGAGGAGGCCGCCTACCAGGAGAGGTACGCCACCACGCACGAGCGGGGGAGGAGGCCGCCTACCAGGAGAGGTACGCCACCACGCACGAGCGGGGGAGGAGGCCGCCTACCAGGAGAGGTACGCCACCACGTACGAGCGGGGGAGGAGGCCGCCTACCAGGAGAGGTACGCCACCACGTACGAGCGGGGGAGGAGGCCGCCTACCAGGAGAGGTACGCCACCACGCACGAGCGGGGGAGGAGGCCGCCTACCAGGAGAGGTACGCCACCACGTACGAGCGGGGGAGGAGGCCGCCTACCAGGAGAGGTACAGCAACTCGTACTAGCGGAGGAGGAGGTGTGCGACAAGAAGGAGGCTGCATTACTTACATATACTACATACGTCACATTTACAAACTTTTGTATTATGATATTAATGAGACTAATTTAAGTATAATAAATTGTTTGTAGGTTATCTTTAGCTTTGACACTTTTATAGATTTTTTCTGACTTGATATTTCTTTGTTTTGTAAATAAAGTATGTTTGAATTAATTTTAACATGTTTGTTCAGATTGCGTAATTGGGAGGGTCGTGAGCGGCGGAAGGCCAAGGAGTACGAGAAGGAGAAGGAGCGCGAGCGATGTCGCGAGGAGGAGCGCGAGAAGGAGGCCAAACGACTGAAGGAGTTCCTGGAGGACTACGATGATGAGCGTGACGATCACAAGTTTTACAAGTCAGTAGATTGAGTTTATATATGACATAGCCGAGTAGAATTTAGAATCAATATTAGTTTGATTCAATTTAATTTATGGAATCGGGGTCGTCTTATGGGTTTGGGGTCGTATGGTTGGTAAATAAATTTCGTTTTAATTTTTAGTCGGTACAAGCCGCTTTTGATTTTATGATGCAGGGATCGTCATATTCGTTCATGAATCGGTAGCCGACTGGGCGTAAAAGAGGTCGTACTGTTATAAAAAGAACAGTGTATAGTCGAGGTCAGGATAGGGTAGGATTCCGACGTCGATATGATAGTGGGTGTCGCGCGCGTCCGCAGGGGCAAGGAGCTGCAGCGGCGGCTGGGCGCGCGCGTGCGCGAGGCGTCGCAGGACGCGGGCGAGCGCGCGCGCGAGCAGGCCGAGCTGAGCGAGCTGCGGCGCGCCGTGTGGGGCGGGCGCGACGCGGGCGACGCGGCCGCGCGCGCCGCCTGGGCCGCCGCGCGCCGCCGCCACGACGCGCAGTACGCGCCGCGGCCGCTGCTCGACGCCAGCCTCGCGCCGCCCGCGCAGCGCGCCCGCGCCCGCGCCCGCGCCGCCGCCCGCGAGCGCGCGCGCGCCGCCGCCCGCGACCGCGCCGCCCGCGACCGCACGCGCGCCCTCCGCGCCCGCGCGCGCCGCGACCTCCCGCCAGAGGCCGAGCCGCTCTCCGACAGGTACGCAGCACGGGCTTCGACCGCACGTCTCGACACTACACACCCACACTCCTTCACGATACGTATCTAACCAACAAATAATCGATCAGTTACATTTTTATTTATCTTCTATGTCAGTTTTTATTGACCTCGCATATTAAATATTTAAATTTATCACTTATTGATATTATTTATGTTGAAAACACTGCTTTCTTCGGTTCGATTGTTCGTCTACACTATCCTAAAATATAGAGTTTAAAAAATACTTTCGCCTACGATGTCATAAATTTTCTTATTAAAATATATATGAATATAAGATACGCGTTCTTGTAATAGCTTCAATGATAAAATATAAAAGTGATGAGTAATTATTCGAGAGTTATCGAATATAACTAATGACATTTTCATATCAACAGTTATATATATTATTTCATGGCCGAGTCATTTTCTCTTTGCCTTTCGCCTATGATGTCACTGCACGCGTACCTTATTAATTACACAGCTTGAACTATGTAATCAATAAGGTCCTATGTAATAACTTCAAGTATAAAATATAATAGTTTGCAGTGCTCTCACGATTTTATTCAATCTTCACGAATTATCAACAGTAATAGTTGAAACGCAATGAAAATTATATGATATTTATGACTACGATATATATCGATTTACCCTTACCAGCAGCGGCGGCGAGAGCCCCACGGCGGGCGTGTCGCCCGGCGGGTCCACCACGCCGCCCGCGCCGCCCGACACGCCGCCGGGGCCGGCCGGGGGCGCCCCGCACGCGCCCCACGCGCCCCACGCGCCCCACGCGCCCCACGCGCCCCACGCGCCGCCCGCCGGCCACGCGCCCCGCACGCCGCGCTCCCCGCGCTCCCCGCGCAGCCCCGACGGGGGCGCCACGCCGCCGCGCCCGCCCGACCGCGCGCTCGCGCCCGCCAAAGACGTCAGTACACCGCCTTATTATAAAGTGATGCGAGTATTGTCAATATGGACTGCCTGTGTATACTTTGTATATTTTTTCGCAAATTTAATATTTAATTTTACATTTCATATTTTACTTAGTCATCGAGGAGAACGCTGCGCGTACTCATTTAATATATTTTTTTTACTAATACCTATCAAAGTTATTTATACTTTCGCTGCAATCCGAAAATTAGTCCTTCGAGCCGGATATGCATTATCGACGTCTACGTCTCAATATACATTAAAGGTGTCTTCTTGCGAACTAATCTCATATGATCTTATTTAATAATGTGTATCCGCACGCGCAGAGCGCGAGCGGCGGCGGCGGGACGACGTCCGGCGAGAACTCGCCCATCACGATCAGCTTCAAGAGCCGCCGCAGCCCGTCCGTGTCCGGCGACGCGGCCGGCCCGGCCCCGCCGGACGGCGCGCGGCGCCACGTGCGCGCCGTGCACGCGGCCTTCGCGGCCGACGACGACGACGGGCCGCCCCCCGCCCCCGCCCCCGCCGACCCGCGCCCCGGTGAGTACGGGCCGCCCCCCGCCCCCGCCGACCCGCGCCCCGGTGAGTACGGGCCGCCCCCCGCCCCCGCCGACCCGCGCCCCGGTGAGTACGGGCCGCCCCCCGCCCCCGCCGACCCGCGCCCCGGTGAGTACGGGCCGCCCCCCGCCCCCGCCGACCCGCGCCCCGGTGAGTACGGGCCGCCCCCCGCCCCCGCCGACCCGCGCCCCGGTGAGTACGGGCCGCCCCCCGCCCCCGCCGACCCGCGCCCCGTTCTCTCCCCCACCCTTGACCTAGTTGCTGCTGACAGACATTGGCTTTTAGCCTTTTCATACATTTTTTTACCTTTGGTTTGGAGTGCCGTCTGCATTTCTCGCCCCCTGTCATTCGGTGAAGCGGTAAAATACTTCTAAAAAACTACAATACATGTCTAAAGCCGAACACTTATACGAGGTCACGTTTCGTTGACTCCACAGGAAAGGAAAAGAAAGACAAAAGTAAAAAGGTCGACAGCGGCGAGAAGGAGAGCCGCAGTGCAGAGGAGAAGCGGAAACATATAAAGAGTCTCATCGACAAAATCCCCACGCAGAAGGAGCAGCTGTTCCAGTACAAGCTGGACACCTCGCAGGTAAGACACCGGCTCACTGTGCAGCATGAACACTAAATATAATCCTATATTGAGCCACTACAGTCCTATGTTGAAGAGGCAAACAAGCTGGTATCTGTCTGATGGTAAGCAATGACCGTCGTCAATATACAGGAGTAGCACTACGGACGTCATTTTATCATTTAACACCTGTAATATCATTCATGTGTTACCATTCTAGAGTATTGAGACGTCATTATTAGGCAGTAAAATTACAGGATATTTTATCCTGTAATTTTACTGCCTAATAAAACCCTGCAACCGAAACAGCTTACAAAGTAAGCTTTTTAGCGGCTGAGGTAGATAAGACCGAGTCAAGCTGACATGGTACATTGCTAGCAATAACATCATCAGTCCACATTATTAACTTTCATTAATCACCTTTCCCCCTTATTATGGTGCGTTATGCAACTTGTACATACAAGTCAACCAAGCACAAAGTCCGCGTCCCTTACCTCTGTCTCGCGTACTTGGTCACCGAGCAGTTTGTTTTGATTTGAGGGTTATAGCAGCCTTATAACAGGATGTGGGCGTATGATAACTGTGTACTAGTCACACGTGAACCTCTGCGATCGTGTCCGCAGATCGACAACACGCTGATGGAGAAGAAGATCCGGCCGTGGATCAACAAGAAGATAATCGAGTACATCGGCGAGCCGGAGCCCACGCTGGTGGACTTCATCTGCAGCAAAGTGGTGGCCGGCTCCGCCCCCCACCGCATCCTGGACGACGTGCAGATGGTGCTGGACGACGAGGCCGAGGTGTTCGTCGTCAAGATGTGGCGCCTCCTCATCTACGAGCTGGAGGCCAAGCGCGCGGGGCTCGCCAAGTGACGACACTAGTGCGGACACCTCTCACCGCTCTCGGGCGGGACACTTGCCGACGGAACATTTCAGTTTTATTTCAAGCTTTAATTGCGCCGTTTATTGTTTAATTAAGTCTATTAAAGAAAGTTTAAATGTGCTCGCACGGGCGATTCAAATCTTCAAATATGTATACAGAGTAAACATTGAATGGTATGTATATATCATAAGGTACTGATCAGTCGCTAAGTACTGGCGCCGCAATGTGTCGGCGGCTGTTGTCGTACAGGTGTGCCGCACAGGTCCCGTGAGTGAGGTGCGGTGTGTGCGCCGCACACGGACTGGTCACTGGTCACGTGGCCACGACTGCGCCGCCGCTTAGTTTGACATTTCTTTACTCCGTTTCGATAGAACTTACAGAACAGGTACACTAATATTGAGAAAAATCTATCAGTTTTTCTCAAAAAAAAATTCTCAGTTCTCAGATAGACAAATATGTATATAGATTAATATAAATAAAGCTACATATATTAAATCATATTCACTTTCGAAATTGTATTTGAAAACACTCATACTAACAATATTCAGTGAAAACTTCAGCCAAAATGAACGAATAACATTGCACAAAAACTGTACGTCGATGATCGGATAGTAATATACTAAAAGAGATCGCTCATATATTCAATACAAATGTGAATAATCGAATAAATAATCGTAATATATTCTTTATAAATAACAATCATAGTTAACGATATAAAATACTTTGGAATAATTTGTATTTAATAATTGATTAATATCTTTATTTATAAAAACTTATAAGTTATTTTATACATCTTTACTTTATTACATTCAATCTAATTACATTATCAGTAAATTTGCAATGATATAATGTAATGACAAAAAAATCGGATCATTCAATATATTAATATAAATGTTCAACACATTTATATACTTTTTAATCGTACTGCTATCAGCAACGTTAGACAGTTAATGGTCGGATCAGTGACTTCTTTACCTTCGCTACAAGTTGTATTGAATCGGAGTAAACTCAGTCGGTGTCTAGTGAGTGGGTAGTTTCGTCGTTCTTTCTCATTTAATTTTTCTAATATTGTAAATGTAAAACTATTGTAATGATCATCATATATGGTCGCTTCTCATGGCCGGCCGTGGTGATGCGGCTGAGGCGACGACAATCGTTTAAGACTGACAGAGACACAGTGAGTGTAGGCCGCGCCTGCGACGCAGCACTACCTCTGTAGACTAGTGCGGGCTCCCGGCCGGACTCGTGGCTGCAGCGATACCCACCCTGCACGACACTTGTCCGTTGCACAAGCTCGTATACTCTATTATTTTTAAACTCGGAGACTAGAATCATCATTTGAATTTGAAATTTGAAGTTAAACTGTCAGGTGTAAATGTCAAAATTTCAAATAATAACGATATAATAAAAATTAGGAAGTTGGCACTATATTTTTTTGCACTAGTATTTCCATTACTGTCTTTAAATTAAACTCACTTGATTTCTAGGTACCTTATAAAAATCTCTCAAAAAGTAAAGCAACATCGGTAATGTGAAATTTGTCTCCAAGATAACCACCTCGCAGAGTCCGGTCGGCACCGTACCGCATATGAAGTTATTTTTATATAAATGTTCTTATTTTCTATCGGAGCTGATCGTTCGTTGGCGACGCTGCCCACTGTATTGTATACAAATGTATATTTTGATATGGTTGACATGTTAAAGTTTAAATTGTAAACAGGCTTTCTCATTTGGCTTCGCGTACGTACATCTAGTGCGTTAGTAGTTAATACAAATGATTGTTATAGCGTATAATAAATTTAAAACTGTAAAATATTGTCAGCGTGGACCCCAGTCTCGCCTATAACAGCCACTGAGCGTGCGTTCCGAGCTGTGTATCGGTTGTAGAGTGTGTTAAGGCAGTGAAATTACAGGATAAGAGGTATACAACGCTATCCTCTGGAATGGCAATGCGTGAGAGGTACGACTAGCACCGCTACATCACGGAACGTGCCGTGTGCAGTGATAACGTGATGTGTCGTGGTCATGTTGACGGTTACCACCTACCATTTGGGGGGCCGTCAGCTTGTTTGCCGTTCTAATTATACTAAAAAAAAGAATGAAGTTGTGTTGGAGGCGTACTAGACATCATTCGTGTGTTTGATGTATCGGCCAGCCGACCAGGGACAAACAAACTAACACAATGTGTCGGGCGTGTGTGTGTGTGTGTGAGTAATGTAACGATGGACGCGTGTGTGGTATATGTATGAATGTGTGATGTATGTATGGTGAGATGCGTGTGTATAGAGTACTCTGTTACATTTTATTATGTTAAGTTTAATGATACCTCTTAGCATACAATAAATAATATGATATTCTCACTATTTGTTTCATTTAAATGACACCACACCTATCACAATGTTAGCACTGCACTGCACTGCACAACACTGCACTGCACTGCACTACACTGCCTGCAGTCCGTAGTTAAGTAAGTTTATTGATGTACATAATAACATTAATTACAAAAAGACATGTGATTTTGAAATGTGAAATTTTAAATGATGAAAATTTTCGTTTAACTAACTGCAAACAGATAAATTTTGGTTGTAACTGCTTGCTGTAGCTGACAATAGGGTTATTAAAAATTTTAAAATACAATGTACACGAAACTGACACGGGGGTAAACTCTAGTAATTGTTAAAAACAGCCCCCAAATTGCGGCAATTTTTTGTGCAAAAATGTCCCTTAAAATAATATATGAATTTTAGTGTTTTATTTTTGGTGAAACAATTTTTTTTCTTAATATGTACACTGAGTGACTTGATTATATATTTCTATTTTAGATGTAAGTATGTAGGTATTTGAAAGGATGATATCATTGCTAATCTGATATATAAAATTCTCGTGTCACAGTTTTCGTTCCCATACTCCTCCGAAACGGCTTGACCGATTCTCATGAAATTTTGTGAGCGTATTGAGAATCGGCCAACATCTATTTTTCATCCCCCTAATTTTTTTTTTATTTTAAGGCAAAACAACGTTTGCCGGGACAGCTAGTAATCTATAAAACAAATTATGTGTCGTGGAGTTCGCACATATCAAAAAGTTACTTGCATAATTGATTACATAATCAAGTTAATGTATTAATTTATTAATGTATCTGATCAGCATATTATACCTATTGCTATTCTTTCTATAGTGTGTATCTCCATACGTGCTCCAAGTAGATATATTGTTGGTCCGAAATGTATACAGCATCAATAGTTGGAATGAGATTACTTCGTATTCATTCGGTGAAGTTATAAAAGCCAGCTATGACCGACATTAGAATAGTTAGTGGTAGCGTGTACCGGTGGATACATTCTGTTTGTGATGTTTGTGATGTTTGCTCTGGTCAGGTGCTCTTTAATGAATTTTGTATTTTAGAGATTATAAAAAAAAATATTTATTGTGCGAATAGAAGTATAACATTGATATTTTAAATTGTGAAATAATAGGCTACATAACGTCGAATCTGATTGTCGAATTGGAATGACTCAACGGCCACCCATCCATCCGCGCGTCCCCGCCTCTTGCTCATTCGCAGGTTACCCGCGATTGGCCGATTAATTAACGTTCGATTGATTGATGCGTAGACACATTTCCTTATTACAACAGTATTTCATTATCATCCATTAAAAAGAATATTCCGCACTCATCATCAAGATAAGCGTGCTGTTTCCTCTCGTGGAGAGGTCTGTCCTACCTGCATACTGTTTAAAGGATTCTCTTACGTGAGATTTTATATTTATTCTTCATTCTTGTGCGATTGTTTGCAAATAAACCTCACAAATACAAATAATGTTCCATAATAGATATATGTAATTAATATTCCACGTGTTAATTCCTTATTTTATTTATTCACAGAATGATGCTAGACTATCTAACTTAGAACTTTTAATTCCCCTGCACTACAATAACTTAGTACGGACTACCGACAATACGGTTCCAGATCAATCATCATTTAATAGCCTCGACTATCAAAATAATGAAGACTTTATGTCTGGGAGACAAAGTGTAGTTAGTACTGACACAGATAGTACAACTGAGAAGCTATATCGGGGTTTTAATGAATTAGTTGCAAAGAAAGAAAGAAAAAGAACCTCTGTATAATGTAAATCAGTCGACTAAAAATAGTGTAGCTGATCATGAAAACAATGGACTAGCGTCAAACACTTTTACCGAATTTATATGACAATCTCTTGTTAACAGACCAAATAATCATGTGCAACATATTGACGAAATCGAGCAAAAGTTAAATTCCAACTCGGATGAACAACTAATATACGCCGTGAACCATCCGCACTGTGGTTGTACATACCTCTATTACATGATGCCGACTTCTCGTAGCGACACTGCAGCCTCGGCCGGATCAATTACTGATGTGTTGTCTACATTGTCACACTTCCTAGCAGGTATTTTAGGTAGATTGTAGGTATTGTAAAGTCCTACCGAGGATGACAAGATGAGCATGAGGTCAGGTCAGTTAGCCAACAGTGACAAATTCACCAAGAATTTATCACGATGGTTTCCAGGGAGAATCGCGTGGAGGTCAACCTGACCTGGTACATTGCTAGCAATAAGATCAATCCACATTACTAACACCCCACTGCAGCTATTGTATTAAGCGAGGCGAGCGACTCAGTTTCTGGCTCTAATACTTTGTCGAAACAGAGGTGGAGTGATTCGCTTTAGACCAATGGGCGGCCGCCACAACCGGATGGTGCTGAATGAAAAATATCCTGGACAGTGAGTATGAAATCAATTACATACCTGCATCAAACCACGTGTAATTAGATATTGAGGCTCACTAACTACAACTACAACTCACTAACACAGTGGTGACTGTTACTGATATGATGATAATGATGGTTAAAGTTAAAAAAAAAACTTGTCGCTGTAATTTTGACATTTTAAAACGATTTAGTATAATATTTGTATTGTAGCAAAATATGCAGACATTACAAGTCTGTATTTAAATTACTTATGAATTATATAGTTAAAACAAAGTCGCTCCGTACGCTTTGATCTTTTAAATTACGCAATGGATTTTAATACAATTTTCCGCCATACATAGAGTGACTCGAGAGATAGGTTTAGTACAAAAAAGTCAAGATATTCTTAGGTTTTTAACGCACTCGTGGGAAGCAGGGACTGGTCGCTGCTTTGATGGGTCGTGTGACTGCGTATCTAATTGTTTTTTTTAATTAGCTGAACCCGCTGCTTCGTCCCCATATGACTGAATATCCGGAATTTAATACATTCTCGTATTCGTACTACATTTACTGGTTAGGCACCTAATCAACTCTATATGTTGGCGACTGACCGCCGAACTCTTTTGATATTTTTATTGTTTTTAAATTTATATTTTTGAAGAGTTCTTTTTTATATGTCATGTTATTTGATATACTTCAATTTATTTTATTATTCCATCATCGTCTTTCGTATAGTTCGCAATTGCACATATTAATATATTATTATTCCAAACTACGTGTTTTCATCATTTAGACACCCATACAGTCCACCGATCCATTATATTTTGGTCCTTTCGTCGCCGTTATATTGAAATTTCATACATTTTGGTCCTTTCGTCGCCGTAATACTGAAATTTCATACTTTTGGTTGTTTTCGCTGCCGTAAGTTGAAATTTATCGACCTAAATTATTTTCCAAATTTTCATTTTCATATTGCATCACATTATATCTTCTATCATTTCTATTTTCCGTCATATTTTTTTATTGTTTAACATGGTAGAGACACGTAGTAAAACCAATTCAGTTGCGAACCTAATGGCTGTAGAAGTCGGACGGCCGTATTACGATCACTCCGAACAATCGCGCCGCGTATGGCCGGCTTCTACAACCACAGTTGAGGATGTTTCGGCATCATTGGCTAGAACAGTTGCACATACGGCGGACGCCTCGATTTCGGTACAAGCATCTTCTTGCTGTACCAAGCGTTCTAGCGACACCACTAGCTCATGTCGAGTCGATGCCGATATATCTCTCTCTCATAAGACAAAAAGCTGTTACAGAAACGAGCGATCGCGAATTTCGCGGTCGTCCGCGATTGTCCGCGCTCAGAAGCTCGCCGTCGAAGCAGAACTCCTGCGATGCAGAGTGGCACGGCAACGTGAACTCGTACGTCTACAGGCAGAACGCGAGCAGAAACTAGCGCGTTTGGAGTTCGAGGCTGAGCAGAGAGAATTGGAAGCGAAGCTCGCCGCACTGGATGCCAAAGATAAGTCTGCACATCGTAGTTCTCGTCCTTCTATTCGCGATACTAAAAAACGTACCGCGACATGGGTTTCGGAACACAATGCAACCATGACCATGGTAACGCATGTGAACATACCTGGTAAGGAACCGACTGTCACCTTGGATGATATCCAAGGCACCCCATTACAGCCGGCCATCCTTTCCAACACGGTCCCGTCACATGTACCACATGTCAACTATGCAAACGAACTGAAACCTACACGTATCATCGAAGATGATAACTGCGCAACCTTAGTGCGACTTCCGGCAGTTGAGCTTCCACTAGCGAACCCGGCACCACAGCTTACTCCCAAAATCAGTAGTAGTTCTAACTATTCAAAAAAGCCCAATCAGAGTAGTTACGAGACAACTAAACGTAATTATTCCACAGCCGAAAACTTAACACGTTTATACAACGCTTTTCGGGGACCGGCGTACGAGATCGTGGCGTCACTCCTGCGGACCTCCCGAGAGCCTTGGGTCGTCATGAGCGCACTGGAGCAGGCATACGTCCGATCAGAATATATCACCACCCGCGTGATCGGGAAGTTACGCAAAACCCCTGAGTTAAGTTCTCCTGAATCACGTAATTTTCAATCTGTGACAAAAATAAAGTTGCTATCTCAACTTTCATTACTAAATGAAAACAAGCAACTACTTTATAATGTTGTACAAGATTACCTTATTAAGTCACACAGTACTGTCAGACCAAACCATGAGCTTTATTGCCACAAAGATAGCATGCATTGGACAAAATACTTATATTTCAATACCTTAAAACTATATGACCCATATGGCTTATTAAAGCTAATTGTCATTTCGGGTCGTATTGTATTGCAGAAAATGTGTGAAATAAGTATTTACAGGGACTCTTCTAAGATATCTCAGAATTATAATTTTGAGAACAAAGAGAACTGGTTCACTCGATCACAGAGTGCCACCAACATTCCGCGTGCCAGTATAATTCCGCGTTGGTTACAAATTATACAAGCATTGGTTACAAATTACAAACCTGCGTTGCTTATGACTTATGACTATGGTTTTGACTATACCTCCTTTGTAAGTACTGAGGTATGCATCGCACTACAACAACCACATTTTATACCTCAATTGAGATGGTTGGCTGGCGCACTATTCTTTTTAGTACCATCACTTTTTGGGTTGACTGAAAACGCCAGCAACGCAGAGGAGACCGCGCTAGGATTAAAACCGGAACTAGTGAGGTTGTTCTCCTGCGTCCCCTTACCCGATCCTCCATGGCTCCGCGTTCTCCAAGGTGTAGGTCTATTTCGGCTTAAACTGTCTCGGCCAATAGCCTTAACTTCTAAATTGTTTTTAGATGGCACCACATTTCCCTCACGACTTTGTGCAAGAGACGACACAGAAGCCCAGAAGACGCCTCAACAAGCTGAAATAGACAACTTCCCTGAAGAGCGGAAGGCCAAGCAGCCCGTGCCCAGCTATTTTGCAACACGCACCGGTACCAGAAGAAAGCGGGTTATTACGAATACACTATCACTCATTATACTACATTGCCGTCGCTACTTTGTACGACTTCTGATGCTCTGTCATCATATTCACCCAGTACGAAAGAAAGTCTAGAATTTAAGAGCGTACAATACCATCAGTATTATAAAGATGGAATGGCAAGTTATTAAGCCACAGACCAGCGACTGGCCCTTTATGTACATATAGTGGGATATACTCGATTACGACGATAACCTATGATATTTATTGACCGCCCATCGCCGACCCACCAAACAGATAAGACTGGAGGTGGTTGCTGCGCCCCACTGAGGACATCTGGGCACGGTAGCTGCACGAATATTTGCCGACACTACGACCAAGAAGCCCGCACAAAGTGACGTCGTCGACTGCAATAGAGGGCGATGTGGTGCTTATAGCTAGGTTAATTTTAATTACAATAGAAGCGCGGCCGGTCACCACCTGTAGTTAGTGTTCCACTGGGGGCCCGGTATGTTGGCGACCGACCGCCGAACTCTTTTGATATTTTTATTGTTTTTAAATTTATATTTTTGAAGAGTTCTTTTTTATATTACATGTTATTTGATATACTTCAATTTATTTTATTATTCCATCATCGTCTTTCGTATAGTTCGCAATTGCACATATTAATATATTATTATTCCAAACTACGTGTTTTCATCATTTAGACACCCATACAGTCCACCGATCCATTATACTATACTCAAGACATATTTAGTTTAATAGGAATATCATACTTGTATGAATAGTATTTATTGATGTATGTATTGTTATCCAACATCAATTATATTAATATGTATATTATTTACAGATTGCGTCAATATATAAACAGACACATGTGCGTGTGTGTGTGTGTGTGTGTGTGTGTGCGTGTTTAATTAACGTGCGTGTAGGTGGCGTGGTGTGTGTCTGTAGGTACACACGAGTCTAACACGCACTGCGGGCACGTGGGCGTTTAATTGAAGACGTTATTTGATTGTTTCAGGAAAGAGACGTTGGTAACTTGAAGGGTTTCAACAGTAAAACATTACAAATTGAAGTATTATTTAATTTAATTCCCATTAATAGAGTTTACGTTCACGGATGGTATTGAGCCTTTGAGTTTGATGAGAGACAGTCCGCCCCGCGTGTGTTCTACCATTTATATAATGAATTGTGTTCAGGACAACAATTTGACATGAGCATCACCCAGCGTCATATACATTAACTAGCGCACCCTGCGGCAACATTAATTCACGCACACTTCAATAGTGTGCATACACTGTGATGTTTTAGAAGAGTTTCCTTCTAAAGTCGCTTGGGTTGCGTAATTAATTACTGTATTTCAAAGAACCTAACTATTTAATATAATAATACGTTTTTTATTGTAAACTATCTGTCCCCGGATTCACTCGCCTGAAATTTATAGCTTGTGTTATTTTGATGTATAAACTATATTATTATGAAGTTTTATTAAAATCCGTTCCGTAGTTTTTACGTGAAACAGTAACAAACATCCATCCATACAGACAAACAGTCGCGTTTATAATATTAGTAATACAAGACACAGCAAGTATTGCTTCTTGTAATCGCTGTCATTCTCAGCCAGTATTATGTAGGTACATTCCCGTTGTTATTAGAAATTAACACGAGTTATCGAGATCAGCTTCAATAACTTATGCCAATCATATGTCAATTCAATTCTGTGTATTTGGACTTATATACCAGCGAATAGCAATTTGAAATGTGCTTTGTCTAGAGGGGATGGTTGAACAACCATAATATGTTATCTGATTAATTATTTCCTCATCTAGAGACAGAAAGAAATAGAAATAGAAAATCATTTATTCAATGTTTTTTAAATCTACCGCTTATTCGGAAAGCTTTCTCATCACAAGAAGAATAAGCAAGAAACTTGTGTGTTGCTCTACACACAAGTTTCTTGCTTATTATTATATACAGAGCAAGTATTTCCGTCTAGTCGTCAATTTTATGGAAAAGTTGCCGGTTTTGTTAGTGTGTTAAACGCTACTAAATGGTTACTATAGTTGATCTATATATACTATAGTTAGATCTGCAATGAGAATCATCGACAGTTTTGTATATTCGTTTATCCATATTTAAAATATGAGAGTTCTTTTTATACAATTTGTTTTATATCACTTCAGTCACTGTGCTTTGCTATAATAAACGTCTATAAACATCTCTCTTTATTTCATTTAACATTACTATAGTAACTCCGTTTTATTTTGTCAAACGTTTCAGTATCATCAACTATTTGATTCCTGTAATACATTTTAACAATAGTTTATGTTAATTATTAATTAAAATAAATAATTGAATCGTTTCAAAATACATCAATTGGCGCCCAATTAAATGAAAATTACATGAATACCTAATTGGAAATATTTTTCAATTAAATATATTACTATTCAATTAAAGAATTTATGGAAAATTAATATTAGGAACTTAGTCTATGGCCTCAACTACGTCCATTTAGATAAAAATATAAATAGACATGTACCTAAAAATAATCATCTGGAGTTTAAATTTGTATGTTAAAATTGTATTGTAAAAGACTCGAAGGATCAATGTTCAGGTTGTATCGAAAGTATAAAGATTCTGATAGCTAAATCTGATAAATGATACTGATAGAAACTCGATTAAAACTGTATACTGAAACTTAAAATATAACTGATTAATGATTGAAATGAGTACGCGCGGCGTTCATGATCACCGAATGTGAACTGATTTCTAATGAATTATGAAATGTAAAATAAAATGTTAGTGTTGCGAAATAATGTACGATGCTAGCTTGTACAGTTGTCCTTACAAAGTCTGCTTGCAAACAATCAGATTTTGTAAAGGTTACCATTTCCATAAAATCTTTTACCGTAATTAAATACATTTGCAATTAAAATTGTTAATTTTAAGCAATGAATATAACGAACGTTGAGATCACGAAGCTGTTTCTATTAAACGCTACTTAGAATTCTTAATAGTGTTGTTGGTTGATTCATTCACATCCGAGCACGGACTTCCTGCAACAGTTGCAGCAGCGCGGCAGCACGAGCGCAGGAGCTCGCGTGTTGGCGAAGTCCCGACCCCTCACATCGGCCGCTACGTGTGCCGGCAGGTACTGCAGTCCTTTGCTGTCGTACTTGGGACCCTCCGGGAACAGCACGCTGCGCTGACACAGACGACCCTGCACACATTTACGATTAGTTTCATAAAATAATAGTTACATACCGAGCTAGATTTTGTGAAATGGATGTGTGCGCGTTTTCCTCATTCTCTCCTATATTCCGGCAAGCAGCTTGCTTTGTAAGCTGTTTCGGTATTCGGCCAAGCAGCGAACTACACGACGAACACTGGGACTTCATCTTCTTCGGACGTCGTGGAAATTCTACACATTCGCACTGAGCGGTTCGCATCGTCCTTCCTAATACGCACTGCCAAAGAGTGGAACACACTTCCAGCTTTCGTGTTCCCGGAGAAATACAGCCCCGGATTCTTCAAGTCTATGGTGAATAGATATCTTCTGGGTAAGCGCGCTACATCCTAGGTCTTGTCATCATTTACCATCAGATGAGGTAAGACCAAGCGCAATCCCATTATTAAAAAAAAAACAGCTTGCTTTGTTAGCTGTTTCGGTAGAATACAGATACAGTGCAATTACAGGATAAGAGGCGAAGTGTACTGAAATCTTAGTCGTTCGGAATGGCAATGGATGAGTTGTATAAAGAGTGTGATGAAGTGGTCATTTATACAGTGATGGTTACCACTTACCGTCACATTGATTGTCAATTTGTTTGTCATTTTAATTATATAAAATCACAATAAATTTACAATTATGTAACTAGTTGTCCTGCGTCTATATTTCGCAGTTTCATTAAAATCCGTTCGGTAGTTTTTACGTGAAAGAGTAACAAACATCCATCGATACTCATAAACTTTCGCGTTTATAATATTTGTAATAAGATAAGACAGAGCAAATATATATTAGTAAATTTCTATATCTACTGCAACTTATTGCAATAGTTTCATATTAATGAAACTATTAATTCTCTTACATATATAGTAGAATAGAGTAGTGAATAGAGTAGTATATACAGTATACTCCAGTAGTATAATCCAGTGTAGTTTAATAATAATAATAATCTTAGGACAATTCACACAGTATACTACTGTATCTATTTACGTAAAAAAAATTATCTATGTATTTTTATTCACATTGCGCCATCTAGTCCCAAGCAGCAGTCGCAGCAGAGCTTGTTTTATGTACTAAACAACTAATTGAAAATATACATAGAAAACAATCAGACCGATACAAACAATCATACTCATGAATACAAATGTTTGTGCCGTGCGAGGAATCGAACCCGCGACCATCGGACGTAAACATATGTATGTTAGTCAATTTATAGGAAATTTCTTTACGTTTTATTTTTCAAGTTTATCTATCACGGAATAAGGTGTTTTTAGGTACGTTAAAATTTTTTAATGTATTTATACTCTGTGTAAATCGACATCAGAATTGCCAGATAAAATCTTAACTTAATAAATTTTCTATATCTCTTTAGTCTTTAGAGGTGTTAAATATTAGTGACTAGTTTGTCTAATATCAAATAATAATACCTTCACCCTCATGGCGTTGATCCGGGCGCCTTTGGCTGGAGACATGTCCAGCTGATACTGGTCCGGCAAAGCCCTTACATTTACGTTTTCGTCACTTGACGTATCGGTGGCTCTCATACTTATTATCTGTGTGTTCTGGTCCTTGTTGCGTATGAATTCCCTCAACGGCTCTTTGTTTTTTTCTAGAAACATCTTTACTTTTTCAATCTTCTCCTTATTTTTTAGTTGCAGTGTGTATTTAGAACTGTCTACGCGCTCCAGATCATTGTCTGTGACTACACTGAATCCCTTAAGAAGAGTTAATGTAGAACTTAATGCAGTTTGGTTTTGCACTTTGTTTATTTCTATTGATTTCTTGTTTTGTAAATTATTTGGTTTATTTATGCTTGACTTTAGTTTTCTGATAAAATCACTGATATTAAGAGAGCCAACATTATCAAAAGCCCTTCGTTTCATGTCATCCTTCATAGTTTCTACAACGTTCCTCTTAAGGTTAATGACTTTTGATTCTTTTTTGGAATATAATTTCTCTGGTCCAGAATCTGTTTGCTTAGTTGTGTTGTTTGTGGTGACTGTTGTCGTATGTGTCCCTGCGCCTGTGTATACATTAAGGCTGGACATTTGTGTAGTCAGGTCTTTGTAGTCGTCGTTATTCCGGCGTAAATCTTCTCTTATCATATCCACGAAATCTTTATTTGTGATGCCTTGTGATGAAAGTGTAAAATTAATAAGTTACATGGATTTAGGATGTAACCTTTATTAACATGAAGAAGAGGAAGAACTTAGTAACATCAGATAACACTTACGAGTAGGTACTATATACATACCTGTACTAGTGTATGCTGTAGTTTTAACAAAAGCATAAGCATTGTTCAAAGTTATTAGAAAGTATATTAACAAGATTGCGTTCAATAAACTGCGCAATATATCTTTTCGTAATATCCCCATTTCTGTTTATATTGAAATGGTTACGACCAGAAAGTTAATCGATAACGAAATAAAATACACTATAAAACACTCACCTATGCACATATCATAATATATACGTGTATATCGCTAGGTTGCAATAAACTGGACTATAAAATTGCTGGAATGTGATATTGAAAACTTTCGCAATAATACGCAGAACACACATAAGCGTTCAATAAAGTTACCATTAATGGTCGACCCAACAATACCCGAACAGTCACTGAAGCGACAATCATAAATATCCCAAAACTAATTAACTGTTAACAGCTTACAACGATAACAATCACAAGTAGCCGATATAAAAAGAGATTGAGATTTTCTAAACAATTTACTATTGCTTTGCCCATGGATTCAATCGTCCACCGTCAGGTTGCCTGGTGGCCTAGATATGTCTGTGTCGGGGAGCGGAGCCGTGTCGGCTTCGTCCTCGGTTCCGTCCTGGTGCATGTACTGAGTGCGGGTGCGCGGGAGCCGAAACTCTGGAAATGGACCGTCGTCCAAGTTGATCAGGGCCACACCTTCTTCACCTTCCTCTTGAATGAATCGCCGATAAGACGACCCACTACGTCGAGACTGATGACGCGGTTTTAACTTGAAATAAAAATATTAGTACAATTAGAATACAAAATATGGAAACTACATAATACTTTATGTATAGAAAATCCTGGAATGAATGGATGAAATACTCTTTATCCTCTATTAAAAATAAAATGCAGTAACATAACTAACATGCAGAAAAAGATATTTAGTAGTGCTATGAGCGAGACATAGGCGACAACGGGCGGCCTTATCCCCAAATAGCGATACTGTACTAATATTTTGCATTTTCGGCTCTTTGTCTTCCAAGGCAATTTTTACATCTAGAACTAATAAATATATAAACCTTAATTTGTATTTAAATCTTACCTTTAACACTCGATACTTGACTGTTGATTTAGTGAAATTATTATTGCTTCCTATTTCATTGTTTTCGTATTCATCTAAATCAGGAATTATGTTCTCTTTGATATCATCTTCTAAATGTTTATCGTCTACATAATAAAGTACATCATTCTTGGACACTTTTAAATCATTTTCATTATGTTCTGATGGTGATATATATCCGTTAAATAAGTCTATATCATCGTTAGATCTCACGACAGATTCCTTATTATCTTCATCTAAATATTTTTCCACATTAGCTTCATTAGAAGCTCTAGGATGGCGTTCATCGTAATTTGGATCATTATTGTTATAATTAGATTTAATAGTGACCATTTCTTCCGTTTCCGACGACATATAATCGTAGTTCTCTTTCATCAATTGTCGTCGTATTTTATCTACCAATAATTCTTTGTTTGTTATTAAGTCCATATCTAAAAGAATACTTCGCAATTATTACAAGTAACCTTATAAATTGTTCACACCTGCCTTATAGCACCAAATACCTGTTAAATTTTATTATTATTATAATATATGCAATTATATATTATAGTTGTTTTTTTATAATTGTAATAATGATTGATGCATTTTAGTTGAGTATTTCAAATTACAACATTTAAACTTGTTAATCTCGTATTTACATATACATATGTAGCGTAATAATTATGAATTTCTTTAGTACGTACTGATTAAAGGTTGCTATAATTAAGGACCAAACTTACTGTGAGCAGTTGTGTATACTCCGGAGATTGCTATGACAGTGATCAGGACAGTAAACATGGTGTTCCCACGAATAGCACGCGCGGCGCAGTTCATGGATTGTTCGAACATGACGCGTCGCCGCTCGCTGCCAGTCGTCATTAGAATACATATAAGAGGCTGCATAATACGACAGAAATTGTTGATATACACAATTTTGATACGCGATATTGCCTTAGATTAACAATAATTAAGTTAGCAATATATATACTTATATATATAATATAACTTATTTGTATTAAAGGCATTACAAAAAACTATCATAAATAATAAAAGTAAATGCGCCTCCTACATTCTATTACTACAGAGCTATCTGCAGTGCAATATTGGTATTAATTAGCCAGATATCTTCTGGCTTCGCTTCGATTCCTCGCGGGTTCGATTCCTCGCACGGTGCAAACATTTGTATTCATGAGTATGATTGTTTGTATCGGTCTGGGTGTTTTCTATGTATATTTTATATGTATTTACAGAAAAAATGTATTTAGGATTTCTTTCTATGAACTTAATAACTTAACTTGTTTATTACTATGAACAAGCTCTGCTGGGACTAGATGGCGCAATGTGAATTGTCCAGGGCAATTATTATTGTATATAATAAATTAATATTTTATGAAAATATAATTCCACAGGTAGTGGGCACAGAATTTTTAAGTGGTATTTAATTGGTAGTGAGTGTTATATTCAGGTCCGGATTACCCATTAGCCAGTTGGCAACCGCCGGCGCCGGGGGGCCTCCCCGCCCGCGCACCAAACAAATTGAAAATATTTCATGGAGCAGTATTTTAATTGGACGATTTGTATACTCAACAGGTACATGTTCACATGTATTATATTATTGTTTTCTTTCAAGCTAATATATAGTACACAATTATTGGATTTCAACTGTTTTTCAGTCAAAGTTGCGTGGGCCAGCTAATCTACACATCTATACATATAAATAAAATTGAAGTGTCTGTTTGTAATATTGAAATAACCGATTTTTACTACATGCATATGAATATAAATATGGTACATATACCAAAATAACATTTTTTACTATTTTTGTCTGTCTGTCTGTCTGTTTGTTCCGGTTAATCTCTGAAATGACTGCTGATGTAATAAGGACTTACTTAGAAAAATAAAGTTAAATTCCATGCGGACGGAGTCGCGGGTACAACTAGTATCTTAATAAAAGCAGCTACAAATATTTTAGACTAGCTGACCTTTTGCAATATTTTTCATCGCAGCTCCGCTCCTATTGGTCGTGGCATAGTGTTATAGGTATATCTTAAAACCTTTCTCGATAAACAGACTATGCCAGTAGTTCCTGAGATTAGCGAGTTCAAACAAACAAACAAAATCTTCAGCTTTATAATATTGGTACAATTAGTAATTTTACAAGCGGCAGCGGGGGCGGAAACGGGGGCGGAACGTTTTGTGAGTAAACAACAGCTCAGGATATTACTGAGCGCAAACACATATATAAACATTTTCTTTAATTTCTTCCCATATATTGCTGTGAGAGTGTCGCAGTCGGCTCGAGCGGTCAGTAAACTAGTATCTATTTATTTAATTATAATTATTACAGGGTGGTTCATGTACCTTCTATGTGATGTGACATCTATTAGGACCTTATTAAATAATAAACGATTATTTGGGAGACGACCTTGCATGGTTTAGTTCTTGAAAAACCCCATGCTGAAGTCTCTCGAGAAAACCTTGGCAGGTAGTTCATTCCGCAATCTTAGTGTACGAGAGAAGCTCCTCTGAAACCTCACTGTCCGAGACCACTTAGGTTCCTGCGTGAGGGGATGAATTCCCTGTCGATAATTTGTGTAGCATCAAGCATCACTTAAATAAACAAATATTTATGAAAATCATTCAATTATATTAGTAAAAATCAGGGGATTTTGCTACGTTTTATATTTATTGAGTTTCCATATTTCGGCAGTGTTTCAATCGCCATGATTACGGGTAAACTGGAGAGCAGTCTTTATGAACTCAATAAATATATAACATGGTAAGATCCCGTGATTTTTATTAATTATACGTATAAATAATGATCGCGTCAAATTTAAAACAGTAAACACAAATGTTATCACTATTCTCCTACAAACTATAGGTTATTTTTGCTAAAACGCATTATAAACTGCAATGTGTCGTATCAGTGAACTGTCATATCCAATATTATAGGAGCGATCGTGGCGTGGATTACAGTACAGACAGCTGCCACTACTCGGAGGTAACTAATCTAACGTTAATTGACACAAATCCTTGTATATATGTTTATACGCGGCTTTTCGGGATCATGAATGGAATAGAAAATCATTTATTCCAATAAACTTAATTTAAGCACTTTTGAATAGCCAAATATTTTTTATTTAATTCTACCGCTCATACGGAATGCTGTCTTATCATAAGAAGAATAAGCAAGAAACTTGTGTGTTGCTCTTTTAAACAATCCTTGTAAGTTCACATTTTACAAGTCGAAACGTGTGAATACAAACTACCAACCAGCACTAATTTATTTAGGCTCAAATATAAAAACACAATAAGATTAAATCAGTCGTAGTGATAAGAGCAGACCAGTCCCTACAAGCAGCACTCGTTCACGAGTATGACGGTTGAGCCAGCCATCACTACGCACGACATTAGAAATCTTTGAGTATAATAATAGAATTATTTATTTAAAAGTTTGGAATCAAATGTTTAATCACAGATGAAAGATGAATAATGAACGAGAATTATCTTATTCTATAACTAGCTTTTGCCCGCGGCTTCACTCGCGTTAATTTATCCACTTAGGGGTGGAATTTATCAAAATCCTTTCTTAAGGGATGCCTCAGGGATCAGTCTAGGGATCAGGCTCCATGGTGCTCTTATAATAGTATTATGTCATCCTTTATGTAAATATATTATATAACATATACTATGGAATGCTAATGAATAAATAAATAAAAAAGTTTTTGCTTCAAGTATTCATATATACCATAGATGAGTATAAAAGTTTAACGTGTTTTGATTGTAGATATGTACGTACGTAATTACCTAAATCTGTGTCATTTATTAACATGTGACTGTTGTTCCAGCAATCCAAGCTGTCCGACCGTACGTCCTCGGTATACATTACATGTTCACATCCACAACACATACTTCGATATATATATTACAATTAGGGTTGTCTGTCTAAATCGACAATTTGTAGTAGTGCAAAATCTTAAACTTATAATTAGCTGTAACCCGCGACTTTGTTCGCTCAGAATGTTCGCCGTGAATCTTTAAATAATATTTTAAAAATAAAAGTTAGTTGAAATTATTCCATATAATATTAGCAATCTGTTAATAAAAGTCCCGTCAGAATCGGCAGAGATTAGCAGCAACGAACAGTCAAACAAATAAATTTTAAATGAATGTTTTAATGTAAGTAGCGTATATATTTTTGTATGTACTTAGTGAAAAGCTGTTAATTAGAAATTAAAAACAGAGAGTTAGATTTTATTTTTATAAACAACACGTCAATTTGTTTTCGAGACTTGGTTAAAGTCTAGAACAAATTGGGACATAGATTTAAATACATATCCTTTTTAAGATCATAAAACCTAATGAGTATAAACAAGTAAACATTATTTAACTGATGAATATTAAAAGATAACAATAAACATTCATAATCAGATTGTCAGTAATGAGAATTAGCAATGATTGCTGATAATGTACCAAGCCAGATCGACCTCCTCGCGGTCTCCTCTGTAAATTATTGTGATTAATTCCTGGTGGATTTTCCATAAACGGGTTAACTGATTGGACTTCATGCTCATTCAATAATCCTTACTTATATATCTTTTATATATATTCCATTAAAAATATCTGTAAAAATATTATGTGTAGAAGGGGATTGTTAGTAATATGGATTAACAACCCCATTGCTAGCAATGTACCACGTAAGGTTGACCTCCACGTGGTTCCCCTTGGCAACCATCATGGTAAATTGTCATTTACCAAGATGGGCCAACTGACCTCACTTCATGTTAATTTTATATTGCTCCACTGGCGCCACGCCAGCGTATACCATTAGCGTAGGCGAGTGCATCATTCCATAAAAGAAATCATAAGAAATATATATATATATATGTGTGTGCCAACCGTGAGTAAAGTCTGTACATTTGGGCCCAATAACGTGACAGCTAACGAGTATAGTCCGGGCTGTCAGTCGGCCGCCTCCATTATCGTCCATAAAAAATCATAATAAATATATCTATTTAATATATAAAAGTGTGTGCCAACCCTGGGCAATGTCTGTACACAGACGGGCCCAATAACGTGACAGCTGACGAGTATAGTCCGGGCTGTCAGTGGGCCGCATTGTAGTAGTGGACCGGCGGTCCAGCGGACCGACACCGTACACGATGCGACGTCCTCGTCGTCCGTGACCTGTGACTGTGATATACTCAAATGATTAATGTTGGTCGCCTGTTGACTATTGCTGAACTCAATTTATGAGCGTGATGAATTACGACGTGAGACTTGTAAGATGTACTCATTAAAGAATTCTATAATTAGTCTTTTTATTGAGAGTATTCGAAACTGAGTATCTAGAAATATTATGAGTTGGAACTGAGTTCGTCATTCGGTTGTTACTTCGAAAACAAAACTGATCAATTTTTCAAACTCAATTAACTCGTGTATTTTAAGTTAATTGAGTCAGAATAAAGGTTGAACATAATAAGTTTATAGTTATTTATTATAAATCAAATTTCAAGAACAAGTGATTGAATGAGTCTTTATATACTAGATATTAGTGTATTATTACTATCGTATTTTAAATTTAATCAATTAGTGCTAGTTGGTAGTTTGTATTCACATTTCAACTTAAAAATGGAAAGATACAACATTCATGTATTTAAATAAGTTACACGTAAGTTTCTTGCTCGTTCTTTTTTTCTTGTCGTTGTGGGACACAGTTACATCAAAATAATAATTGCCTTTAATAATGTCTAGTAAGACAAATACAATATTGTCTACTAAGCACTGCTGTGTCTAAACTGTGTCCCATATCGTAATTTTTTTTTTGTAAATATAATATTACTAATTTATTCCATTTTAAATGCATACATTATAGCAATATAACTAAGAATATGCGCGACTTCAAATGAGAATACATTGTATGTATAGTGCATCAGGCAGGTCGTAAGCTTACTTCTTATCACAAGAATTAAGCCGCAATTAGTTGCCTGAATCCGAAATTTGGTCCGGCCGCTATAAGAAATAAACATGACTCCAATAAATTAGCGAGCCGTTGAGTGTGCGTTGTCGACGGCCGGAGGGTAAGAAATAGAAGCCTTCATCCCTGATGGAGTAGTGTTGTAATCGGGCCGACGTTCACTGCGCACATAAACACTAAGTGTGAGTCGTCCGATATTAATGGGTTCCGTCAACACTTGTTTAGTTCGCCGCTCAACACCAGCCGCTGCTAAATGGTTGCAATCACTTATTACTTATTTATAACGTTCTATTGCAACTTTATAAACAGATCTTACTAATATTATAAACTCGGAAGTATATTGGTACGCATGAATGGATGTTTGTTAATGTTTCACGCTATAACTACTGAATGGATTTTAATGAACTTTATAATAAGATAGCTAATACATCAGAATAACAAATTGTATGTGGCTGAATCCGCGGGAACAGCTAGTGAAAGATAATGCAAAGGATTGAAGAAAGAAGCAGGTAGAAAAGGTGGTACTATCGGTAATACAATCTCTTCCAGACAACCTTATTAAAGAGAGTATTATCAAAGATAAAGTAGACGGCACTTGAGTTGAAAGAACTAATCAGACAGGAGTTGGCCAGGCAGGAGTTGGACTTCAGCCGCTCCATAAGTCCTTCCTTGGTTTGGAGTGCCATCTGCACTCGCCCCCTATCGTCCGGTGAAGCTGTAAAGGCCAGCTGCGGCCAACAGTAGTCCGAAAAAAAATAAAAAGTTGAAAGCACAAGTAACAAACACTAAACCTTACAAAGTATACAGTTATATATGATTATGTGCTATAAGTTTGTATATACTAGATATTAGTAATAGTATGTAATATCATGGTATCTGTGGTAATTAAAACTTAAAAATGAAAAAATGTTTATTTGTACACAGTGTTGGGATGGCCTTATAAGCATAGAAATGCCTGTGTCAAGTACATCCCGCTCTTCCATACATATACATTGTCATATGTGTTTTTTTTAAGATTAAATAAGACATTAGATACCAAATATTATAAATTAAACTAAAGTTACTTTTTAGAAGTTAAGTATAAAAAAATAAAGTAATACTATCTTATTGTGTATTTAATATTTGACTCTAATAAATTAGTGCTAGTTGGTAGTTTGTATTTAAAAATGTAAACTTACAAGGATTATTTGAAACAGTAATACGCAGGTTTCTTATGATGAGACAATTGTCCGAATGAGCGGTAGATTAAAGAAATAACTACGACTATTGAAAAATGCTTAAATGAAGTTTATTTAAATAAAGAATTTCTATTCCATTTTATTGTTTATAATTTAATATTAATTATGTTTTGTGCGATCCCTAAAACCGTTGGCTCCGCCCACCTCCGATGTATGACCTACCACGTTTATGAAGAGCGACTGCAACTATAATCGACTGAGTCGTCAACACTACACGACGTTCAGAGACGGGACTATGGAGAAATGGGATGTGGCTTAATTGTTAACCGATTACGGAAATGAGGACATTATGTTAAATTTTCAGTAGTTGTGAAGAGAATTTGGAGTTACTTTTAATCGAAAGGGTTTAGTAATAATATTAGTAGGAACTTTCATTTGTTTATAAATAAATTTTACACTCCGCCACATACTTTGAGTACCACTCCGAGACTTGCAATCGTGACAGTAAGTTAAGAAAACGTCGATTTAATGAATAACTTAAAAAAACTCATTGGTTAGAGACATAACATACATACTGGTCCCAAAATATACAAAACATACTGGTCTAAATTATATGGGACAACATGAGAAGAAACAGCTTTCAAATAAAATAAATGCATCATCACAATCGATACACGTAGAAAAATTTAAAAAAAATATTCTATTTGAAAACCTTTTTATTTAAAGTCGGTTGAATATACGAAAGAGAATTGAATAGGTAATACCAATACCTGTTTGTTAATACCGAACTGATGCTATCGTCGTCACATTATTATTGATATAGCTGGGAGCACGTACTCGAGGAGTGGTGGTAGGTGGTAGGTGGTAGGTGTCACGTGGTACATAACTGGTGTGTGTACACCGACTGCGCATCGCCTCTCAATGCAAGTGCATCACAAATTTAATAAAAACACGTGCCGACCCTGTGTGCATTCGCTTTATATACGGCCGCGGTCCTACTACCAGCGGAATATAACAAAGTTAATATAATATAACATCCATGTACAATCATACAGTGTCATTTAGTCCGAAGCTAAGCAGTACTTGTGTTATGTGTATTACATAACTAATACCAATACTTACATATTTTGTAACTTAAATACTTAGTTTCGAATATGGTATATCATAATATACATAGAAAACATACAGACTGATACGAACGATCATACTCATGAATACAAATGTTTGTACCATCCACCAACACACAACCATCGGAAGTAAAGCGGTAAGCGTCGACATATCGACGTTGACCAACACGATACCATCCACCTAACGGTAAATGGTATCCGTCGCTTACAGTACTCCTAATACATAAATAAATCCCTGGAAATCACAACCTGTAACGTCCATGTTAACACTCGATATTCTGTAATTTCTCTGACACATTTCACTCTTTAACCGAAAGACTTTCCGAATCGACATGAGTAGCTTGTCGGCTGAGACAGGTGAGATAGTGATCCCCAAAATAAAAGCGAACTGTAAACTAAAGCGGGCCGATGCCGCTGGAGTCGCGGTAGACTGGCATTGCGATCCCGTGACACCGGCAATAGGCGGTTGATCTGGAAGTGAGTAGGAGTCACCCATGAACGATTTTCTCCAAGTAAAAAAAAAGTGTAATAGTTGTATATACACAGACGACTTTTTATAAAGTCTACCGAGACAATCCAAGTGCTCAAGTCTAAACAATTACACAATCAATATTATACTTTTAGGTATATGTACATTGTTATGTTATTTGTATTTTAATTGTTACAGACGAAACCCGCCGGCGGTGGGACAGCGGCTCACGGCACAGATAGCGGCGCGTCGCACGGCGTCTCCTGTAACGCGATCTTATTTACATATTAAAATTTACTTGTCATTTTATTTTACATATAACTCACAGTTCGAGCACACACTGATATTTTGTAGAACAACATTTGTACAATGCAACTCATCATTTTTTCAACAGACTATAGAGACCAAACTTTTAATTTCATTTGTGTAATTGTCGTGTACTAATTTTGAAGAGAGGTTTATTATTTCTGTACACAATAGTAGACTACAGTGTTTCCTTTATTTTTGACTAAATTGAAGGTTGATATGTAACAATAATTATTTATGATAACCTCAAATCTACAGTCACTTCTCAGATACATTTCTAGCGAACTCCGAAGAACTGAAGAAACTCCACTAACTCGTTTCTCAAAATCCTGAAGATGGATCATTGTCCTATTCTAACGAGGAACCAATTTGCGACAGTCTGAACAGATATTAGCTTAACCGACTAAGACGTGAAGACAACTTAAGTCTAGTCCTCAGACAGGAGTTTGGCTTTAGACTTCCATAAGTTGGTCTACAGGTTTGGAGTGCCCTCAACATTCGACTCCATTTTCATTGGGTACAGCTATAAGGGCCAGCTGTTGTTCTTAACAGCATTGGTATAGTTAAAGACCATGACAATATACCTCTACCATCTAATACCATTACGCCACTAAGATACAGGATATTATCGATTATATACAAACCAAAAGTAACCTGACATTGAGGGTGACGCAGCTGGAGTCGAGCCACAACGCGAGTTTCAAGGCGTTTGTGTGCCGGGTCCCCACCAACATGCTGTCCACCTTCACGAAGGAGGACTACTGGCCGAAGGGTGTGGTGTACCGGAGCTACCGTGACAGTCGTCAGTGCCGTGATCACAGAGAAAATTTCAATAATGATTAATTTAATTTTATAATATTGTTTATATGGGCCTAGTAGCCTGAAATAAAGAAATAAAATAAAGAGCCAAAAGATTATGAAAATATTGAAATTAAAGCCGAATGTTCTTTTGTTCGGTAATAGAAATAGAAATAGAAATAATCTTTATTCAAATAAACTCATTACAAGCACTTTTGAATAGTCATATTTTGATTCTACCACTCATTCGGAATGCAGATTCATCACAAGAAGAATGAGCAAGAAACTTGTGTGTTGCTCTTTTTAATAGATGTTTTTTTATATAAATAATTACAGTATAACAAGAGGCATGCGATAATCAACATAGAAATCGCTACGCACTCATTATTAATGTAATCAGATAATATTGTCAGTGCTATAGATTTAAAGTTTTTCTATAAGAACTATATACTGGTGTACTGGCCGTATCCCGGCTCATTCAGTCACGCGTAGCGTGTGGTCTCTCAGCTTGCTCGTAGTCACAGTCCGACGCGGCGTAGCGTACCGTAGCCCGGCGCTACGAGCCTCACTTGGTATGGTCTACGCGAGCGGCGCAGCGTAGTACGTTGCTTTGATACAATTACAACAATAGTCTTGCGCAGAATAGTTCACGATTCGATCTTTTAGTTCACTTACTCCCAACTCGAGTCAGAGAATGGCAAAAGACTGGCCAACTTCTATGTTTATTATTGTACTTGTTGTTACCTTAGACTGCAAATATCTATGACCTATAACCTCTATATAACTCTCGTTTTTTTAAATGGTGCACTCGCCTACACTAACGGTTGACGAGGTACCAGTGGAGAATGATATGATGAACATGAGAACAGATCAGTTAGCCCATCGTGACAAATTTACCAAGAATTTATCACGATGATTTCCAGGGAGAAACCGAGTGGAGGTCACCTTGACATGGTACATTGCTAGCAATAAGATCATCAGTCCACATTACTAACAACCCCTTTCCCACCTATCACATCTCGTTACCAGCAGTTTTATGTAAGATGGTAAGTAAGGTCCTGGTCAGTCGTCGTCGCATACTGCGAGGCCAGGAAGAGGCGACAGAGAGAGACCGCTAATTGCTTTCTCCAGCGACACAATTCATCGGAGACGGACAAGACGGAGAAGGAGAAATGCTGTTCGGCTCCTTTCTCAAAAACCAGGAGCGGCGACCATGGCTGCTTCTCCGTCGGCATCGCAGCCCTGAGATGTGCGTGCTACTTCTTCTGAATAATATTAGTGGCCAGTCTATTCAGATGGGTCCCCTCTGTCGAAGCTGCGGATAAATGTTTGCATACACGTGGCTCCGGCAAAATGACTGCAAATATCTCCTTGTTTAAGATGCTCAAATGTCGTTTAGGGCAAAAATATAGTATTTTATATAGCACTCGAGGGCGAGCACAATAGATTCTATGTAGGTCGCAGTGCTACAGTTCCAAGCAACTTAAATAGCTTAAACAACCCAATAAAAAAAAATTGCACACAAATATGCGTTTACGTTTTTTAGATGTTATTAAACGAACTAATGAGCAGAAGATCTGCGAACGTATCGTAGTTTGTCTTAGTGATCGCTGTTCCGAACTGTCGGTGCGCTAACTGCCCCGGACCACTCTAGATATGAGGAGGAGGCGACGACGCGCCGCACGTCGGCTGCTCCGGTAATATGCTCGAGTTAAAATTTAAACCTGCATCTAACGTTTGCAGCGGGAACCAAATGTAATGATATATTAACTACGCGGCACACTCCTCATATATTAACGACATTAACTAACATCCGACCGGCTCACGAATTAGTAATAGTATTATTAAACTAAACTAGAGTTTCTTCGCGCTAACGAACATTTGTACTCATGGATATGTTTATTTGGTTTCTATATGTTGCATATAATAATATTATAATATTTACTATCTGTGCCCGCGGTTTCTACTACTTGAAAATTATAGCTTATGTGTTATTCTGGTGTATAAGTTATATTATTGTAAAGTGTTATTAAATCCATCCTTTTGTGTGAAAGAGTTATAAACATACTCACATACTTTTACGTTTATAATATTAGTAAAATTTAGTATTACCGGCTTACCCTTATTACAGGCTTTATTTATTTATTTTATTTATTTAAACTCTTTATTGCACCAGACAAAGAAAACACACAAAATGATATAATACATAAACTGATACAAAAGGCGGTCTTATCGCTAAGCAATCTCTTCCAGACTACCAGTAGAGAAAGTAACATTAAGATAAGAAAATAGTAGGTGGTGCACGTAATGAACATAAATATACATTTGTACATAAATATATCTATTAATATATATATAATAAAATATAAACATACGTAAACATACATATACTTAATAATGCACATATCTTCAGAAAATATGAAGGGAACTATGAGAAAGAGGACAATATGAACTTTTATTTAGTTGAGTAGAAGAGTCTATACTTAGTAGGCTAGATTACTGAGGGAATTCTCCTAGTTATACTGGTTAATTCTTAAGTAGTGAATAACATTATAAATAAATTATATACATTTATTTGTATATATATCTGTATCATTACTATTACCAAAAGACCTATTCAGGATAAATTGACTGAGTCCAGGTTACGTACGGTCACGTCATAAGAAGACCAGAAGACCATATGACCTAAAAGATATTAAACGTCAATCCGAAACAAAAGAAGTGTGGACCTCTACTTACATGGATAGCCGCCTTCAAAAAGACCTAACTCCTGAAAATTTAGACCCAATGACGATCCAGATCCGAAGTCTCTGGAGACACGGATGGTTAGTAGAGCCGACCCCAATTATAGATGAAGATGGAATAAGGCCAGGAGATATATATATATATATATATATATATATATATATACCATGTAATAATACTAATCTTAGGACACACAGCCATCTAGACCCAAGTTAAGCTAGCTGAAGCATGTGTTATGGATACTAGATAACTGATACAAATACATAGATTATGCATGGTGGCAAATACATAACTAAAATTCATGTTATACATATTATTGAAACACCCAGACCAATACAAATAATCATACTCATACAAATGTTTGTGCCGTGCGAGGAATCGAACCCGCGACCATCGGAAGTACGGCGGTATGCTAAACCACTAAATCACTGAGGACGTCTTGAGCATTGTGCTATTGTATTTATAGTATAACTAGCGCAGAATTCCCTTACAATGAGAAATCGATACACCCGCCAAAAACAATATATACATATAAATAAAATCGGAGTGTCTGTTTGTAATATTGAAATAACAGTTTTATACTACATGCATATGAATATAAATACGGTACATACACCAAAATAACATTTTTTATAAGTCTTGTCTGTGTGTCTATTCGTCTGTTTGTTCCGGTGTAGCATCGCTAAATATACAAATATGATAGTTATTGCGTTCGTCAAGCAGGTACTTGTTGTCTATTGTATTGCAACGCTCGACAACCGGTCCGTGGTCCGTTTGCTGCCCCCTGCCTCACCTCACCAGCACTCACTTCTGTGATAGACTTACGAGCGCATATACGTCGCCGTTCTTAACGCTAATAGTACCTACCTACTACAACCAGTGTACAATTATTTTCTTCGAGTGAATTTAAATTCACTATAAATATTTATATAAATTGAAAATAGAATCTTAAAGTGTTCCCATACTGGGTAAGTTGTGCATATAATATTTGTTGCTAATTTATTTTGGACTTAAGACTTGTTGTAAATTTGATGTGTCATAGTAGCTAAGTAAGTTAAAATTTTAACTGATAGTGTCACTATACTAGTGTCATTGTGTGGCTTGCCCTATATAATATTATTATAGTATTGTTTTCTTGCATAGTGAATAATAGTTGATTATAATGCGCAGTGCTTTTGTTAACCGCCTAGTAACCGTTCTGATTTAAAATTATAACTGCCGCCTTGATTTTCTTCCTCTCTTCTGCTGGCTAATTAAGTAGCTATAGAATACCCATAATCCGTAGGTCTGACTATATCTTGCAATTATAAGATCATAATGCAATGATTCGGTATATTACAGGAACACCGTAGATATTGATATAATATAACCACCTACCCGACGACTGGAAACTATATACATATCTATATATACTCGTGAGACTGCATACCGACTTAGCCGATTTGCTGGAGAGAATTGCTGGAAAACCGAGGAGACCGAGGATAGTGGTGTTTATTCTTGAACTGAGCGGACTATATGTTTTGTGACCCAAGGCTTACCCAACCCTGACTTTAAACAACCATTCTTTTATTTTTTTTATTTTACTATGAATACATTTTTTTTATAAACTTAATTTGCCGTATTTGTTTTTTTTTTAACAATAACAAACGCGACACCGGCTAATCCCCCCCCCCCCCCCCCCCCCCCCCCCCCCCCCCCCATCACCCACTTCCAATTACCATGGCCCGTCTTACGGCGGCGGCTACCAGGCCCTTTACAGTTCCCATGGTTTGAAATTGTTCCCCTATTTCTGTGTGCATCCATTCATAATCACATGAACAAACAACCTTCTGTTAGAATGGGCATGTAATGCGTAGGAATGAAGACGGATGTTACACAAAACTGTGGATGGGTATAACGGCAGAGGAAGGCCGAAAAAGAGATGGATGGACTGTGTGAAAGATGATATGGTAAGAAATTAATGAAAGAATGAGAAGAACTGACAAGAAACTCAGCTCGTATTTTTTTCAAATAAATGTTGTACATGTTTACAATACATAATGAAAGTACAGTGTCACGCTACAAATAAATATTGCTATTCTATTATTCAAATAGAATTATAGAGCAATTTTAAAACTGTTCTGTACACTATTTACCTGAACAGATCTCAGAAAAACTTTGTCAAAGTAACACGGGGTAAGTTTAGTTGCACAGGTGGAAGTGGCGCCGGGCGGCGGGTTTACAACTCCTCAAGTAAAATTAAATAATATTAACATGAACTTTTATACGACGCCACGCTGGAATTTTCTTTTGAACTGCAACTGAAAAAAGTTGAAGTACATGAAACATGTTCTCAAACTAAACTACACTTTATTTGATATACACTTTTAGAAAATAATTCATACCACATTTTTTTTATTGGGGTGTTTGTGCTATTGTCAGGTGCTATGACCTGTAACACTGCGACTTATAGATCTATTGTGCTCACCCTTATTCAAAGTTCGCTACATAGACCCGTCAGAAAGACAAGAATTGTCCACTCATGTATAAACGAAATATCTCCTTTGGAAAATTTTCACACTATCCTGAGGAGGAAAAAAACCGTAGCTCCATAGCTATGGTTTTTTTCTCCTCAGGATAGTAAGTAAATTTTCCAAAGGAGATATTTCGTTTATACATGAGTAGGCTACAACCACATAGGATGTGTAGTGGCGTTTCCTCTTCTGCTTGGCAAAATCTGCAGACCGATGTTAAGCTAACGCCTAATTTCGTCATGTGCTCATTCAGCTTGCAGTGTCCAGTGAGGGTCCTAGTGATAATGCATATAATGTTTTTACTAAATAGTTGAAACTCGCTAGCTCGTTATTAGGGCTTTTGAATGTACAAATCCTGGCGTATTCTGCCACTGAATGTTTATTTAACATAATTTATATTAACAACATTTGTATATGGATATATTCCCAGTGGTATAATAATTTTTCAACGAATCAGTCACACTGACATTATTACGAAAGGTTCAGTTCACTTTCATATTCAGTTCATATTTACTTATTTATCCTATTGCTCAACTCAATATAAGTCATGTCACTTAAGTAAAACCAATAATTAGCTTTAATATTGTACATTAATGTAAATGTAGTATTAAAAACTGGACATATTAACATAAACGGTTAAAATGTCTTACATGAATAAATGATTTTTTAATTTTGAATTTTGTCTGAACTGCATTGAAATGATCTCCTTAGCTTTCTCTGGATTCCCCGTGCAAATGCCGGGTCCATGGTGTGGCAGAGAGGGAAACTCCGAGCAGTTCCCGGGACTCGTAACCCGGGTGGCGGTTTTGTCCCTTGTCGTCGTACGCTACTATAAATACTACGAGGCTTGTTTATATTGTAAGATTAAGTTCTAATATCACCAACAACTCGCTCCCACGTGCCCCAAACAATGGTAAAGGCAACTAATATATTTGCTAATTGTTCTAAGTTAAATAGAGCCTGAAAATGTCAAATTTCAAGCTCCACCGCACCCGCGAGGGTGTCACTCTTATTATGAACAATGAGAGTAGCTACAATACAGTAGTACGACGCACTAAAGGTTACTTAAAGGATTTAAAGAGCAAAACAATAGAATAATATTAAAAAAATATATATAAGTAACTACCTGTGCCTGCGGTTTCACAGCGTTTCACGTTATATTTCTATATAAAATATACGTTGTTGTTATTCCGATGGATAAGCTATGTTACTGTAGAGTTTCATCAAAATCCGTTCAGTAGTTTTAGCGTGAGTAACAAACATCCACACTTACAAACTTTCGCGTTTGTAATATAAAGATTTTTTGTGGTTCGACAAAACAATTTCTTAATGCTAAAGTAAATCTGTTGCAATTAATAAATTACAATAAATAATAAAAATAAAATTTAGTACACAGATGGCTTAGACCCTGAGATAGGATATAAGTTACTCCTAAAGCGAAAAAGGGTTGAAAGGGGTTGAAAGGGAAGATGAAAGGGTTGTATGCAAGTATCGTCATTTTTAAAACTAAAATCTTGAAAATTATTTTTTAGGCTTAAATTAAATATAAATATGACAATCAAAATTTGTAAAATTTTACCCTTAAGAGGGGTAAAATAAAATAGGGGAAATTCGTCATTTTTGGAACCAGAACCATGAATTTTTTTTCATGGGTTGTTTCGGGTTTGAATTTATTAAATATTTTTTCCTTATTTGGTCAAAGTTAGTTCCACGCAGACGAAGTAGCAAGCACAGCTAGTTTGTTTGTTTGTTATGTTTAATACAATATTTGAACTGAATAAAATTCTGTACTAAATAACAGGAACGAGTATCTAGTGCAATATGTGAGGTCCATTATACGCGGCTGTGGAGCTCCTTTAGGTACTGCTACTACAGATCTTGCATACGTCTGGCCGTGATGGTAAACGTGCATAAACTACACACAGTCGGTGAGTCGCACCTCAATACACACTTGTTCACGGTGTTTGGTCTGTTCTAACGAGCTGTAACACGCCACACGGCCACTTCACTACACGCCGGTGGGTTGGTTAAAGAGTTCAAGCAGTGTTGCCACCTTAATAGTGCTCCACTATATATGGCGGATTTTACCACCCCTTGCCTTTAATAGGCAACATTTATTTATTTTATTATTGAGCGGAACGCCAAGCGCGAAGCGACTTGGACATGATTTGCACTCTTTGTAACGATACTCCGAAACGGCTTGACCGATTGCGATTAAAATTCCATCTATCTTAGGGTCTCATTGCTGACCATTAAAAAAATTCCGATTATTCAATGTCGAGTTAAAAATAAACGCATCCCATCCAACAACATACCAGTAACAAACATAGTTTATTTTAAATTGCACAATTATGATACAGTAAATTCACGTATTTACCTTGTTAAATGTTAAAAATAGCAACGTAGAAGGAAGACAGATATTATGTACTTATAAAAAAAATAAAACAAATGGGCCATAGATGTCCATCTTATTATTTTTATTATTATTATTATTATATGAAAATGCTACTGATAAATTGATGACATGAATTAAAAAACCTGGATTAAATAAAAAATAAAAATTAATTATCTAATCCAAAAGACAAAAAAAAAAATTATCATTCTAGCTTCAAAAATGACGAATTTTCATAAAAATTGTTCACCTCCTATTTTACCCTCTTAAGGGTAAGAATTTTACAAACTTTAATGTAATATTTATATGTAATCAACAGCCTAAAAGTATAAAGTTCAAGCTTCTAGCTTAAAAAATGACCATACTTCCATAAAATCTTGCATTTCCCCTTTCAATCTCTTACAACCCTTTTTTACATTAAAAAGTAGCCTAGTATGCATGTCCTTCCTCAGGGTATGTGTGTACCAAATTTCATTTAAATCGGTTTATTAGTTTTGGCGTTAAAGTAAGACAGACAGACAGAGTTACTTTCGAATTTATAACATAAGTAAGGATTACCTAAATGGGTGAACCATTAGATTCGTATATATATGTTTCTGTTTATTTAGCTGTATCGATAGAGGCTTCCTTACTTGAAATACGAAAATTGCTACTCGGTTTGTCTGCAGAAGTAAATTGACGGAAGAAATATATATGTATATTTATAACATAAATATATGATTCTCGCAATTAACTGTTTTATAATTTTAATATACATCAAATTATATTTATAAATTAATTATTTTCATGAACATTTCACATTCATATTGAACGAGTCTCCGAGAAATTTGTGAATATTTAATTATCGTTTAATAAACAGAAATATATTTGTTAACGCCATCTATCAAACTCATAAGGAATCAAAGGCGTCATCAATGTGAAGTGGAACACGGATTGCTTCCCTCGACAGGACTGGCAACAACTTCACTCGGCGCTTCGAATTTTTGTCTTGTCATTATAAACTTTTACGTGTTATGCTACTATATAAAGATTAAACTATTAAAACTAAATACGTATTACTATCAAAGGATTTTATTCGTAATAACAAACAAGAAACTAAAATATACAGAGGGAAAGGCGCAAACATAATGGTCTTCGCAGCCGGATTATCGAAGAAATAAAGAATCAACAAGAAAAACGGTCAGAGCCATCATCCCTTTGTGTCACTCGTCCTAAACGAAATTTGTGTTAACAGTGTTGAACTTTATAATATAGTTGTATTCTATTGTGCATTATTGGATTTAAGTTTAATTTTATTGGAAATTTAAATCGTAAGTACCTACCTGCACTTGATTTCTTTAAACCATTAAAATGAGTGATGACGAATTTAGAGACGTTACTTCAATTGATATAAACAAACTTATTGAACTGAAAAAACTAAGAGCTACTGTAAAAGGTAGATTAACATTATTCGAAAAATATATCAATAAATTCAAATCTGTTATTTTAACAAAAATGCAAATAACAGAAATAAACTTACGAATGCAAACTATTGCGCAGTGTTTTAACAATTATTGTGATATTCAAAATCAAATAGATGTTCTAGTAGAAAAAAGAGAATTGGACAATCAATTAGAATATAGAGAGTTGATCGAGGAACAGTACTATAGTAATATTGCCGCGGCGAAATGTTTGATAGAAACAGATGAAGCTACTGATTCCAAATGTTCGCACTCTTCGAAATCCGTAGCTGTGAAGCTTCCAGACATACGGCTGGCCTGCTTCGACGGGTCCTACGATCAGTGGCTAGAATTTAGAAATTCATATATAACCATGATCCATAAACGCACTGATCTTGACGCTATTCAAAAATTACACTATTTAAAATCTTCTCTTAGTGGTTGTGCGTTACAAGTAATTAGTGCGCTAGAATTCACTGCATCCAATTATAATCATGCTTGGGAACTATTAGAAAACAGGTTTCATAATAACCGCCTCCTTGTTTATAACCACGTGAGATCATTGTTCACAGCTCCGGCAGTTATAAAAGAATCATCACAACAGATTAGAAAATTAATTGATACGATTTTGCGTAATTTGCGCGCTCTCCAATCCTTGGGCGAACCAACAGATTCGTGGGACACCCTAATTATTTATTTAGTCCTGACTAAAGTAGACTCAGGTACGGAAAGAGAATGGGAGAATCATAAGGGGTCGATTTCTAGTGATCCTAACAATAAATTAAAATTAGATGATTTATTAAACTTTTTAAGAAATAAAGCCGACATGTTGGAAGTTACACTTTTGAATCATAAAGTACAATCGAATAAAATAGTTCACAAACGTAAATCTGTACAGGATTTTAAAAGGTCTTCGAATCAATCACAGTTAACACATAGCTACATTACAACGCGATCGAATAACAACAGTAAGTTTAATAAACCTATTGATAGACGAATACGTAATTGTATTATGTGTAACGGAAACCACGCCCTTTATACTTGTATTTCCTTTTTAAATTTATCTGTAAACGAGAGGATAAATTTAATTAATGAAAAAAAGTTATGTCGAAATTGTTTGCGTGGCGGGCATACCATAAACGAATGTATGTTTGGTCCGTGTAAACAATGTCAACGTAAACACAACAGTTTAATTCATACGGATAATGAGATGGACATGGGCACATCAGCTGATCGTGCGCATTATTCACAATCGGCTGATAACCTGCACGGTACATCGACTGCACTTCATTCTCAAATTAATAATACAGACGATTTAAATGCGACTTTGTTTACAATGCAACAAGTTCTATTATGCACTGCACTAGTTGATATAGTCGATAATAAAAACAGATGTTTTACAATACGTGCTCTTTTAGATAATGGAAGTCAACACTCTTTCATTTCTAGCGAATTATTTAAACGATTAAATATAAAATCTATACAGTCCACTATACGAATTTCGGGTGTGGGACAATCACTCACTCAGTCGAATGAAAGATGTGAGATTAATATACGATCAAAAACCTGTGATTATAGTACGCGGGTTCAGTGCATGGTTCTGCCATGCATTACGTCGATTATACCTTCAAAGCCAGTAGATTATAAGTTATTACGTATCCCGGATAATATTCATCTTGCGGATCCATCCTTTAATGAACCGTCCGTGATTGATTTATTAATCGGTGCAGACGTATTCTGGGATATGTTATACGAAAGTAGAATTCGCTTACCGAGTGGACCGTTCCTACAGAACTCTAAATTAGGGTGGTTGATTTCAGGTCCAGTCGGTAGCGATTACCCGCGTAAGAATAATCAGATTCAGTGTAATTTAACACAAACAATAGATTCAAATTTAAAACGATTTTGGGAACTAGAAGAAATAACTAATAGAAATGAAATACATACTGAAGACGAACACGCATGCGAATACTTATATGAAACCACAACAAAACGGGACATAGATGGTAGATTTTTAGTGCGAATTCCCTTACGGAAATCAGCTGATCATCTTGGTGAATCGTATTCTTTCGCTAAATCCCGTTTCTTATCGTTGGAACGCAAGTTACATCGATTACCGTTCTATAAAAAATTGTATTGTGATTTTATACGCGAGTATATTGAACTGGGGCATATGACGAGGGTAAATGAATATAATAAACCATATTATTTTCTACCTCATCACGGAGTTCTACGTGAACACAGTACGACAACTAAGTTACGTGTTGTTTTTGACGCTAGTGCTGTGACCACGTCAAACTTGTCATTGAACGATATTCAGTACGTCGGACCGCCTCTACAAAATGACATCTTTTCAATATTATTACGTTTCAGGCAGTACAAGTTCGTAGCTTGCGCTGATGTCGAGAAAATGTTCCGACAAATATTTATACAGACTGATCAAAGAAATCTACAGCTTATTGTTTGGAGAGAGAAACCATCGGATCCACTCTGTGTTTATCGGCTGAATACGGTTACATACGGAACGGCGTCAGCACCATACTTAAGCATGCGTTGTCTAAGGCAATTAGCAAAGGATTGTAGTGATGATAACATTGCTAAAATCATAAATGAGGATTTCTATGTTGATGATCTCATTACAGGTCATGACGATAAACAAATTTTGTTGGAGGTGTGCAGTAAAATATCACAAGTACTGTTATCGGGATGTTTTCCATTGCGTAAATGGACATTTAATCACGATCTAGAGATTGTTACTTCTAAAGAATTGGGTATTGGAGATCATCAACAAACAAAAACTCTCGGTATAGGTTGGTACAACACTAGCGACGAACTACATTTCACCACCGCGGTGACCAATGTACACACAATAACGAAACGAACTATTTTATCTGTTTTATCGCAAATTTACGATCCACTCGGTCTTGTGACACCTGTCACGATAATTGCAAAAATTTTGATGCAAAAATTATGGTTATGTAAAATTAACTGGGATGATGCTGTTCCAGAACCCATTAAATTAAATTGGTTACATTTCCTTAATACATTAAAAAAATTACATGATTTACGAATTCCGCGTTATGTGCTGAATGAAAACAGCGACGTAAAGGAATTACATATTTTCACCGACGCATCTCAGAGTGCATACGGCGCTTGCGCCTATATTCGTAGTTACAATAATGATTACAATTCGTCAGTAACAGTTAAACTACTATGTGCTAAAAGTAAGGTATCGCCGATTAAGCCAGTCACAATTCCGAGATTGGAATTATGCGGCGCCTTGTTAGGAGCCAGATTATATACGAAAATTACATCTTCAATGAGGTTTCAATTCAATAAAGTGTATTTTTGGACGGACTCGACTATAGTTATGGGGTGGATCCGTATGTCACCTCATTTATTAAAAACATTTGTGCAACACCGCGTGACCGAAATAAATGAGTTAACTGGTGATTCAATTTGGTTACATGTTAATAGTAAGGATAACCCGGCCGATCTTGTGTCTAGGGGTGTTTACCTCGATATGCTTATCGACTGTACGCTATGGTGGAGGGGTCCTTTGTTTTTACAAGACCGGCAGTTTGACTTTAAAATCGATCATAGTACGTATGATTCAGTTTTGTTGCCGGAAGTAAAAAATCAAATCATTTGTGCTTCTTCCAGCATATCCAATAGTTTAATCGACTTCTTGCGATTCTCCTCACTTAAACGATTAAAACGAAGTAGTGCCTACGTAATACGTTTCATAACCAACGCCCGCTCGTCTAAGTCCCTACGTAAAACAGGCTCATTATCCGTTAACGAGTTGGACGCAGCGACAAATATGTTAGTTCGGTTTGCACAATCGGAATCGTTTGCAAATGAATATGATAATCTATTGAAACAATTACCGATCAAAGGGAAAGGTGTTTCAAATAAAATTTCCGGTCTTAATATATTTTTAGATAAAGATGGCATAATCAGAATTGGTGGTAGATTGACCAACTCACACTATTTCGATTATAATAAAAAACATCCAATATTACTATCTAGTAAACATTACTTTAGCACGCTTTTATTTAGAGATGAACATAAACGGTTGTTCCATGCAGGACCCCAATTACTTTTATCTACAATCCGTGAAAATTGGTGGCCACTCGCTGGTAGAAACTTAGCTAGAAAGATAGTTCGGCAATGTGTTACATGTACGCGCATGAAGGGGAAAACAATCACACCGATAATGGGTAACTTACCCGCCGAGCGCTTGGAACCAGGGTACCCTTTTATACGTTGCGGTGTGGATTATGCCGGACCGGTGATGATACTGAGCCGTAAGGGTAGGGGTGCTTCTCTGGTGAAGGGTTATATCTGCGTTTTCGTATGTTTTACTACTCGAGCTCTGCATTTGGAATTAGTATCTAGTCTTTCTACAAACGATTATTTACTGGCTTTAAAACGTTTCATCTCTCGCCGCGGCAAGCCCGTAGAGATATTTAGTGACAATGGTAAGGCCTTTGTAGGTTCTCAAAAGGACTTATCATTATTTTTAAATGAAAATGCTAAAGAAATCGAAGATTTTGCCACCAATAATGGCATTAAATTACGTTTTATTCCACCGTACGCTCCTCATTTCGGCGGTTTATGGGAATCAGGGGTCCGATCATGCAAATATCATCTCAGACGAGTTGTAGGGAATTGTAATTTGACCTTTGAAGAGTTCACTACTGTCTTAACACAAATTGAAGCTATACTCAATTCTCGTCCTTTATATCCATTATCCTCCGATCCAAACGATTTCCTCCCCTTGACTCCTTCGCATTTCCTCATTGGTCGGCTTCTGACCGCGCCTCCATGCAAGGATCTGACGTCTACTCCAACACATCGTTTGATACGATATGATCGCATAGAACAAATGAGGCAACACTTTTGGCAACGCTGGTCTAAGGAGTACGTGGCGGAACTTCAAACAAGAACGAAGTGGAAATTGCAACAACCAGACATTCGTCTAAATACATTAGTACTTATTAAAGAAGAGAATCTACCACCACTAAAATGGCGACTGGGTAGAATTACACGTACCTTCCCGGGCAAAGACGGAATATATATGGCAGAAATACTCACAGCAACTGGTATCATTCATCGTGCCACTTCTAAGATATGTCCGCTTCTACCTCAAGGCACAGAAACGAATTAAAGGAAGGAAAACCTCAATTATAGCATATGTTGAAAGTCTATACATTCCATTAGCTTTCAAAGGCGGGGCCATGTTAACGCCATCTATCAAACTCATAAGGAATCAAAGGCGTCATCAATGTGAAGTGGAACACGGATTGCTTCCCTCGACAGGACTGGCAACAACTTCACTCGGCGCTTCGAATTTTTGTCTTGTCATTATAAACTTTTACGTGTTATGCTACTATATAAAGATTAAACTATTAAAACTAAATACGTATTACTATCAAAGGATTTTATTCGTAATAACAAACAAGAAACTAAAATATACAGAGGGAAAGGCGCAAACAATATTAAAGTAATATATACACTTAATTGAGTTGTACGACAGTTAATGAGTACTGTTTGTCTGTATATACGGATGTATATGTATTTGTAATTACAAGTCAATATATAGACATTTGTATAACTTGGAAATTGAATAAGGTTTTTGTCATTTTAGCGCACAATACTATATATGTGTATGTATATTTAATTAATTGAATAAAGTACAAGGACACATACAGTTCGTATATCTTCGTTATTCGTATCGTATGTTGGACTCTATTCTGCACAACGGGTGCATGTAGAGTCGGGCTACTACAGTAGTCAGCCAAGTTCCTCCCAGAAGCACAGAAGCCTCCTAGTGTTTTCACAGGCTTTTTCCATTCCCACACTCAGAAACCGAGGTTATTTTCAATCACACACAGAAGTAAGAAAATTGTAAATATTTTGTTGTCATTTAATTTATATAGAATTCTAAACAAGCTGGAGGATTTCCTGGACGCGGCCACTACACGAATATATTGTATATTATGTATTGTAAAACAGCAACACACAAGTTTCTTGCTCAATCTTCTTGTGATGAATCTGCGTTCCGAATGAGTGGTAGGATCAAAATATAACTATTCAAAGGTGCTTGTAATGAGTTCATTTGAATAAAGATTATTATTTTTGATTACCTGATAATAGTTATAATGAACTTTCACTAAATATCAAAATGGAAAAGAGGATATAAGTAGTGTAAATCCACTTTTAAAAAAAACATTTATTCAAAAGAGCAACACACAAGTTTCTTGCTCGTTCTTCTTGTGATGCGTCTGCGTTCCGAATAAGTGGTAGATTAAAAAAATGAGAATATTCAAAAATGCTTATATTAAATTTATTTGAATAAATATTATTTCTATATCATAAGTTCAATAATAAAGTAAGTCAGTTATTAATATTAAAGTATATTTTAATTTTTTTTTGTAAAGGTAAACTGCTCAAATAGCACTAATTTATCAGCGATTTTGATTATAGATTTGGTCCAGTGCAGGCGTGGTGCAGCGGGCGCGGCCGCCCGCCCATCACGATACCATCGGCTTTGCACCGTAATGGCCTTTTAATGATGGATGGTGCAAGTGATAAGAGACGTTCACAAGATAGCCGAGTTAACAGTTCATGCAATTTGATATAGTAGGTCGATTTCCATGCGATATATCCTGGAAATCAGCGTGGTTAAATTCATGTTAAATCGCAACAAGGGACCACATTACCTGACTTCATGTGTATCTTAGCATCTTTAGAAATGTACTGTAGTAGGGTGTTATATATGAATGTGGATGGTTATAATGGCAGAGGAAGACCGACAAAGAGATGGATGGACTGTGTGAAAGATGATATGGTGAGAAAGGGAGTAAATAACGAGATGACTGCGATCAGAGATGAATGGAAGAGAAAAACATATTACGACGACCACGAATAAATCGGATAAGGTAGAAACAGATGATGATGTGGTAGGGCGACCTCTATGCGGTCCTTTTTTTTTCTTCATAAATACATACATATTATACATAGAAAACACACAGACCGATACAAACAATCACACTCACGAATACAAATGTTTGTGTCGTACGATGAATCGAACCCGCGACAATCGGAAGTAAGGCGATGTGCTAAACAGTTACACCGTCGAGGCCGCTGAGAATGTGTAAAGGCATCTAATAAATAACAAAACTATCTAAATCACAGTGTTTTAATATATGATATTAGTTATATAAAAACGGTTACATCTCGTGGCGTGTACCGCACACGTGTATGTGGCGGGTCGGGTTCTAAGAACAATAGTTGCATTACAATCACACGTTTTTGTGTCGCAATTTGCGTACGTGGCCATTACAGAACTAGATTGCATTCACTGAAATGCGACAAACAAACAGCAGGAAACTAACGAAACGAATTGCATTATTCAATCAGGATTTAAATCTAAAAATTCATTACGCTCCCACACTCAGAAACCGAGGTTATTTTCAATCACACACAAAAGTAAGAAATACGTAAATATTTTGTTGTTATTTAATGTAATTAGAATGCCAAACATGCTGGCGGCCACATTCCTGGACGTGGCCACTACACGAATATATTATGTATTGTAAAAGAGCAACACACAAGTTTCTTTCTCGTTCTTCTTGTGATGAGTCTGCGTTCCGAATGAGCGGTAGAATAAAAAAATGCGACTATTCAAAAGTGCTTATATTCAGGGCCGTCTTCCACCTGTTAGAGAACCTGGGCATATTAGAATGTATGAAAAATAATTTTAAAAAGTCGTTATGTAATGGGTTCAAGTTCTTGCGATATATTTATATGTATGATGCGTATTTAACAAAAATGTAATAGTTTATAAGGAGAATAACTGTAACTACTTAAATTGGTGTCAATAAAATATATTATTATTATTATTATTTATAAAAAAATTAACGAAAACGAACAAATTGACTATAAACAGTAAGCATTTGTTAAGACTGATTTTTAGGTGAGAATAGAGTAGCTATATGTTATCGTTTGGTAACGGAGTAGGGACTAGACTAGACTAGGGGGTCCCAATTCATGGCGGGGCCCTGGGCACGAGCCCAGTGAAGAAGAAGGGCCTACTAATATTAGAGTTATTTTAATAAAGATTATTTCTATTTCTATTTCACTGAAATACGACAAACAAATTCAACTAACAAACTCACAAAATGCATTTTTTCAATCAGGATTTAAATCTAAAAAATTTCATTATGGTCCGACACCCAAAGACCGAGGTTGTTTTAATATATTAAAATAAGAAAAATGTTTTTTTAAATCTTTGTATATAAAAATTACATGTCACGTTGTTTGTCCGTGATGGACTCCTAAACTAATAAACCAATTGCAAATTTGATTTGCACATTGTGTGCAATTTGAGCCAACTTGAAAGATAGGATAGCTTACATCTCAATTTATAGTCGCAATATTATTTTATACAAGAACCTTAGCCACAGCATCGCGTGGGCGGGTCTGATAGGGTTCTTCCTTATAAAAAATTTGCATGCTCAAAATGCAGCTGAATATGGAACTATAAATTAATTTGTAAGAACAATATAACCTATTCAAAGCAATTAAATAAATAATTACATAGAGATAATGAAATTGAAAATATATTCAAAATAAGCTACTTTACATGTTTGAATAGGTCAGATCAGTCAGCATCAACATAAATTGAAGACAATCATTGAAACATCGTCGCCATGATGAGCATTGAACATTCTCAATACAACCATTTTGAATTTGATAACAAATTCAAGCTCCACTCAATCAGTATAGAATGGAGTCAAATGCACATTCGGGCATTAGAGATATGGATATCTGTAGTATACGGCTCGACGCATAAACGAACAGCGATTGTCAAAGTCTGTGATGGATCAGATAAATATATAATATTGTGCGTGAAGATTAGCGGTTCTGGAAAGCAGGTACACATAATGATTTATGTATGAATTATATTTTTTAAACCAAATTTACCAATTTTATAAAGTAGTAGAGCAACTTTGGCTACTTTTATTTGAATTTCATTTTTATTCCACGTGAACGAACTCTCGGATAAACACTTATTGTTGTATTCTAATGACTATATACCCATTTTTTATATTAGTAATGTACTATTATTTTTAAGAATCGAGCAAGCAACTTGCGTGTTGTTTTATATTTAAAATTATAAATCTAAATATATATAACTTAATGGTGACTGACATAGTGATCTATCAACGCACAGCCCAAACCACTGGACGGATCGGGCTGAAATTTGGCATGCAGATAGATGTTATGACATAGGCATCCGCTAAGAAAGGATTTTGATTAATTCTACCCCCAAGGGGATAAAATAGGGGATGAAAGTTTATATGAAACTTTGTCAATTTTAAACCTATCGGGCTGAGGCATAAAGCTACTATGACATAGGCATCCCCTAAGAAAGGATTTTGATAAATTCCATCACTAAGGGAATAAATTAACGCGAGCAAAGCCGCGGGCAAAAACTAGTCAACACATAAATTTCTTGCTCGTTCTTCATGTGATGAGACACAAGAAGAACGAGCAAGATTGGAATGCTTCCAAATGAGCGGTCGATTAAAAATAGGATATCTCTGGCTATACGGTATTTAAATTAAGTTTATTTGAATAAAGGATTTTATTATTTATTATTCTATTCTATTCTACAGCATATTGCCCCAATTTTCTCGGAACGGCAAAAAAGATCCGGTACAAAGGACCAGTGTATTTCTTGTGTCCGCTTCAGCTTGTAACCGAGACGCTACATCGGTAAGTCACGCTTGAGGGCGCGTGTGCAAGCTGGCATCGTGACATGTCGAACGGGCTACATCTCGTAGGCACCAATATTTGCTTCGCCTACTGCACCCAATGGGACTCGTAGACCTACACTCACGTAGAGGTGAATAGATGTCGCAAATGACATTTATTTTTTGTAACGGCACCTCTGTTGGTTAATGGTAGCTGTCGTGTATATATACGGACAGTACTACGGACATCACGTTATCATGTAACTGTGATACCACACAAAACTGCCGAAGAAAAGAAAAGAGCTTATTGCCTCTTAAAAGGCCGGCAACGCACTTGCGATTCTCCTGGTGTTGAGGGTGCTCGTGCTCAAGCCGAGCCACAAGCTCTTTTATCTGTACGGAACACCGTACTATAATAATCATATACTTATAAATTATCACTTACGTAGCATATATCATTTTACCATACATATATTACTATACAATAAATTTGTGTGTAACATCGAGCGCTCACTACGGGACGTATCTTTTGTTTATCATCCCCGTAAATTATCATTATCAACAAGTGTAGGAGCAACCCCTACATATGCTATAAAAAACTACAAATTAAATATATATTATTTTTACATATAATAAAATCGTGATGCGGCGAATATTGTCTGTTAAGGTTTCACGTAAAAGCTGCTGGCTGAAGAAATTAGGATAAAATATTCACAGAATATGTTATAAAATATTGGAGAACTGAGGTAATATATAACCTATATATAGGCATATAGATATATAAAGCCGAGGAAAATACCCTCCATAGGAAAGAAATAGTAAATATTGTGAATAGTTTCAATACACCACCTACAATTGTATTTACAAATGAAATTTATAGCCCAGGTGTTATTCTGATGTATAAATTATATTACTGTAAAGTTTCATCAAAATCCTTTCAGTAGTTTTTGCGTGAAAAAGTAACAAACCATCCATCCAAACATACATACTTACAAACTTTCCCGTTTATAACATCAGTGATCTTTGAATCAACCGTAGTATATTAAAAATACAAGCAACGAGCGATTTATAGTTCATTTTGTATTATATTGTGTTGTCTGTCAGATGTCTTCCCTCCGGCTGACAGCTTTGAATAAACGTTATTTATAAAAAAAAATGTACATTAAAATAAAACACAAAAGGTATTCTGGAATTAACTTTATATAAATTTGAAAACTTCTACAAAATCATATTTATTGAGCAATATTCATAATATTAATACTAGATTTAAAGACAAACTTGCTGTCACCAAGTATCGTTTAGAAAAAGTATTGACTTTCTCTTTCTTTTATGGGAATAGGTGTAAAAAATTACAATGTTATTGTAGTTTTTTGACTAAATGATATACTGGAATTACCCATTAATAAATTCAAAACATTTGTTAAATAATATTTATTGAGCAAAACCCTATTATTTATTAAACGATTATTTAAATCACAAACATGCATGGCAATAGTTGTTCATGCAGGGGACTTTCATTTAATAAATCAACGTTAGAAATAGCTTTTAGAAAGGAAATTACAGACACTTATGATATGTCAAATCCAACGTCAGTTCGGAGTGCTTGTGAGCTGAAAAGAATTGACAAGAAACTCAGCTCTCGTTCTTTTCAAATGAGCTCGTATATGATTTTTAAATTCAAATTTTGGAAAATAGGGTTACCACCAGCATATGCTATTGCAATTTTGTCAAAAGGAAAAGGTTTAATCAGTGGCCGTAACCCGAACAGACATGTCATAAGCAGCACCCGTTCACGAGTATGCCAGATGTCAGCCATCATTACTGACAACCATATAAGTGGGAGCACCTGGCCCACCACACCGCCACAAGTGTGAAGTTCATAGCGAGCATGACTGTTTCAAGTTACTACACTATGTCATTTATCGTGCAGCAAGCTTATTATAAACTTTTTACAATCCAATCAGTTTCCAGGTAGTTCACTGTACGATCATTAGCTGGCTTATTATTTTTCGTATTACGATGGTCAAAATCCTGCCTCGATGGCAAATATGGCTTGAATTTTGACCATCGTAAACGAAAAATAATAAACAGTTTGTTTCTGGCCGGTTAGTTGATTTTCTCGCTCTGCGTTCGGATACTACAACTACAAATGTAGTGTACATTTGTTGCAACAGTAAGTCGAATTGCAGTGACCTGCAGTATTGCACTGTTTTTTTTCTAAATTCTTAATTTAAAAATCATTAATTCATGTCATTTTAGCCGCTTATGAATTTAAAATTTTTCATACTATAATTTTTACCTTACCGTCCAGTTCAGTATATAGATCCAATTGAGAAGAACTGGCAAGACAATAAACTTAATTTCTTTTTTTAAAAAGTCAATTTATTGTATATTTATATACATATGTGTATATGTCTAACATTAAAGTAAAATCCCATGTATGAACAACTATTGCCGATTATTTGAATGACGAGCGTACATACGCTCGTCATTCAAATAATCGTTTAGTGAGTAAGCTTTGCTCAGTCAATATGATTTAACAGATGTTTTGAATTTATTTAAGGGTAATTCAGTATATTTTTTGGTATCTTAGTACATTTTTATATATCACCATAAAAGGTAATTCCATTCCAGTATTATTTGGTATCTTATTGTAATTTTTTATAGTTATTATCATAAAAGACCTATGGGAACATATGGGATATTTGAGTACATAAATTGAGAAGCATCATCGGCTTCTTCCTTATCCCATTTATTTGCGGTCGTCGTAATATGTTTTTCTCTTTCATTCATCTCTGTTCGCAGTCATCTCTTTATTTACTCCATTTTTTACCATATCATCTTTCACACAGTCCATCCATGTCTTTTCGGCCGTGCTCTGCCCTTATAACCACCGTTGCTTCTCAATTTATGTGATGTTACAAACATTCATATGTAACATCACATAAATTGAGAAGCAACGGTGAGAATAGTGAGTCAAGACTCCTCATTTTATCTCGTTACATTCACAGATCCGTGGCGGAGTTGTAACACGCTGCTACTCTCGTCATCCACACAATGCAATGCAGCGCCCAGATGTTATATGATTGTTGACAGATTGTCTCCCGCGGTGGAAACGGTCGGCAAACGTTTGTAGGCACACTGCAATACTGCTATCAACAGATATTGATACCATTTCTACGTCTGCACGATCTAGGGTTGCCAACTTTGTTGGACAAATAAAAACGTATAAACCGATTTGGATAGGAAAAAAATAAAGTATTAGAAAAAAAAATTTTCGAATTTTATGTTTAAATTATTAACCGGGTTTTAACACGAATAATTTTATCTCGACGTTTCGGCTAGGTTGCATATGTATATTGACGAAAAATATATACATATATGTATTTGTATCCGTTGTCTAATACCCGCTACAAAAGCTTTAGCTAGCTTAACTTGGGTCTAGATCACGCTGTGTGAATTGTCCTGTGATTATTATTATTATTATCTCCTATTATGAAATAAATAAATAATATATATAGATAGAAAAAATCCAGACCGGTACAAACAATCATACTCATGAATACAAAAATTTGCACCATGCGAGGAATCGAATCTGCGATCATCGAAACTAAACCGATATAAAAAATATATATTATAATTAAAATAATATATTAATTTATTTGTTTATAAATATGCGGTACGTATATAGATTCAGCTTTTGCGTGCGTGTTCTTGTTGAGAGCATCCATCAGGAGACGGTAGAACAGCCGGATGCGAGGATGCACTGGTACCTTGAACGTCTTCAGCTTCTTCACTATGGCATCCACCTGATGGATAATAAATAATAAAATTAATAGTTGCATTTTGTAATAGAATAATGAATCCTGCGCTAACGGTATACGTTCGCGGGGTTCCAGTAAAAGGCTGGCCGTATGCTTATTTAACATTTCACTCACGTCATTCTCCAGGCTGTGGTCTGGTCTCACGTTACTGAAGTCTCGTTCTAGAGTTATGATGGATGCCCCCTGCAAACATATAAACCTACAATCAGTTCATTATTACATAGTATAAAATTAAGTCGCTGTCGCTATCTGGCAGTTCTTGTATGCCTAAATCTTTAAAACTACGCAACTGATTTTGATGAGTTTTTTTATAGATAGAGTTATTCTAGGGGATGGTTTATATATATAATACATACACACCCGAGCGAAGTATTCGATTGCAATAATTCTTTTATTTATTCGAAAGCTGGTGCTTCTCGTGTACCCTTTTAAATTTCATCAAATTCGGACCAGTACTTTTAGTTATCTTTAATAATACGTTTAAAATCGTTTGATAGTTTGAATATGGTATTATTTTGACCTCCACGCGGTTCCCCCTGGAAACCATTCCGTTAAATTCCTGGTGAATTTGTCACGATGTGCTAACTGACCTGACCTCATGCTCATCTTATCATCCTCCACTGGTGCCCCGCCAGCGTAAACCGTTAGCGCAGGCGGGTGCACCATTCCACCATCATCCATAAAAAAATTTGGTATTATTATTGCCTGTTATTAGTGGTAATTGGTTTTGTATATAGTTGTGTTCTCGAATTAATTTGATTAATTTGATTAATTTGATTTGGCCGTGACAAACGATATAGATACGAATATAAACCACAATGTCCGGATCATTACAACAGCAACAGAACTAATTGAACTAATGCAATATATATAACGTTTATTTATTAATCAAATATGAATACAAACAAAATTTCAAACATATTTTAAAAGTATCATATCGAATCAAATCGTTTCTTAAGAAGGGTATATTAAAGTTTCTAAGGGTCGGCAACGCACACGTGACACCTGGTGTTTCAGGCGTCCAGAGGCTACGGTAACCATTTACCATCACACGGTTGTTTAGTAGTATAAAAAAATGCTTGTACTGCGAAAGGAATCGAATCCGCGACAGTCGACCGAGGCCGTATGCTTGTTATCCATCATAGTAGTATCATTATAATTATTATTATTAATTATTAGTCATTACATAGTATAAAACAAAGTCGCCGTCGCTGTCCGTCCCTATGTATGCTTAAATCTTTAAAACTACGCAACGGATTTTGAAGCGGTTTTTTTTAATAGATAGAGTGCTTCTAGAGGAAGGTTTATGTATAAAATACATGTACATCCGTGCCAAGCCGGGGCGAGTAACTAGTTATTAGATATAGTTATGTCAATATTAGTTCTACATAGATTTAAATAAGATGTCGTCTACAGAATCTAATTTCTACATTAATAGAGCTATTGTAATTAGGTAATTATTTCTAGTTTCAAACAAAATCAAAGCGACTTTAATTACTTGCCTGTAATTAATGTAATTTGTCACTAATTATAAACAAAGACGGGTCAAATGAATATCGAACACACGTTATTGGGTGCTGTTGTTAATTTGAGTTTTTAATTGAATTCATTGCGTAATATTTTCTACTTGAAATATATTTTGTCTACATTTGTGGTTTAAGAACGTGCATTAACTCCATAATAATAGTCGCCGCATGATACTAGCAATCTGAACAATATTTATATTACTAATACTAGCTATACCCGCGATTTCGTCTGCGTGGAATATAACTTTATTTTTTAAAAATAAAAGTAGCCTAAGTTACTTCTTATTACATCAGCTACCTGCCAATAAAAGTCCTATCAAACGTTCCAGCCATTTCAGAGATTAGCCGGAACAAACAGACAGACAGACAAAAATTGTAATAATCTTATTTTGGTGTATGGACCGTATTATATTCATATGCTTGTAGTAATAACGGTCAAATCAATATTACAAACGTATACTCCAATTTTATTTATATGTATAGATTACTGCATCTTAGTTCAAGAATACTTATTGAATAAAGTCTGTTTACACTTGAAACTATTACCTATAGGGCAAACGAGCTGGTCTGTATTAGTTGTTCAGAGAAGAGATTTTCGATATTTTTATTGTGTTAAGCTATTAAATTGCTGTGTTATTGTTATATGTTTGAAATGAAATGTATTTATTTGCATGAAATATGGTATAAATATTAAAAGAATGTCAGTATTAATAAAATTGTCCACATATTTCGCCATTGTTTTTGTAATTGTATATGTGTATGCATATGTATATCTTATTAATATTAAAAACGCGAATATGTATGAGTATGGATGGATGTTTGTTACTCTTTCACTCGAAAACTACTGAACAGATTTAAAAAAAAAAAAAACTTTTCAGTAACATATGTTATTCACAGAATAACTATATGTTATTTATAACTATATGTTATATATATAGGGTATAAGTTTCAAGCGGACAACTAGTATATACATATTTATATGTGTATGTGTGTTATTGTGTGTGTGACGACCTCGGTGGTCTAGCGGTCTAGCACACCGCTTTACGACCGATGGTCGCGGGTTCGATTCCTCGCACGGCACAAACATTTGTATTCATGAGTATGATTGTTTGTATCGGTCTGGGTGTTTTCTATATATAATATGTATGTATTTAAAAAAAAAAATCTATGTATTTGTATCAGTTATCTAGTACACATAACACAAGCTTTAGCTAGCTTAACTTGGGTCTAGATGGCGCTGTGTGAATTGTCCTGAGATTATTATTATTATTATTATTATTGTTACCTGAATAATGAATGTTATGGTTGCCATAAAATGTTTTTCTTTCTTCCTTTTAGAGATTGAAACTGATTAAAAAATAATAGTGAAATAAAAAAAATATCAGTTTAGTTTCATGCCAGTTCTTCTCAACTGAGTTAGCTAGTCTACCTGGACGGTATGGATGGTGATACTTAAATAATATGTTTTTTTTAAGTATTATATAATTTTCAATTTATACTAATAATAATATTCCTGGACAATTAAGATCTACTCCCATCTAGTCCCATGGTACGTAGAGCTTTTAAATACATATATAATATACATAGAAAACACCCGGACCGATACAAACAATCATACTCATGAATACAAATGTTTATACCTTGCGAGGAATCGAACCCGCGACCATCGGAAGTAGAACGTTGCTAAACCGCTAGACCACCGTCGTCCGTCTATTGCACTGATGTATTGATAATGATGAATCACCAAATATCACAACATTATATATATATATATATATAAATGCTGTGTAGTTTTTTTTTTTGTATATGTTAATGGAATGGTGCAACTGTCTGCGCTAACGGTTTACGCTGGCGGGGCACCAGTGGAGGATGATAAGATGAGCATGAGGTCAGGTCAATTAGCCTATCGTGACAAATTCACCAATAATTTATCACAATGGTTTCTAGGGGGAACCGCGTGGAGGTCGACCTGACATGGTACATTGCTAGCAATGGGGTTATCAGTCCACATTACTAACAATCCCCTTATAATTATAGAATAGAAAATAATTTAATGAAATAAACTTACATTGAATCACTTTTAAATATGTTATAATAATAATAATCTCAGGACAATTCACACAGCGTCATCTAATCCCAAGTTAAGCTAGATAAAGCTTGTGTTATGGGTACTAGATAACTGATACAAATACATAGATATATTTTTTCCTAAATACATACATATTATACATAGAAAACACTCAGACAATAATACTCACCAATACAAATGTTTGTGCCGTGCGAGGAATCGAACCCGCGACCATCTGTGCAGTCTGTCAATTGCACTGATGAATCATCAAATATTACCACAATAAATGCTGTGTTTATAAACGATGATTCCCGCAATTTTGTCAATTAATGTAGATATACATGCATGATTTAGCAAAGTTACAATTCCAACATGGTCATTTCACTGTTGAACTATAAATAACGTACGCGATGTGACTACAGTGACCATACGATCCGTTTTCTGATTGTAAGTCTCATTATTTTTGTAAGGGATGATTGTACAATGGTGCACCCACCTGCACCAACTGTTGACGCTGGCGGGGCACCAGTTGATTCCATGTCAGAGGAAAATAACCCTCGTTTACAAGCAAATTGGTCGACTGTCGCGGATTCGATTCCTTTCGCAGTACAAGCATTTTTTTATACTACTATGGTGGCAAACAAGCATACGGCCCGTCTGATGGTAAATGGTTACCGTAGCCTGTAGCCTATGGATCACGCGCGCGCCTTAAGAATAGAATAATAGAATGAAACACCTTTTAAATAGTCATTACATTTTTTAATCTACCGCTCGTTCGGAAAGCTGTCTCATCACAAGAAGAACGAGCAAGAAACTCGCGTGTTGCTCTTTTAAATAAATTACTTTACATTTTTAAGTTTAAGTGTGTGAATACAAACCACCAATTAGCACTAATTCAATTAAAGACTCAAATAGAAAAAATATTGATTATATAAAACTCCATGCTGTAGTCTCGTGAGAAAACCTCGGCAGTAAGTTCATTCCATAACCTAAGTGTACGCGGGAGGAAGCTGAAGTGACAAATAAAAAATGAGAATATAATGCAATTCTCATTTGACTATAATATTCTTTTAGACTGTTAAAAATGAGAATATTGTGCATATTCTCACATTCAAACTACTATACTGTCACAAATCAAAATATATGGTCACATTAACGTGACAGTTGTGACATCGAAGCACATCGTATCAAACGCGGTTAAAATGTTGCAGTTAAATATTCAAAAGCAATTATTGTGCTGCTGATGCAGTTCAGAACTCACGGTCAAACAAAATACACAGCAAACGAAACACCAGCCTATCATCGTAACAACCGACGCGACGGTCTGCACCAGTGAGTACACTCGCCCACATATATTCACCTACGCTACGTGCCTCCATACGTTTCGGATAACCCCCTCCGATCGATCCCCCGTCCAATTCAAACGGGGATCGAAATTACGATAGCCTGAGCCGAGGTTCGAACTCTTAGCGGTGCCCTCAGACTAAAGTCGTATCTGTCAGGCGGGAGTGGGCCTTCAGCCGCTCTATAAGTCCTTCCTTTGGTTTGGAGTATCATCTGCACTCGCCCCCTATCGTCCGGTGAAGCTGTAAAGGCCAGCTGCGGCCATCAACAGTAGAGTAGTCCGAAAAAAAAACGTTTCCGATAAGCGTGCTTATCCCTTTCTTAATTCTTTTTGTAGAAAAACTGCGCTGACAATATTATCTGATTCCACTACGAATGAGTGCGTAGCGGTTTATATGTTGATTATCGCATGCCTCCTTCTTGTTATTGTGTAATTATTGATATTATAAAAAAGTTGCGTAGATTTAAGCATACATAGGGACGGACAGACAGCGACAGCGCCTTTATTTTATACTGTGTAATAATAATGATGATATAAATGAATACACATAAATATGTCATTGACTGTACAATAACTCCACAGAATTGCAACTAAACTGAAATTGATTTCACGCTGCATTGAACCTTTGATTATTATTGAATACGAAACGGCTGCCGAGTGCCGAGTGGTGACTGTTGGTTGCTGACTGTTCGGTTCACTCCATCAGTTCACTAATGCATACACAAATATTGTGACGCAATAACACTCGTGGCGTCATATTGTGTTGGTGAGGGGATAGTGTGTTGTATATATTGTATACAAAATACATCTAAATATATATAACTCAAAGGTGACTGACATAGTGATCTATCAACGCACAGCCCAAACCACTGGACGGATCGGGCTGAAATTTGGCATGCAGGTAGATGTTATATGACGTAGGCATCCGCTAAGAAAGGATTGATTACTTCTACCCCCAAAGGAATAAAATAGGGGATGAAAGTTTATATGAAACTTTGTCAATTTTAAACCTATCGGGCTGAGGCTTTTCATGATAAATTCCACCACTAAGGGGATAAATTAACGCGAGCGAAGCCGCAGGCAAAAGCTAGTATATTATATATTCCAGATAGACTATTCTTATAGAGGGTGTGGCAGTGAAATTGCAGGGTATGAAAACATGATATCTTGGTGGTCCGGAATGACAGCGCAGGTATGGGGGTTTGTTATCAATGTATCATGTCAGAATGACCTCCACATGGTCCCTGGAAACCATACTGATAAATTCCTGGTGAATATTGTTAGATTTAAGTTTCTAATATAACAAAACGCAATGTAAGCACATAAACAAACAATGTAACAAACGTAGTAACAAAACGTAATATGTCATCTTTGTATGCATCATTGCATCTATGTATGATAGGTTGTATTTAAAAAAAAAATACTCCTTGTCTGAAAGACAATGTGTGTAAATAAATATGTTACAATGGCTTACCTGACCTGACCTCATGCTCATCTTATCATCCACTGGTGCCCCGCCAGCGTAAACCATTAGCACAGGCGGGTGCATTCCATTATCATTTATAAGAAAAAATATCCTCTGGTATATATAAATAGAGATTACAGTAAATGAAGATGGTACGGGAAATATGAGTGGTACAGTTGGTAACAATTGATGTAGAGGTGGCAGCTAATCCGAGCGGCGCCGGGCGAGTGCACTAATCATGATGAACGCCGCGGCGCTATCTACCACCATATCGGACACATCTGTTGTGACCATTAAGTTTGCTGGTATCCGTGTAGCGAGCGCCGCCCCCCGGCCCAAGTGTACGGCGGAGGCGGAGACACGGCGTATTAATCATTACAAATTACAAAACAAAGTCGCTGTCGCTGTCTGTCCCTATGTATGCTTAAATCTTTAAAACTACGCAACGGATTTTGAAGCGGTTTTTTTAATAGATAGAGCGATTCAAGGTTTATTATATATATACCTTGTATACCCGCACGAAGCCGGGGCGAGTAGTTAGTAAATAATTAATATTCTCAGGACAATTCACACAGCGACATCTAGACCCAAGTTAAGCTAGCTATACTTATGTTATGGGACTAGGTAACTGATACAAATGCATAGAAATATTATTTTTGTTAATACATACATATTATGCGTAGAAAACACCCAGACCGATATAAACAATCAGATTTATGAATGTAAATGTTTGAACCGAGCATTGAATCCAACCGCGAAAGTACGATATTGTTCTAAACCACTAGACCATCGATTCTGTCAAATAGTACATTACGTTTCATCGCTAATCATCTTTCTCTTTCTCTCTTTCACACCCCTACGATCGATCAAACGAAGATCGAAATTACCTGAGCCGAGGTTCGTACCCTTAGCGGTACCCACAGACTAAAGTCATATTCGTCAGGTGGGAGTTGGCCTTCAGTCGCTCCATAAGTCCTGATAACTGAAAAGACAAGTTGCAGATAACAGCATTAGAGTAGTCCGAAAAAAACATCATATACTTAGAAATTAGAATCTTATACTATTTCTTATTAATAAAATTGTGAAGAGTGAAGCAGGTGAAACAAACTATATCATCATTTTTACATAGTATAAAACAAAGTCGCTATCGCTATCTGTCCTTGTAGAGAAAAAAATTCAAATGTGTCATAAAATATTTTCTTTGTAAAAAAGCTTATTATAAAATTGAAGAATTTATAAATGATAATAATGTTTTTGTAGAAAATATCTAACTTAAAATTCATAGCGCTGACAATGTTATCTGATTGAACAGAGATTAAGTGCGTAGCGGTTTCTATGTTGATTGTCGCATGCCTAATCCTTGTTGTTAATTAAATATAAGTAAATCCATATTTATTTAAAAGAGCAACAGTTTCTTGTTTATTCTTCTTGTGATGAATCTGCATTCCGAATAAGCGGTAGAATCAAAACACTTGACTATTCAAAAGTGCTTATATTAAGTTTATTTGTTCCCTACGTATGCTTAAATCTTTAAAACTACGCAACGAATTTTGAATAGTTTTTTTTTAATAGATAGAGTGATTCAAGAGAAAGCTTTATATATATAACACATGTGTTTATATATGTTATATTTATATACGTAACACTCGTGGGAAGCCGGGGTGAGTAGCTAGTAATTAATAAATACAAAACGCGTCCGCTCGTGTACTGGGCCGGTGTCGTGGCCCAGTGGCGGTATCTAAACGGGCGATCTCGCGGTCGCTACTCGCCCTATAATTAACTAGACACCACTACACTCCTTACATAGAGTCAGAACCGACGCTGTGGTGGTTATACTGCTCACATGCATAATATATGTAGAATAGCACATAATAACAGCACTTTTAGATAAAGTTTTAAGACAACAATTGTACTTTAATTGTAATTGTATGTAATTATTGCTAAATTTCTGTAAAAAAGAGTATTTATGTGATAATATTTATGATGATTATGTGTAATAATGTGTGATGATGTGTGTAGGTAGATAACTATTTAAAAAAAACTGAGCGATATCTTGCCAACGAACTGTTCTGCAGTTTGGCGAGTCAATGTATAAAAATAACTGTACTTATCTTTAAATAAATTAAAAATAAAACAAAAATAGAATATTAACCTAAAATTAAAACCTTAAATCTATACATCTATACATATAAATAAAATTGGAGTGTCTGTTTGTAATATTTATTTATTAAATCTTTTATGCACAAACACATACATATAGATGCATATGGCGGACTTAACACCATGAGGTAGGTATGCAACAGAGATGTATGTGAGCAGTGCATTTAAAAAAGAATGTAGATATACCATTTACAATAACAATGTATAAAAAAATATTATAAACTAGTCCATAATTATATATAATAATAATAATTTGGTGATTTTTACCCGCAATGATCAGTCTATTACCCCATCAATGGGAGATATATAATACATATATATATATATAAAAAAAATCGTATATAAATAAGATAGTGAAATTAAGAACCCCTTTTCAGGGTATTTGGAAATAAAATCGCCTAATATATTCCCATTTCCCAACCCTCACCTTGCTTCGTTCGGTTCGAGGGCTTAATGACCATATAAAGGAAAGATAGACAGACAGATACGAGTAGATACGTATCGCACGATAAAAGTGGTTGAGGTGCACTCGACCCCGCTAATTGTTATAACACGACACTGGTTCTTAAAGTGTTTCTTATTACATACACTACATGAGAGTTGATACGGCGTGTTACGATACTTACTAATATTAAAATGCGACCGTAACTCTGTCTGTCTGTCATGCCAAAACTACCGAAACCGATTTAAATGAAATTTGGTACACAGATAGTCTAGACCCTGAGAAAGGACATAGGCTGCTTTTTAAAGCGATAAAAGGGTTGTAAGAGGTTGAAAAGGACGATAAGGGTTGTTTGGAAGTAGCGTCATTTTTAAAGCTAGAATGATGAATCTTTTCTTTTACGTTTTTGGGATATAGTTTTGAATATTTTTTTCTTTCTTTTGGTCCAGGTCACTATAATACACGGACGAAGTCGCGGGCACAGCTAGTATGTATATAAAAAGTGGAGATAGCTGATGAAGCCATTGCTAGTATGTACCATTTCAGGTTGAACACCATGCGAATTTCCCTAGATACCATCCCGATAAACTCTTGGCGAATAGAATAGAAAATCATTTATTCAAATAAACTTAATTTAAGCACTTTCGAACAAATAACAATTTTTTTTAAATCTACCGTTTATTCGGAAAGCTGTCTCATCACAAGAAGTATAAGCAACAAACTTGTGTGTTGCTCTTTTAAACAATCCTTGTAAGTTTACATTTACAAGTCGAAACGTGTGAATACAAACTACCAACCAGCACTAATTTATTAGGGTCTATTTAGTAGGTATATAAATATACAATAAGATTAAATCAGTCGTAGTGATAAGAGCAGACCAGTCCCTGCAAGCAGCACTCGTTTACGAGTATGACGGATGAGCCAGCAATCACTCTGCTCGACCATATTTTAGGGAGCCCAATGACCCGGCCCACCACGCAGCTACATGTCTGGACATTTTAGTGAGCATGACTACTCATTCCACTCGACCATGTCATATACCAAGAAATCAGCAGGAGCATGCAGGTACGAGACAGACCATTCCACATATAGTATATTCCATAACACAGTCAATCTCGCTATAAAGTTCAAACTTGTGGCGGCGTGGTGGGTCGGGTCGATGTGCTCCCTCTAATATGGTTGAGTGCAATGATGGCTGGCTCATCCGTCATACTCGTGAACGGGTGCTGTTTGTGGGGACTGGTTTGTTCAGGTTGCGAACACTGATTAGATTTTTTGATTTTTTTTTCAATAGCATATGCTGGTGGTCACTCTATTCTCCTAAATTTGAATTTAAATGAAATAGTATTATTGTAAATATGTACAATATTAAAAAAAAATACGAGCTGAGTTTCTTGTCAGTTCTCATCTCGATATCATTCCGAACTGACGATAGATTTGACATATCATAAGAGTCTGTAATAGACCTACATGAATAATGATATTTTGAATTTGAATTTGAATTTGAACAAATATTCTAAAATGAATATTGGGATAATACAAAACATAATATTAACCGTTCATGCACTATATTTGTTAATCCTCGACCCAAACATCGATTCAGAGAGATAGCGGCGGCTTCAAACAGCCGGGTCAGCAGTTAATGGGTTAACTTGCTAATTAACATGTAAATAGTTTTTGTAACAACTACTTACGACCGTAATAGTGGATGGTTGGCGTTAACATATGCGAGTCTTAAACACCAGCTATCTACAAATGTAACAGTATCTGCATTGACCTCTCCTTTTATTTTTGTTTTTTTTTTCGGAATACTCTAATGCTGTTGGCCGCAGCTGGCCTTTACAGCTTCACCGGACGATAGGGGGCGAGTACAGATGGCACTACAAACCAAGGAAGTACTTATGGAAGGGCTGAAGGCCAACTCCCGCCTGACGGATACGACTTTAGTCTGAGGGCACCGCTAAGGGTTCGAACCTCGCCTGAGGCCGTCGAAATATCGATCACCGTTAGAATTGGCTTCTATATAAATCATAGTTTTAAACTTTGAAGATAATAGGTAATAATACACAGCGCCATCTAGTCCCACGGTAAGCAAAGCTTGTGTTATGGGAACGTCTAGTACATCGTAACTGATATATTTTTTTTTTTGTAAAATTTTTTGTTAATATATACTTAGTATTAATAGAAAACACTCAAACCGATACAAACAATCATACCATATACCATACATACCATACCGCGACCATCGGAAGTAAAGTTAAAGTTAAACCGCTAGACCACCGAGGTCAAAAATATAAAATAAAATATCACGAGGGTATTTTTACATTTCTGTTAACAATACATTCATAAAACAAATTAATGATACACATTCGAAATATGCAATATATTTTTTTATATACTGTGGCACAGAGCAGTTAATACATAGAGTAATCAAATATACCTACATATTATAACAAATGTTAATAGAAAACACCAAACTGTGTTGAAACTTAAAGTAATCAAAATAATTGTTACAAAACTTGATTAATAAATCGTGTAGGGATGTATAAATCGTGGTCTGCTCTGATCACTACGACTGATTTAATTTTATTGTGCATTTAGTGTTTTGACAATAACAAAATAGTGGTACTTTGTTTTTCACACATTTCGACTTAAAAATGTAGAGTAACATTAACAAGTTAACAGCTCGTTCTTGTGATGAGACAGCTTTCCGAATGAGCGGTAGATTAAAAAAATAATGTAACTATTCAAAAGTGGATAAATTAAGTTTAACATAAATAGTAATAAAAGATATTCTATTCTATTCTATTCTATTATATTCTATTCTACAGGAATAGTCAGTTATTTTCTTGCTAGGACATTTGATCGCGATCTAATGCATACATATACAAACAGACGCCCCGCCCCTTCCTTGTCCGCACGCCGATGACAACTAGCCGACTCGTCTAATAGCCTTTTATATACGTTTTTGTTTCGGTCATTTTGTCAGGATGGAAATAAAAAAGGGTCATAAGGATCTGCTTTACCAGCACCACGGAATCTTATCGCTGAGTTCTGTACTCGTTAGCTAACATCGTAATTTTATAGAAGAAGAAAGAAAATATATTCATTCAGTGCTTTCAATACAATATAAAAAAACAAACGAATAAAATATATCTATAATTAAACTTAATTTACCATACCATAATTAAAAATAATCATTTTTTTACATACATATAGGCGCTGAAATGGCTACACTCAGCTTTATTGTATGTCCTATGTGAACATACCGGTTTTCAGTGGCACCAAAACGAGGAAAAAATATTTATTTATTTATTTATTTATTTACTTACACAACTATTATTACAGGCCTAAGCCCAATACAATAGTGTATCTAATTCTATATTATACATATTCGTTAACATAACATATAACATACAATGTTGTTTTTGTGAATTCACACAGACTACACTAATATATACATATATATATATATATATATAAAAGGGGGGGAGAGAGAGGGCACTGTTTAAAATATGAATGATAATAATTACAACTAATAAATACAGACCAATTAATTAAAATAGAATAAAATAACATGAATAAATATAAACATTAAACATATATTGTCTCTTTTGTCTCTATCTCTTTGACAGGAGTGCTTGCTGACCGCTTATAAGTAATAGGACAGACAAATAAAAATTTGACTATTTATATGATTATTATAAAACAACCTCTCTTTTCATTATCGACGACATTCTTAACGGTCGGACGACAAGCAGACCGTTCATATATATAGAACTAATTTGCTGTAAGATTTATAGGAATATATATATAGAAATGGATACGAAGAAAGAGGGCTCAATAGACAAACATGAAGGGGTTTTCAAATGATGGGAAGATGGGGGACGGGGTTTTCAAATTCAAATTCAAAAATTCAAAATAACTTTATTCATGTAGGTCTATTACAGACTCTCATGATATGTCAAATCTACTCGTCTGTCAGTTCGGAATGATTTCGAGATGAGAAGAACTGACAAGAAACTCAGCTCGTATTCTTTTCAAATTAATAATTGATACTTATTTCAATTCCAAATTCAAATTCAAAATATCTTTATTCATGTAGGTCTATTACAGACTCTTATGATATGTCAAATCTACCGTCAGTTCGGAAAGATTTCGATATGAGAAGAACTGACAAGAAACTCAGCTCGTATTTTTTTTTAATATTGTACATATTTATTACTATACAGACTCATTGAAATTCAAATTTGGGAGAATAGAGTGACCGCCAGCATATGCTATTGAAAAAAAAATGTAATCAATGTTCGGAACCTGAACAGACCAGTCCCCACAAGCAGCACCCGTTCACGAGTATGACGGCTTGTTAGTAATGTGGATTAATAATTCCGTTGCCAGCAATGGACACTGTCAGGTTAACCTTCACGCGGTTCCTCTTAAAAACCATCGTGATAAATTCCTGAAGAATTTGACTTCCTAAGTGACCTGACCTCATACTCATCTTATCATCCTCCACTGGTGTCCTGCCGATCTTCTGCCGAGCATCTACCGATAGCAGGCCACCAATCCTTGAGGGAGGAGAAAATTGCAATTAATGTGGACTTTTAATGCCATGAGATACCCCTGATGGGTGCCTGATAATTATGGCATTAAAACTCTCTCTCGCACACACATACACACACACAATGCCTTTTTTTAATACATATCAAATCTAATGCATCCTTTTTTTTTTGTTCTTGTTGCTTCGTTATTTTATAACTTAACTAGCTTCTCACCCCGGCTTCGCACGGGTGTACATGTATTATTATACATATAAACCTTCCTCTTGAATCACTCTGTCTATTACAAAAACCGCTACAACATCCGTTGCGTAGTTTTAAAGATTTAAGCATACATAGGGACTTCGTTTGTAGTATTAACTTCTTTTAAATAAGGTAAAAGGAGAGAAAAGAAAATAAGTATAACAATAATAATATAATCTCATTAATATAAGATCACAAACATACGGGCGTGTACAACAGTAGGTGAATATAAGGGCAACACAAACTACCAAGCACTAGTGTTTGCAGCCAGCCGCCGACACCTGCGCCGCGGGTTACCATCGCTCCACTACCTACTGTCGAGCACATTATGTTGCTATTTACGAAGCATTATTGTTTATTCGTACACATACTAGTTCTTACCTGCGACTTCGTCTGCTCATTTTAAGATAAAGGCTAGCCCACGTCCGTGATACATGTAATCTATTCTTACGTGCTTGATGGAGATGATGTATGACCACACCTGATGTATAATTTTAAATCATGATACTATGTATATACTAGCTGTTCCCGCGACTTCGTCCACGTGGAATTTAACTTTATTTTTCTAAAATAAAAGTAGCCTAAGTTACATCAGCTACCTGCCAAAAAAAGTCCAGTCAAAAGCGGTTCAGCCATTTCAGAGATTAGCCGGAACAAACAGACATAAAAATTGTAAAAAATGTTATTTTGGTGTATGTACCGTATTTATATTCATATGCATGTAGTAAAAAACGGTTCTTTCAATATTACAAACACTTCAATTTTATTTATATGTATAGATATATATTTCTACAGCAGAAATTTCATTGTTATATAGAAGGAACCTTTTGTATGAAGGGATGCTGCGGGTGATCCCTTAGAGATGGTAATGAGAGGAAGTCCGGCCTGTGTCCCTCACCACTCACTGAATACCGCGGTGTCACTGTTTTTAACAATAGTTAAGTAGTATTTCAACATCGCCCACTTACCTACTGACTTACTACCCTTACTTAAACTATTAATAGTCACAACAAGAATAAGCAAGAAACTTGTGTGTTGCTCTTTTAAACAATCCTTGTAAGTTCAAATTTTATCAAATTCAAAGTCGAAACGTGTGAATACAAACTACCAACCAGCACTAATTTATTTAGGCTCAAATATAAAAACACAATAAGATTAAATCAGTCGTAGTGATAAGAGCAGACCAGTCCGTACAAGCAGCACTCGTTCACGAGTATGACGGATGAGACAGCCATCACTGCTCTCGACCATATTTTAGGGAGCCCAATGAGTATGTATGAGTATGCATATTTCTTTCTGGTCTGGTCAGATCATGTGACCAGTTTTGTCGCAATACATAAAAATAAGTCTGAAAATGCGTGAATAATACTATTCAGAAATAAATTTTGATTTAAGTTAACGGGAAAGGTATGAAACTATTTAAAAAAGACTGAATAGCCAATATTTCTCAATAAAATAGAATAGAAAAGAAAATCATTTATTCAAATAAACTTAATTTAAGCACTTTTGAATAGTCATAACAATTTGTTTTTTATCTACCACTCGTTCCGAAAGCTGTCTCATCACAAGAAGAACGAGCAAGAAACTTGTGTGTTGCTCTTTTAAATAATCCTTGTAAGTTTACATTTACAAGTGGTCAATATAACTCGTTATAGATAAAAGACTTATATATGTATTGTGCCAAAACTGATCACATCATGGTTTAATTTAAAATTGACTGGACTGAACAGCAGATAACGAAAAAAATGAACAGGACTTGTTTTATGCAGATTCATTTCCTCTACAACTTTTATTTGAAACATTTTGTCATATATCTTACCGTTATCGAGTTATATTAAAAATGGGATTTTCAGTCCTTTCATTTAATTTTTTCATTCCTTTTCCTTCAAATAAAAAAAAAATTCCAATTAAATAAAATTTTCTATCTGTATGAGTGACATGGTCCGCGTGGAATTTGACTTTATTTTTCTAAATAAAAAAAAATTATAAAAAAAGTAGATTCGATTATTTCTTATTACATCAGCTACCTGCCAATAAAAGTCCCGTCAAAACCGATCCAGCCATTTCAGAGATTAGCCGGAACAAATAGAAAGACAGACAGACAGAGAATTTTTTGTAAAATATGTTATTTTGGTGTATGTACCGTATTTATATTCATATGCATGTAGTAAAAATCGGTTATTTCAATATTACAAACAGACGCTACAATTTTATGTAGGTATATGTATAGACATAAGAAGAATAAGGGCAAAAGCTAGTGCAATATATAAATATTGCACTAGCTTTTGCCCGCGGCTCCGCTCGCGTTAATTTATCCCCTTAGGGGTGGAATTTATCAAAATCCTTTCTTAGGGAATGCATACGTCATAGTAGCTTTATGCATGCAAAGTCTCAGCCCGATCGGTTTAAAATTGACAAAGTTTCATACAAACTTTCATCCCCTATTTTATCCCCTTAGGGGTAGAATTAATCAAAATCAGTTTTTAGCGGATGCCTACGTCATAACATCTACCTGCATGCCAAATTTCAGCCCGATCCGTCCAGTGGTTTGGGCTGCGCGTTGATAGATCACTATGTCAGTCACCTTTGAGTTATATATATTTAGATAAGCAATCTCTATGCAGGTCTATTATAGGTCTATGTATGTAGGTCTGTGTGTTGCGTCGCATCGCCTGCGGCGCGAAACTTCATTGTGATGTTAACTATGATAAGATAAACGTTACAGTTTCCCTCAGGATAAAATTCATAATTCTATGAATGTACCAGGAGCCCTACATTTCTTCATAATTGTAGAGATTCTTCAGATTTTGTTAACCAAAGGTAGACTGTAAAAAGTAGGCTGAGTTGATACCACGTGCGTAACACGTTTTTTTTATCATATTATATATAACTGACCAATGTATTTTTTTTTTATTTTATCTATACATATAAATAAAATTGGAGTGGCTGGTCCGATTTTGACGGGACTTTTTTAGCAGGTATCTGATGTAATAAGGAGTAACTTAGACTACTTTTAGAATAATAAAGTTAAATTTCACGCGGACGAAGTCGCGGGAACTGCTAGTATTTAAATAACTTTAATGCACGTCGTACATAAGTAAAAAGTACATATGGCGGAACTTAACACTTAATGGTATTTTCTACTTCTATTTCTTATTTTTGTTTTTTATATTACTGTGCCTTGTCTCTTACCTCTAATACAAACAAATGTTTGTCTATCTATCTATTATCTATACCTCTGTATCTCCTATAACTGTCACTTAGCAGCTCATCTTTTGGTTGAAGGCTGACAATGAAAAAAATAATCATGAATCGCTTTGCGGCGAGATATTGCATCTCTTTGCATTTTCTACCGCATATATCACGGGGAGTGTTCTGAGGAATTGTTCGGATTAATACCAGCTGCTGAGTTTCACCACCGTACCACCCGCCAGAAACTGAAATACCATCCTGTTATATATATTTGGATGAATGGCGGTCCTATTACAGGTCGGTTTTCTGTGAAACTCTTTGCCTCGCACAACCACATTATGGAATGACCTTCCAGCTATGGTATCTCCGAACCGATACGATATTGAAACCTTCAAGAAAAGAGCTTATTCCTTTTTAAAAGGCCGACAACGTACTTGCAATTCCCCTGGTGTAGCGGGTGCTCATGGGCGGCGGTAATCACTTACCATCAGGTGAGCAAGCTCTTTTGTCCATTGTGCGATAAAAAAAATTAAACTTTATATTTAAAAGTGCTATAAAATCTTATATATAAAATTCTCGTGTCACAATGTTAGTTACCATACTCCTTTGAAACGGCTTGACCGATTTTTATGAAATTCTATATGCATATTCATTAGATCTGAGAATCGGCTACTTTCTATTTTTCATAGGAGTATGAAAAATAGACAGTAATAAGGGATGTCCACCCCTAACATTTTTTTAAAATTTTTGTGCAAAATGTTCTATTTATATTTTTTTGTTATGTGTTATTAAATATACATTCAACCCTAAATTTTCACCCTTCTATCACCAACCCCTATTTTTTTATATCGTTATTAATTTATATGGTAAAACAACGTTTGCCGGGAGAGCTAGTATATATAAATAAACGACAATGTATTAGTGATATCACGGGTGATAACGTGATATACTGTTACTGTTCATGTATATTGAAACGCTTGCCACTTACCATCACGTGTCTCATCCACCACTCGTGTTTACCCTACAGTTACACAATCATGAGTTATTCAATATCAATCATATGTCAATATATATATAATATGGTTATATGTCTGTTTGTGCGTAAACTCATGCATTAGTGATGGGCTCGAATTACATTAACTGGTTTATTAATTTATGACGTCCACTGTTGTTCGTGGCTGTGTTAACTGCGAGTTGTGCGATTACCTGTTACCTGTTACCTGCCAAAAAAAATCCCGTCAAAATCGCTCCAGCCAATTCAGAGATTAGCTGGAACAAACAGACGGGCAAAAAATGTTATTTTGTTGCATATACCGTATTTATATTCATATGCATGTAGAAAAACACGGTTATTTCAATATTACAAACAGACATTTCAATTTTATTTATATGTATAGATAACAATATTAACTAATGCATTCCGACATCATTATCATTACATAGTATAAAACAAAGTCGCTGTCGCTGTCTGTCCCTATGTATGCTTAAATCTTTAAAACTACGCAACGGAAATTGATGCAATTTTTTATAGATTATGTGATTCAAGAGGAAGGTTTATATATATAATACATGTACACCCGTGCGAAGCCGGGTGCATATAAAATAAACATTTTTATACTTCCTTAACAATTTTAGCAGCGTTCTGGCCTTAAACCAAGGAGCGTTGAATATTTCCAAAGACTTTGTGCATTATCTTAACGTAGCAATATTGTCATATGCCGTCATGTTCTGGAGATAGCGTTTTAGAAACGTTTACAGCTAACAACGTACAGGCTACAGCTATCGCCTCTACTATGCAGTCATTACGTCGCGCATGCAGCTCGACTAAACACGCGGCCACACTGTACATAGTTTTTTATATAATATAAATATATATCTGGTAGAATAGAATAGAAGTTAATTATTCAAATAAACTTAAATTTAAGCACCTTTGAACAGTTATCCTTTTTAATTACAGATCTATGGGACAGAGTCACCTAGATACATCAAAATAATAATTGCATTTAATAATATCTAGTAAGACAAATTCAATATTGTCTACTAAGCACTGATGTGTCTAAACTGTGTCGCCCCACCTTACATTTTCCTATTGTTATTTATTATATAAGATCAATATTTCTATGTACATATTGTCAGGAAGCTAACTACGAGCTCCATATAGCAGGCCTTAAACAGAACTGGCCTGCTAAGGGTACTATGAGCTCCTTATAGTCTATTCTTCCAGTCTATTATCATCGTCTCAACCGACAACATAATATTGTTTACCCGTATCAACATTCATGTAGACTATGGGACACAGTCACCTAGATACATCAAAATAATAATTGCATTTAATAATGTCTAGTAAGACAAATTCAATATTGTCTACTAAGCACTGATGTGTCTAAACTGTATCATCTCACCTTACATTTTCCTATTTTATTTATTTATATAGGTTATCAATATTTCTATGTACATTATATATTTGTCATTTTTTATTATCATCTTATTATATATATTATACAATCGTCTCGACCAACAACATTGTTTCATTCACACGCAACAGGTCATTTGAAAATTAATATATATATATATATATATATATGTATATATATACCAATTTCGAGAAAGAGGTCAATCGTCGAATCCAACGCGGATGGGCAGCGTTCGGGAAGCTCCGACATATCTTTTCGTCCAAATTGCCGCAGTGTCTCAAGACGAAGGTTTACGACCAATGTGTGTTGCCAGTGATGACTTACGGAACAGAGACGTGGTCGCTAACAATGGGCCCCATCAACAAGCTCAGAGTCACTCAGAGGGCAATGGAGAGGGCTACGCTCGGAGTTACTCTGCGTGATCGAATCAGAAATAAAGAGATTCGCAGAAGAACTAGAGTGACCGACATAGCTCGAAGAATTGCGACACTGAAGTAGCAATGAGCAGGGCACATAGCTCGTAGGACAGGCGGTCGTTGGGGCAGAAAAGTACTCGAGTGGTGACCACGGATCGGAAGACGTAGCGTAGGAAGGCCTCCAGCAAAGTGGACCGACGATCTGGTCAAGATCGCTGGAAGGCATTGGATGCGAGCAGCGCAGGACCGATCGTCGTGGAGATCTTTGGGGGAGGCGTATGTCCAGCAGTGGACGTCTTCCAGGCTGAGATGATGATGATGATGATGACATATATAAATATATAGAAAAATTGCAGAGCGTTACAAATATACATGTATAGTCCTAAGTGTGCAGAATACAAATGTTTGTACTGTACAAGGAATCTAACCCGCGAAAATCACTAGAAAATCGGAGTGTTTAACCACTACACCACCAAGTCAGTCATATAATATATTCATAATAAACATAACATATTCACATTTATAATATGTATTACTATTATAGCTATGCCGGCAGTTTCACCGCGTCAAATTTATAGCCTATATGTTATTCTGATGTATTAGCTATAGTACTGTAAAGTTTCATCAAAATCTGTTCAGCAATATTTGCGTGAAATAGTAACAAACATCTTGACAAACTTTCAGGTTTATCATTATCATCATTATAGTATAAAACAAAGTCGCTGTCGCTGTCCGTCCCTATGTATGCTTAAATCTTTAAAACTACGCAACGGATTTTGAAGCGGTTTAATACATAGAGTGATTTTTTAGGAAGGTTTATGTTCTGACATCCTTTTCCAATCCCCATGTCATTGTATTAATCAACGATCAATAAGAAGATATTTCATTCGTTCATTTAATTCCAAATTCAAATATTCCCGCCAACCGGTGCTAACTGCGTGAGCGTGTGAACCCCGAAAAAAAAAATGTGCAATTCATTATGGCTATGTTAATACCTGAGTTGACATTACACATATTCTAATTGAGATTTAACAAGAAAATCTGTGTGAATTCACGTGTCCAGTGCATTATAAGTGTGAAATAAACTGCTGGTGGTGTGTGGAGTCGGAGTCAAGGAGGAAGGGTGCACCCAAGGTCTTCAATTTTCCATCAAATTAGCCCGGTCGGTGAGTCCCGCTTTCTCCTTCCTATTTCTGTCATTACACAGTCTTCTGCTGGTTTCTGGGGATATTCAAACCTTTCTCTCTAGTAAAAGTATTATTATTATATTATTATTATAAGGCTAATAGAAGCGAGTGTCCAGTGTGTATACATCACAACTGCACAAAATGGGGTCGAAATAAAATCTGCATCGAGTAGTGAGGCGATGCGACCTCACCCGACCTCAAAATGTGGACTTGGCCCCGTTCTAACAAACACATATCTCTCCACCAATATACTAACTACGCAACGGATTTTGAGGTTTCTTAAAGTTTATATGTATAATACATGTACACCCGGGCGAAGCAGGGATGAGTAGCTAGTCATTATCATTATATAGTATAAAACAAAGTCGCTGTCGCTGTCTGTCCCTATGTATGCTTAAATCTTTAAAACTACATAATGGATTTTAAAGCGATTTTTAATAGATAGAGTGATCCAAGAGGGAGGCTTATATATATAATACATGTACACCCGTGAAAAGCCGGGGCGAGTAGCTAGTACATAGTATAGAGTAAAGTCATTGTCGCTGTCTGTCCCTATGTATGCTTAAATCTTTCAAACTACGCAACGGCTTTTGAAACGGTTTTTTTAACAGATACAGTGATTCAAGAGGAAGGTTTGTATGTATAATACGTGTACATCCAGGGGCGGACCGTGAATGTGTGGGGCCCTGGGATAAATCTACTTAGGGGCCTACGTAATTATATTACTCAACTAAAAAAATACACCGACCAAAAACAGACCGAAATTCCCCATTCCTTTCGATAGACGCGCACCTGCATGTGTTGATTGATCTCAGAGTTGCCAACCTTATGATAGGTTTTTTGACATTCTAGATATTTTTCTATATTTTAAATATCGTTTCAGTGGGAAACGGGGCCTTTGGATCCTCGGGGCCCTGGGCTGTAGCCCAAAAACCCCATAGGAAGATTCGGCCCTGTGTACACCCGTGCGAAGCCAGGGTGAGTAGCTAGTATTATAATGTAATGTAAATAGGACTCCATTTTCCGCAATTGGCCTTTCATCTGGGCCGTTGTGCGTGTAGAGCCAGGCTACTACCGTAGCCAGCCAAGCTCCTCCCAGGAGCGGAGAAGTATCCTGGTGTCTTCACAGGCTTCACGGAGCAACCTCACCGTCCCGAGGATTTGCCTTCGTTGTGTGACCACTGCAAGCACTCCAGGATTACGTGAGCAGCCGTTTCCTCGGCTACAAACCAGCTCCGACACAGAGACTGTCTGTAGCACCTATTGTGTACAGCTGGTATTATACGAATGCTGCTTGTAGGGACTGGTCTGCTCTTATCACTACGACTGATTTAATCTTATTGCATATTTATATTTGACCCAAAAATTAGTGCTTGTTGGTAGTTTGTATTCACACGTTTCGACTTGTAAATGTAAACTTACTATTATTTAAAAGAGCAACACACAAGTTTCTTGCTTGTTCTTCTTGTGATGAGACAGCTTTCCGAACGAGTGGTAGATAAAAAACAAATTGTTATGACTATTCAAAAGTGCTTAAATTAAGTTTATTTGAATAAATGATTATCTATTCTATTCTATTCTATTCTATAATAAAGATATTGAAGCCGATACAGTTAAGCGTGGAGTGGTGAAATATTCAGTAATGAAAACCGATTGAAGTTTACAGCTGTCCGTGTCACTTGCGCATATATAGCGTGAGGGTAGTGGACGCGTTCACCTGCGGTGTGAGGGAAGTGATAACTGCTATAGGTGTCGCTATCTACGCACAAGCGGTGGGATCAATTAATTACCAAATAAGTAGGTACACAGGTACGTAACATAGAATTTTACAGGTACACCCTACAAACAAACAATATATTTTAACAGTAAAGTATTAATTTATACATATATATATATAGCAAAAGGTAAGTATGGGTTGATATATACATTATAGTTATTTCTATATATTGTTATGTGTTTATTTTCATTAATTGCAGTCGCGAGGCACGTCGGCTACAGATATATATAATTGATAGGAATTACTGCAATAGTCGATAGTCGGGGAGCCCTAAGCGGATTGTGTTCGTATTATATTGTCCATCAATAACTGAAATGTGTTGTACAACCTCCACATATGTATTATTATATACTTAATAATACTATAATGTTATGAACATTATATTTATTATATTATTATATTGAGTTTCTTGCCAGTTCTTCTCAATTGGATCTATATACCGAACTGGACGGTAGGGAAAAAATAAAATTATAATGTAAAAATTTGACGTTCATAAGCGGCTAAAATGTCCTACATGAATAAATTATTTTTGAATTTTGAATTTTTTGAATTTTATAACAACAGCTAATACACGTTACTTTATAGACATACTAGCTGTCCCGGCAAACGTTGTTTTGCCTTAAAATAAAAAAAAAATTGGGGTGGACTACCCCTAACATTTAGAGGGATGAAAAATAGATGTTGGCCGATTCTCAGACCTACTCAATACGCTCACAAAATTTCATGAGAATCGGTCAAGCCGTTTCGGAGGAGTATGGGAACGAAAACTGTGACACGAGAATTTTATATATAAGATAAGTAATAATGACTGAACATAATAGAGATGCGTTTAGAGACGTTTTTAGTTTTTGTGTTTTAGAGTTTGTTTAAAAAGAACTCATATCTATACATATGGTATAAATAAAATTGGAGTGTCTGTTGGTAATATTGAAATAACCGTTTTTTACTACATGCATATGAATATAAATACGGTACATACACCAAAATAACATTTTATACAATTTCGTTCCATTAATCTCTGAAATGGCTGCTGTCTGAAATGGCTGAACCGATTTTGACGTGACTTTTTTTGGCAGTTAGCTGATGTAATAAGGAGTAACTTAGACTACTTTTATTTCAGAAATTATTTATATGTATATATTTGTTTACAGTCTTATTGAATGTTAAATTATTTATGGTTGAATGTGGACTACTTAGCGAGCACTATTTATTATTACATGTATTATGGAATGCAAGAACTTCATCTCATATTTCGGAGGGGTCTGTAATATTTCGCTCGCCGTGATTCGAGCTTGATGATGCCTTGATGGCACTCGTTAACTCAAATGGAGTCCCTTTCAAGTTGTCTGAATACTGACAATTTAGTTGGCTTCTAACCCTGGACCATTTAACAAACTGCCGTGCTACACTCCACCCCACCTAAACGTCCTGTAGTTAAACATAACAGCGGCTCTATACCCGAATATTATTAACTGTAATCTATACATATAAATTAAATTGGTATGTCTGTTTGTAATATTGAAATAACCGTTTTTTACTACATGCATATGAATATAAATACGGTACATGCACCAAAATAACATTTCTTAGAATTTTTGTCTGTCTGTCTGTTCCGGCTAATCTCTAAAATGGCTGGACCGATTTTGACGGGACTTCTTTTGGCAGGTAGCTGTTCTAATAAGGAGTAATTTAAGCTACTTTTCTTTAAAAAAAATAAAGGTATATTCCACGCGGACGAAGTCGCGGGTACAACTAGTTTTAAATATGTTAGACTACATTAATGCTATCCAGGAAAGAGTGAACCTATTGTCGTCTTACGTCGTCTAATAATTACGTACGTCTAATAATTTCGGTTTGTTAATGACAGACAGACATACTGAGTCAAAAAATAAATTAACCTTTAAATATTATAGGCATAGACTCAGTTTTGGAGATTATCCATCGGCCAAGTTTGCATATCTGATGAAAAAAAGCAATTCACAAAATTGTGGAGTATGTGGTACAATAGAGGATGTATAGCATTTGCTGATGGAGTGTGTCAGGAACGAGAGTCTACGACGTGGAATAACATCAGACTATGGAATAAATATATTAGATGTTGGTGTCATACAAACTGTTTTAGCCGATCCTTCAAACGGTGCGGCTAAGGCAATCTGTTCACTGGTCAGGTAATGGAGTGATTAGTTTTAGGGTACAATGGGACTGGCAAGTACTTTTAGATTATACAAAAATCCCTAAATTTAAACAGAATTAAAAAAAAAAATAGGTACCAACCAAATTCGAACTCCCGAAATAGAAATAATCTTTATTCAAATAAACTCATTACAAGCACTTTTGAATAGTCATATTTTGATTCTACCAATCATTCGGAATGCAGATTCATCACAAGAAGAATGAGCAAGAAACTTGTGTGTTATCTTTTGAATAGATGTTTTTTTATATAAATAATTACAGTATAACAAGTAAGAGGCATGCGATAATCAACATAGAAATCGCTACGCACTCATTATTAGTGTAATCAAATAATATTGTCAGTGCTACGGATTTTAAGTTTTTCTATAAAAACATTATTATCGTTAAGTTACGACTTCCTTGAGTCTGTGTAAGTAGCTTATTACAACTTAAGAAACGAAACTCTCAACACACCCGTGAATATATATTACAATGAGCCGATCCCACGCAACTGAACAAATTCAGGCCCCACCTAATAGAATCAATGTAAAACAATATTGGACATCATGTAAATCCATCTACTGAATAATTCACAGTGGCCACTGTAATTCGAACTATTAACCGGACGGCCCATTGTGTCCGTTGTCCGAATATCCATTGTCCGAATATCCGGACTCTCTACTTACCGCCCAACAAAGGGCCAGGTGTGGCGGGAAATAGTCCACTATGTTAATTACGAGTTTGTTTTATTTAAACTAACATTTTTATAACATTAATTTTTTGGCGGGAAGGGAAATAGAAATAGAAATAGAAATAATCTTTATTCAAATAAACTCATTACAAGCACTTTTGAATAGTCATATTTTGATTCTACCACTCATTCGGAATGCAGATTCATCACAAGAAGAACGAGCGAGAAACTTGTGTGTTGCTCTTTTTAATAGATGTTTTTTTTATATATATAATTACAGTGTAACAAGTAAGAGGCATGCATGATAATCAACATAGAAATCGCTACGCACTCATTATTAGTGTAATCAGATAACATTGTCAGTGCTATGTATTTAAAATTTTTCTACAAAAACATTATTATCGTTAACGAATTCTTCAATTTTATAGTAAGCTTTTTTGCAAAGGAAGTGTTTTATTTGACATTTAAATCTTTTTTCTGGCAAATTTATAACAGACTCTGGTATTTTATTGTAAAACCTTACGCAATTGCCACAAAACGAATTACTAACTTTAGCCAAACGACATTTAGGTAAAATCAGTTTTCTATTGTTACGTAAGCTTTTATTAGTGCAATCACTAACTCTTTTGAAACTGTCTATATTCTTCCTGGCATACATGATATTTTCATAAATGTATTGAGAAGCAACGGTGAGGATATTTGATTCCTTAAAACACTCTCGCAATGACTCCCTGGAACCCATGCTATAAACAAAGCGAATGGCCCTCTTTTGTAAAATAAATATTGTATTTATATCAGCTGCTTTGCCCCATAACAAAATACCATACGGCATAATGCTATGGAAATAGCTAAAGTACACAAGTTTAGCCGTTGCCACGTCTGTTAATTGTGTAATTCTTCTTACCGCATAAGCGGCAGAACTAAGTCGACTCGCCAATTTTGTACTATGAGCATCCCATTGCAACTTGGAATCTAATGTGATACCTAGAAATACAGTATCGTCCACAAAATTAATAGGTTTATTGTCCAACATGATTTTTGACTTTTATTAATCATCATGGGACTATTATTAATTCAGATTCAAATTCAAAATATCTTTATTCATGTAGGTCTATTACAGACTCCTATGGTATGACAAATCTACCGTCAGTTCGGAATTATTTCAAGATGAGAAAAACTCAGATGAATATTGTACATGTTTGCAATAATACAGAGAATATACTACATAAAATTAAGGAAGGACGTAAATAACGAGATGATTGCGAACAGGGATGAATGGAAGAGAAAAACATATTACGACGACCACGAATAAATGGGATAAGGAAGAAGCAGATGATGATGTTTACAATAATATGGATTATATAATAATATAAACTCAAAAGTTTTTAAATTTATTTAAATTATTATATTTTCTTTAATGTTTTAACATAATTTAGTACATTGCTAGCAATAGGTTTTTTCGTCCAGATTATTGACAATCCCTTTCCCCATTTTATATTATACTAGCTTTTGCCCACGGCTTCGCTTATTAATAAGGTATAGCCTACGTCATTGTAGCTTTATGCATGCAAAGTCTCAGCTCGATCGGTTTAAAAGTGATAAATTTTCATACAAGCTTTCACCCCTATTTTATCCCCTTGGGGATAGAATTAATCAAAATCCTTTCTTAGCGGATGCCTACGTCATAACATCTCCCTGCATGCCAAATTTCAGCCCGATCCGTCCAGTGATTTGGGTTGTGTGTTGATAGATCACTACGTCAGTCACATTTGAGTTATTTATAGCTAGATATAAACCTTCCTCTTAAATCACTCTATTTATAAAAAAAACCGCTTCAGAATCCGTTGCGTAGTTTTAAAGATTTAAGCATACATAGGGACAGACAGCGACAGCGACTTTGTTTTATACTATGTAATGATTACATATATGTTTATCGGATGTTAGCGAGATATCCATTTTTACCTGTCATCGCTGAGTACAGACACTCTGCAACAAATCGTCTAAGTTTTCCATCACCCCTCCCCCCACCCCCCTCGCCGCCCTCGTACCATCCGTCTCATAAGCCTCTATTATTCCCTCATTGAACCAATTTCATTTTTACATTCAACCAATAGGTTTAATATAAATAAAGTGCCGACTCATTTTTTTCCCATTCAGTCGCGTTCAATGGGGGGTAAAATTACCCTTTTGTGGGAAGTACGAGTGGGGTAAATAGGTTGAGGCGTCGCCGACGTTCACATGAATACGTCTTCGATATTTATTTTGCTTACATAACGTGTCTGTACTGGTAGCTACGTGTCGCGACACACGTGCACCAGACCACAATGAAACCGTTCAATGGTATATTTCTCTCCTCATTCCTGCATATACTATTATACATAACTATTGTCCAACAGTTTATTTGCACAATAAACGTTTCTATTACATCTGTTTCGGAAGGAAAGACTGTATTAGGGCTGGTTAAAAATGAGACATGTTCCTAGATGAGGTAAAATAGGTGTAATCAGCTCGCTAGCAAAAATATAAAGACAATATGGCATAAGAAAACAAACGGTATATAAAAACAGAACGTCAAAATATAAAATTCAAATATATATAAAAAACATAAAAACTATCAAAAAGGTTGCCATCGGCAACAACATCTATGCGTGCTCAAATCAAAAATTATCTCTTAATGTACGATATTAAAACCTTCAAGAAAAGAGCTTATTCATTTTTAAAAGGCCGACAACGTACTTGCAACTCACCTGGTGTTGCGGGTGCTCATGGGCGGCGGTGACTACTTACCATCAGGTGAGCCGCATGCTCATTTGTTCCCTAAGCAGTAAAATCATGTAGGACATTATAGCCGTTTATGAACGTCAAATTTTTTGTATTAATATTTTTTTCCAGATAAAATTGAAAAAAAAAACTGGTAAGAATCTCCACATTTTTTTTTTAATTACATAGAATTTTGCGTGGACCAACACAAGAGAAAGTTCTTTCCATTAGAAATAACAAATATTAATTATATATTATCACTCACGACTTCTATCGCGTGTAATTTTACCTATTTTTCTAAAATAAATCAAGTTTATAAAATAAAAAAAGCCTAAGTTATTCCTTATAACATTAGTTATTTGTAAATGAAAGTCCCGTTAAAATAGATCTAGTCGTTTTAGAAATTAGCAGGAACAAACAGACAGTCAGACAATTATTTTAAAATATTTTTTTTATGTAAGTGCCGTATATATATTAAAACAGCTGTTTAATAATCGATAATATAAATTGCTTTTTCTTTATTTCTTTGTCTTTATTCCCCACTTCGTTCATATCTCAACCGACAAAATTTTCGACCATCCTGTTATTTTCCCGTTTTGATCATAAAGTTTTATTTAAAAGAATGACTTTGACATCTGACGATTTGAATGACATTGACCTCTAAAGATGTATGTCAAATTGACGTACATCTTTAGAAGGTAAGATTTAACATTACAGATTATATTAATCGAATAAATATCTATTTTAAATATATGTATGTTTTATACAAAATAAATTATAATTAACAAATAATGTTACAGTCGGCCATCCTACATTAAACGAGGCCCTTCGTTTACATGTTATATATATATTATTATACATATATATATTTTTTTAATAACAAGTACATAATTAAAATCTTAATGTCAACATCTACTTCAAACTAGAACAATTAGTAAAGAGCAAAACATTATTTAAAAATGGTTTTAAAGACATAGTTATTTTGTTATAGCAGAACTCTATTTATAAATATCCATTTTATTGTGTTTTCTTAATAGAAATATATATAAAAAATAAACAATTTTAACCATGGCATTATTACAATATACCAGTTGTATAACATCTACAAATTACAACATAAACTTAAATAATTGAAATAAAATAACAATCAAATGCAACTAAAATTCTCTTTCTTTGATTTTACAATTAAAATACTATATTATTAACAAATATATTATTTATTGGTACTTAAGTTATCGGTATATTTATCATAGATTACTTAGTTTCATTTACATTCTTATTCGGTATCATATATAACAATCATCATTAATTATTTTCTAATAATCCAAAAAAATTACTGTTATTCATTAATTGAACTGTCACTTAATTTATGAACCTGGCGGAGTGATCTCCTTCACTTCCAGCCTGTTCGCGATACCACCTATCAAATCCTAGGCAACTATTTTGTATGTCATCATTCTGCCTTGATAGGTGGACCCATCACTAATTTTCACAAATTCACTACTTACATCTATGGACATCCAGTATGGGGTTACTTCCTTCACCTCCATCCTGTCATGCCCGCGATACCACTTATCAGATTGTGGAAGACAATTCATATGTCTACATCCCGTTATGATAAGTGGACCCCTCACTGATTTTCATAAAATCACTACTTATATCTATGGACATACAGTACGGGGTTACTTCCTTCACCATATGATACCATCTATCAGATCATGGGAGACAAGTTCGTATGTCGTTATCCCGTTCTGATAAGTGGACCCTTCACTGATTTTCATGATGTCCTTTCACTAATTATTTGCTCAATTACATCCAACACAACTAAATCTTATGATATTATTCAATATTTCTTCAAACTTACTCAATCATTATCAACAATAACTATTGTGGCAGAGACACCATCCCTTATATTAATTAACTCATTCGCCTGCAACATAATATCACTATATGTTTCAATCTCTATCGCAGATATCAATTCAAGATTCTATCCTACATTATACTTATGTCATTTTAAACTATCTATCTTCACAATATTTTCCATGATACTACTTATGAACATAAATAATCACATGTATAATCATTTTACATTATATTCTAGTTTATTATTTAATTAAAATCACTCCTCCTAAAAATCCTCGTCACTGTCATTGTCGTCTTCATTTGATGAGTAAGCGGGGGCATCATAGCTTAACCATGGGAATATCTTATCAATAGCCACAACACTCTCATACCATTTCCCCTTCCTAGTCAATGGAGTGTCCTCCACTAAAAATCGATCATTTGGCAACACTTTTTTGATCCTATATGGTCCTTGACATTTTGCCTCAAGTTTTCTCGACTGACCCGCTCCGCCAACGATAGTTCTTGCTATTCGTACAAGTTCGCCTTCTTTATATTCTTTACTTTTCTTCCTATGGCTATCGAACCTCCGCTTATTAGCTTCTTGACTTTTCCTTATCAGTTCACCTGCTTCAGATCTCATTTCGTACACTGAGTTTTTTGGTATGTCGCTCCGGATATCATCGACTAAGTTATTAAGTATGCCATCTGCTGGGTTAGTTATTTTCTTACCGAACAATAACTCAGTAGGGGTTTTCTTAGTCACTTCATAAACCATAGAGTTTATGCCTAATTGGACTTCTGGCACTAGTTCATCCCATATTCTATTGTCCTTTCCATGACACATCGAACCGAGTGAAGCTAAGATCGTACGGTTGTAACGTTCAACCTGGCCATTTGCTCGAGGTGTAGCTACAGCATTCAAAATATGTTTTGCTCCCACTGAATTGACAAAAAGCCTAAACTTTTTGCTAGTGAAGCTTGTACCTCTATCAGTAATTATACGAGAAGGACTACCGAAATAACTAAACAAGTTTTTAAACGCTTTAATACTTTCTTTGGATTTAGTACTGCGTACCGGAGTTAAGTTTATATACTTTGTGAATGAATCACTTATTACTAATATATACGCGTTTCCGCGTTTACTGCGTGGAAATGGACCAAGGTGATCAGCATGAATGGTATGGAATGGAATTTCTATTCTTACAATTGGGTAAAGCGAACCTTCCTTTTTACCTGATGGAAGTTTATGGTGGGCACATTCAATACATGCGTTTACATATTTTTTTATGAATCTACGCATTTTCGGGAACCAAAACAAAGACCGCACTTGCTGAAAGGTTTTTTCAAATGCAAAGTGGCCAACCTCATCATGATTAGCCCGCAGCAGTTGCCAACGTACTCCTTTTGGCACCAGCCATCTCAAGGAGCCATCTTGTAAAACCCTAAAAACTCGTCCGTTTTTTATCTTGTACTCCTTGTGGATTTTCGCAATTTTTGGTATATCAGGGCCTTCTATTATATCCCTAAGACGTTTCACTTCTTCATCTGACGACTGAACCGTTGAAATCCAGTCCTCCGAGCTTATCTTTAAAATATCCAAACAATGTTCTTTAACTGGTTGACCAAGAATGGGCCCTCTACTGAGGGCATCTACATGGGTCATTTTGTCTCCGGGGCGATATTCAATATTACAATCGAATTCTAAGAATTTAATCCACCATCGGGATATTCGTGTGACTAAGTCTCTTTTTGTGAATGTAGAGCGCAAGGCATTACAATCGGTTACAATAGTAAATTTAATTCCTATTAGATACGTGCGGAATTTATTTAGAGCACTGACCACAGCTAATGTTTCCAGTTCGAACGAGTGTAGTTTCATCTCGTCCGTTGTAGTTTGGCGACTGTAATACGCTACTGGTCGCCACGGCTTGAGACTCTCTTTTTCTCTTTGCAACAATATTCCCGCAACGCCAATTTTACTCGCATCGGTATGCAATTGGGTTTCAGCATTATGATCATACAAGGCTAAAACTGGTCGACTTACAAGTAGTACTTTAATGTTCTCGAAAGCTTGCTTTTCTACTTCTCTCCATTGCCAGGGTACATCTTTCTTCAATAAGTTAGTCAACGGTCTCGCTATCATAGCAAATCCTCTTACGAAACGCCTAAAGAAGCTAGCCAGTCCAATAAACCGTCTAATTTCGTGCTGATTGCGTGGTTCTGGGAATTTTGAAACCGCTTGTATCTTCTGTGCCCCAGGTCTGATACCAGCTTTATCTATCTGAAATCCTAAGAAGTCAATTTGCTCTTGAAAAAATTTACACTTTTCCATTTTTAGCGTCAGACCTGCCTCTCTTAAGTGAAGTAATACTTTTTCCAGGCGCTGTAATCCTTCTTCAAATGTCTTTGATGGTACTAGTATATCATCGATAAATATAATGACATACCCAATTTTAGACTTATTAAGAACTTTATGTATGGTTCTTTGAAATACTGATGGAGCATTCGCCAACCCGAATGGCATACGATTATATTCATATTGCCCATCAGGCGTGACGAATGCTGTTTTCTCTTTGGACGCTTCTGCTATAGGGATCTGGTGATAACCAGATGCCAAATCCAATGATGTGAATAAGCACTGGCCCGCTAGTTGGTCCAATAAATCGTCAATCACCGGTAAAGGATAATGGTCCCTCTTTGTTTTGCTGTTTAATGCTCGATAATCTACACATAAACGTTTTTCTCCCGACTTTTTCTGTACTAGTACAATTGGGCTGGCATAGGGCGAGCTTGACTCACGTACTATCCCAAATTTTAACATTTCCTCTACCATCTCTTGAACAAGTTTTCTTTCCGAATGAGCTAACCGGTAAGGTCTGTATACAACTGGAGTGGAATCCTTAAGATGAATCTCCATTTCGGTGACTGTAGTAAAACCTAGATCATGCATTCCATTCGAGAAACAATCTGTGTATGTGTTTAATAATTTTTCACACTCTTGTCGTTGTTTCTCTGTTAACTGTTTACCACATTGTAAATCTTTATAACCTAGGATAGTATTATCTCCCTCTGATATTTGGTGAATTGCTTTACTTGTTCCTAAATACCGTGCTCGTGTTACAAGAGATCCTTCTTTAATTGTCACTATTCCTGTTCCAACATTTTGTGCTAGCAAAAGGCATTTTCCTTTAGTAATCTGAAACTCTCCTGGTAATAAATAATACTCATTTCCATTAATGCTTCTAACAGTTCCACAAATATAAATGCTTCCACTTATAAAATACTCAGATCTGACTGGGATAGACTTCATTGCACCAACATCCAGTACTGCAGTCTCGAATGCAATGAGTGGCAATTTTATGATATTGAAGGGATCAACCTTTTCAAACTGCAACTCGGTTGCTGTTTTGATAATCCGTAGATCTGGCCGTTCGGTAAAGCTGTGCCCAAGTAAAATGTTATATGAAATGAGTTGGTCATCTACAATAAACACTTCAACGTCCCGTTCTAATACATCTTGAATAGCTATGTTAACCGTTGTACGCCCCAATGGTAGATAGGGTATGTTACCGAGGCCCCTTAAAAATGGGCCTTCAATTCTTTGCCAAGTTAAACCTAATTTGGCTGCGTCACTTTCGCGTATTACGGTTGCCTCACTACCTAAATCGACAAGACAAGGTGTTAAGATATCATTAACTTTGATATAAATTTTATATTTATCACTAGGGTTGTCTTCAATGAAGACTTTCAGTACAGTCTTTGCTTCATCCACTATATCCACTTCATCTAATGCAACCTCAAATATTTTTTTCTCTTTAGATTGGGTATTGTCCACATTGTCTTTTCTAGAAAATTTAGGGCAGTATTGTGAGACATGGCCTAATCGATAGCAACTGGTACACTTAACAATTGGCTTGGGACACCTAAAGCATGGATGTCCTACCTCTTTACAGTTAAAGCAGGTGAGTGTCTCACCACGACCCCGAGTCTTATTACTAACATCATTATTTCCTTTACTTAGAGGATATGATGAAGACATGTGAAATCTTTTGTCACGGTTACTACCATCTTTTCTGAGGTCGATATAATCACGAGAATTATTCTTAACAGATTTAAAAAATTCTAGAATATCTTCAGTCTTTTCAAACTTTGCAGCTTGTGCCCCAACACGTACACCCCTATCATCAACCCCATGAACTATGCAATCCACCGCTTGCTTACCAAAGATTTTACAACGGTTTAATAGATTAATTTTAGAAAAATAATACAATTCTAAGGACTCAGACGGGCGTGCTCTCCTGTTAAGCATCTCTGTCAATAATTCTGCATAATTTTCAGTAGCTGGAAATGAACCTCTTAGCATTGCTTTCCATTCAACCCAAGAGTGCTTAACAGATGGCAATCCTTGATACCAAGACCGAGCATGGCCAGTTAACTTAGGTAGGGCATAGTGAATCGTCTGTCGTTCGCTCTAGCTATAGATATCTGAACATTCATCAACTTTATCAAGCCACACATTAATAGTCTGTTCTTTGGACAGTGGATCAAACTCGGGTATTATATTATTAAGTGCTGGGTAAGATTCACGATCCCCTACTCTACTTTTTAAAGCATATAAAAATTCCTCGAACAAATCAGAAGTGTTCATTCTCTGTTTCTTATTCTTATTAGAATCAGATTCAACAGCTTTGAAATCTCCATCGCATCTGCTTTGCCTCTTTTCAAATAAAGTGTGATCGTCTTGTACCTGCTCATGTGGAGTTGCAGATCTCTCCCTCACTCTTGATGTCTTATCTCTGCTATGGCAGCAGCTCGGCGGGGCCTTATCACTGTTGGCGTGTACAGCTCGACGTCGTTGAACATCATGGCAGCCGCTATGGCGACTTCGACTGCGGCTATGACGAGGGGTAGTACCCTTATCATTATCACTGTTCCGAAAATTATCTCGCTGTTTTCGAGAATCATCTCGCTGTTTTCGTCTCATTTTAACTGGAACTTAGAAACATTTTTGTATTAAAGATGTGTTCTGTCGTATATTTTGTATTCTCAAGAGTCATTAATAGTAGCATACACTTAATTAATAACAAATAAATTCAATTTTTTATTTTTGAAAAATCGATTGCGTCATAATTATTCAATATGGCACTTAAACTATGAACTTATTTACTCACTCATATTAAAATTTCATTTCTAACAAACCAAGAAAGAAAGAAATTAGAAAGAGAAGAAGAAAAAAATAATAATAATAATAATAATAAATCATGAAGGAAATAATACACTATTCCGCAGCATTTCTTGATATCACTTGTAGACATCTTTTTTTTTTTATTTTTGTATCTCGTTGATTCTCTGTCTATTCGTCTTATGTATTTCTTAAAACAATCCAAGTAATTACCTTACATATCGCTGGTTCCCTGTCTATTCGTCTTATGTATTTCTTAAAACAATCCAAGTAATTACTTTATATCTCGCTAGTTCCCTGTCTATTCGTCTTATGTATTTCTTAAAACAATCCAAGTAATTACCTTAAGTTTTATTCCGATGGGCGTAGTATTAAACGCAAATTAGTTTATTTGCGCTAATCCCAGTTCTGAACTAAAACAGCTGTTTAATAATCGATAATATAAATTGCTTTTTCTTTATTTCTTTGTCTTTATTCCCCACTTCGTTCATATCTCAACCGACAAAATTTTCGACCATCCTGTTATTTTCCCGTTTTGATCATAAAGTTTTATTTAAAAGAATGACTTTGACATCTGACGATTTGAATGACATTGACCTCTAAAGATGTATGTCAAATTGACGTACATCTTTAGAAGGTAAGATTTAACATTACAGATTATATTAATCGAATAAATATCTATTTTAAATATATGTATGTTTTATACAAAATAAATTATAATTAACAAATAATGTTACAATATTCATATGCATTTTGTGAAAAGCTGGCAATTTGAAATTACAAACAGACAGATTAGAAGATTCTTTATAGTCGTTGGGACTGGTCTACTTTAAACAGAACGACTGATTCATTATGTTTATTTAATTAATAATTAAATAATCTTGAGAACTGAGCGTTGGAGGCTCAATTTGCTTTGTAAGATCTCTTTTGGTTGTAGAGTGTAGATCAGTGAGTGAAAATTATTTATTTATTAAGAAAACCAACAGATACAATTAACAAAGTTATATATTACAGGATAAATGGTATGACATATTAGGCCTCTTGGAGGACACGCCACTACACATCCTATGTGGTTGTAGCCCACCCAGGGACGGATCGTGAATTTGTGGGCTAAATCCCTGGGCTAAATCTACTTAGGAGCCTACCTAACATACCTAATTATATTACTCAACTAAAAACACCGACAAAAAACAAGCGACCAGAAATTCCCCGTTCCTTTCGATAGACGTGCACTTGCATGGGTTGATTGACCTCAGGGTTGGCAACCTCATGATAGGTTTTTAACATTCTAGATATTTTTTTATATACTAAATGTCGTTTCAGTGGGGACTGGGGGCACTATGTATCCAGGGCCTTGGGCTGCAGCCCAAAAAGCCATTAAGGGGGTCTTCCTATGTGACGGCCTGTTTTTTAGGGATATTTTAGGATTTTTTTTCTACGACCAGTAAATATTTAGAGCTTCAAGTTTTTTATCATTTATTAACACATATTTGGACAGTATAAATATAAAATTTCAGCTAAAAATATTCAGTCAAACTAGAGTTACAGCGCTCTGAACACCCCCGCCTTGAAAAAAAGAGCTCCCACTTCCTCCACGATTCCGGCTGATCGGCTTATCTGAAAAAAAAAAAAAAAAACGGCGTTTTAATTTGTAGGCTTAAAAGCACGGAATGACCTATAATCAAATGAATATAAAAAAAATTGGATTTTTGATAGACATTTGAAATAAAAGTTGCAAATTAGGCGTTTTTTTTTTTTTTGTTTTTTGCTATAAAAAAATCGAAGTTTTGAAAATTTTCGATTGATAATAGTTCATTCCATGCGTTTACATATATTGAGTGTGCCCTGTAAATTTCAAGTAATTCGGTCCAGCCGTTTCTGAGATACAATGGAGGAAAGTTTGAAAAACACAGTTTTGAGAAAAACGCGTTTAAAGTTTCAAGTCCGTTAAAAACTATTAAAATATCAACTTACTCTCAATCGGCGATGCCTGGTCCATAGAGTATTCCTTCCTCTTCCTCGTGAAACTCTTTTAAAGCAGATTGTTCAGCTCTTGAGTCAATCCTGGCTTGTTTAACGACATCACTTACGCGCCGCTCAGAGCGTAAGATTCGCTTTTCATCCCGTTTCTCAACATACGCTTGGGCTTCACGACCAACAGGGCATCCCATAATCGACATAACTTTTAAAATACCTTGAAAACCTTCATTAAAGATAATAACTGCTAAGTAGCTAGCAATTTCAACAACTTTGGGACCAGAATGAAGATGTTTAGGAGCGAAAGTCCAAATCAAAGAATTCAAAGATTCGTTATTGTTTTGTGTCTCTGCTCCTAAACAACGAATTAATAATTCGTCTTTCGATAATAATCTTTTACATATAACTATTTCAGAGATTGCAGCAAATACAGAAACAAACTCCAAAATGCAATATGCGAAATTCGAAGCGATGGGAACATTCATGTTCATGTTATTTTTAAGTTTTTTGGCCGAAGCTGATGTAAATACCGTATCATTTTGGTGGGTAAAACGGTTTCCACTAAACTTTCTTTTTTTACTACGACCAGGATGAACATTTCCACTCGTACTTCCTTTCCGTCCACTCATTATGAAAAAAAATAATTTGTAGCTGTTGCTCTCTTCGAAGTTCAACCAAGACTAAAATAACTTCGGTAAAATATTATAACAATAGAAATTTCTGTTTAAGTCTGTAGAAACGTGTCTAAACTTGTATAAACAAATATATTAATAAAAGGGAGGCCAGGTATAAAGCCGACGGTACACAATAGGCCCGGTCTCTAACTGCCAACTCACCGCTCCGAACCGCTCTTTCTTTTACCTGCTGTATCTTTAAAACGACTTCGAATTTTCTAAAATCGCTTTACTACCGTATTCTAGACATGTTAAGGGAGCAATTTATGAAAAAAAAAAATCGATTTTTTCAACCCATCACATAGGAAGACCCCCTTAAGTAAACCCGCTCCTGAGCCCACTCGTGCATAAACGAAATATCTCTTTTGGAAAGTTTACACTCTTTCCCGAGGAGATAAAAACCATCGCACCTAAGAATATCCATCAATTCTTGTCCCTGACGGGTCTAGGTAGCGAACTCTGGAAAAGGGCGAGCACAATAGATCTCTGTAGGTCGCAGTGCTACAGGTCTAAAGCACCTGACATGGGCTATTGTCAGGTGCAACAACCCAATAAAAAAATAGGCTTCTGGAATGGCAACTGACTGGTATCCCGGGTGATTTCCGTGTATATAAGACACGATTGCTACTTGGTAGTTTACATTCAAACAACATCTTAAAAATGTAAAGTTAAACAACATCCATTTAAAAGAGCAACAGGCAAGATTCTGGGTTATTCTTGAGCTGATTCTGCAATACGAATTGGTGGTAGATGGTAGATTTTAAAAAATGATATTTCAGATGTTCTTATACTTATTTTTAAATATTATACATACATATTATGTTTAGTAGATGTCTATACTCTATACATATAAATAAAATTGGAGTGTCTGTTTGTAATATTGAAATAACCGTTTTTTACCACATGCATATGAATATAAATACGGTACATACACCAAAATAACATATTTTATAATTTTTGTCTGTCAGTCTGTTTGTTCCGGCTAATCTCTGAAATGGCTGGACCGATTTTGACGGGACTTTTATTGCCAGATAGCTGATGTAGTAAGGAGTAACTTAGGCTACTTTTATTCTAAAAAAAATGATTAAATGCGGACAAAGTTGCGGGTACAGCTAGTTAAATAATAATACCACATGACAAACGAGTGTCGATAAAGTAATAATTTGTTATCTATCATCACGATTACATAGCACTCTAAATATAAAGAGCTACTGGGAAATCAACAAACCGCCGGCCTACAAGGTAATCTGTAATTTGTCTAAATGGATCGTTCCAATGAAACGATATTTTCCTATTATTTACAATCACAGTAAATGGGATTTTAGGGTCCAAAATATAAGCATTATGAATCATTTCTTTGTGTGTTTCTTTTAATAAAACCTTCTTATGACACACGGTGGGGCTGCCTCATCGATACTCCAATAAAATACTTGTTACAATGGACTATACAAAAGAAAGCCATTTTTCAAATCGCTTACAATTTTTCTTTGTAACAACAAAGATACAAAAAAGCTAAAAATCCATAGCGCTGACAATGTTATCTGATTGCACTGATAATGAGTGCGTAGTGATTCTATGTTGATTATCGCATGCCTCTTACTTGTTATACTGTAATCTATACATCTATACATATAACATACCGTATTTATATTCATATGCATGTAGTAAAAAACGGTTATTTCAATATCACAAACAGACACTCCAATTTTATTTATATGTATAGATTTATGACATACATATATATTATTTCTCTTATTCATTACATTTGCACCGCGTACAGTTCTCTGCATAATCTGTGGTTGCCTGGTAACAAAATACAGTAAGGCGTTAAGTCCGCCATATGTACTTTTACCTTTATATTTTGTGCATTGAAGTTATATAAATAATTAAATAAATTATCATAAAAAAAAACACTATATCTGTGACAATAACAATCATCAATAAACCTGAGGGGTATGCGGGGGCGGGGGTGCGGAGGGATGGGGTGCACTCAAATAATTAACTAGAAATAAATACAGTCGTGAATTATTCGCCCCCCGCCCCCGACCCCGCCCACGCCCCCGCCGGGGGACGGGCCATTAGACGACTCCCGTTGATGGCATTTTTTTCAATATTTTCATAGACACTTAATCGGAGCTTAGATTTTAAAATTCACTCGTTAATTACTCTAGCGTCCATGATGTGATTATATTTTTCTTCTTCTTTATGTGTCTCCTACCTGAGGTTGGAGATCATCCTGGCGATCTTAATGTTGCCCACCGCTTTTTTTTTTTTATTGGATTGTTTGGGCTATTGTCAGATGTGTAGCACCTGTAGCACTGCGACCTACATAGATCTATTGTGCTCGCCTTTTTCAGAGTTCGCTACCTAGACCCGTCAGGGACAAGAATTGAAGGATATTCTTAGGAGCGATCGTTTTTATCTCCTCGGGAAAGAGTGTAAACTTTCCAAAGGAGATATTTCGTTTATGCATAAGTGGGCTACAACCACATAGGATGTGAAGTGGCGTTTCCTCTTCAGTTTGGCAGAATCTGCAGATATGCCCACCGCTTTTCTGAACAGGGATCTGGTGCTAATCCTACTGTACTCTCGCCGATGCTTAACAAGTACACTTCCATTACTTTAATGAAAGTCAGGAGAATTTAAACACTTTACTTTTAGACAAAAGTGTAATGGGATCGTAATTACCACAATAAAAACAATATGTACAGTAATGTAAACAGATCAAAAGCCGCTAACCAATAATCAATCTTACAACGCGTCCGTAACTACAAAACGAAACAATATCGCGTTGTAGAAATTGAACAGCGCCATCTAGTGACAACTATGTAAACTAACTTTACAAAAGACGACACTACAGCGCTGATTTTCAGTGGAGCCACTCGAAAAAAATAAATAGCACTCTTGATGATGATATTATTGATTTAAAATATATAAAATGAAGAATGAGTTAAATGGATTAATTAGAAATATATGTAATCAAAGGAAGAAAATATATAAGTATAAAATTTCGTAAAAGTGTTGATTAAAAGACTTAATTGTGTAATATAATATAGTTTGAATATAATACAAATAACATATTTATCTATATACATATATATAATTCAAAGGTGACTGACATAGTGATCTATCAACGCACAACCCAAATCACTGGACGGATCGGGCTGAAATTTGGCATGCAGGTAGATGTTATGACGTAGGCACCCGCTAAGAAAGGATTTTGATTAATTCTACCCCCAAAGGGATAAAATAGGGGATGAAGGTTTGTATGAAACTTTGTCAATTTTAAACCGATCGGACTGAGACTTTGCATGCATAAAGCTACTATGCCGTAGGCATCCCCTAAGAAAGGATTCTGATAAATTCCACCCCTAAGGGGTTAAATTAACGTGAGCGAAGCCGCGGGAAAAAGCTAGTGTGTATATATGACTACTGCATTTGAGATTAAGATTGTATTAAGTGAACTCTCTCAGTTTCGCAATCGACTGTAAATTTAAGAACATGCATTGATACTTTAGAGACAGCTCGCGACCGTACAACCAACGAATTATATGTATATGTATGTAAGTTACTGCGCTGTTTACACACCTCCGACCGCGGCGCTCATGCACCTTGAGTGCTTTGAAAAATAACAAAATACGTTTGTTAGATACAGAGATACAGCTATCGATCTTGTGTCACCGTGCACTCGAGTGGATCCAGTCCCGGAATGACACGGGAATCCTTTTATACCAAACTCAACTATCTGGAAACAGTCTCCTCTGGAGAGCGCATGTACATCTCAGTGTGACGGAATGTCATTGGAGAAACATTTGAATACGGGGTTAGGAAATTGGTGGAAGTAATGTGGACTAATGATCAGCAAGAGATGTACTATGTTAATGAAATGAAATGAAAATGAAAATGAAATGAAAATGAAATGATATTTATTCAGTAGAAAACTAAAACACACATTAAGCAAAAAAAAAATAGAATAACAAATAGTGCGAACAATTACATACAAATAACAGTACACAAATTACGTGTGTGCGCGTGTGTGTGCATGTGTATGTCTGTCGAAGCATCCACCGAATAGGTCCGTGCTCAGCATAATGCTGCAGCGGCTGGAGCGCTGCAACGCTGTTTTTCAGCACAAGACCTGGGGTGGTGTATTGCCGTGTTGTACACGATTTATGATATGATACAATACTTAATATATAATAAATTGATATGAATTAATATACATAAATACACATTCAGCTAAAATAGAGATAGTACACAAATGACAAGGCGATAATAGATATAAATACAGTCAAACAAAAGAGATACAGGAGAGGGTATATAAAGATACAGATATATAAATTGGTAATGTATTTTTGCCTAGATTGATTTTTGTACCTGCATGAAGAATTAATTGATTGGTTACCTTAGAAACATCGTGTTAAAATCTTGGAGAATTTGCCACTATGTACTAGCTGACCTCAAATCCATTCTATCGCCCATGAGTGCACCGACCTCATCATCTTATCATCCTCCACTGGTGCACCGCCCGTTAGCGCAGGCGAGAGCAATGTATAAATTTGCCACTATGTACTAGCTGACCTCAAAACCATTCTATCAACCATGAGTGCACCGACCTTATCATCTTATCATCGTCCGCTGGTGCACGCCCGTTAGCGCAGGCGAGAGCAATGTATAAATTTGCCACTATGTACTAGCTGACCTCAAATCCAGTCTATCACCCATGAGTGCACCGACCTTATCATCTTATCATCCTCCACTGGTGCACCGTCCGTTAGCGCAGGCGAGAGCAATGTATAAATTTGCCACTATGTACTAGCTGACCTCAAATCCAGTCTATCACCCATGAGTGCACCGACCTTATCATCTTATCATCCTCCACTGGTGCACCGCCCGTTAGCGCAGGCGAGAGCAATGTATAAATTTGCCACTATGTACTAGCTGACCTCAAATCCAGTCTATCACCCATGAGTGCACCGACCTTATCATCTTATCATCCTCCACTGGTGCACCGCCCGTTAGCGCAGGCGAGAGCAATGTATAAATTTGCCACTATGTACTAGCTGACCTCAAATCCATTCTATCATCCATGAGTGCACCGACCTCATCATCTTATCATCCTCCACTGGGGCACCGCCCGTTAGCGCAGGCGAGAGCAAATAAATCATAGTTGAAAATTGTGTAAAAATACCATCATAGTTTTAAAGATTTAAGCATACATAGGGACAGACAGTGATAGCAACTTTATTTTATACTATGTAACTAGCTATTCACCCCGGCTTCGCACGGGTGTACATGTATTATATATATTCAAAATTCAAAATTCAAAATATCTTTATTCATGTAGGTCTATTACAGACTCTTATGATATGTCAAATCTACCGTCAGTTCGGAATGATATCGAGATGAGAAGAACTGACAAGAAACTCAGCTCGTATTTTTTTTTCAAATAATAGTGGAACATGTTTATGATAAATACAGTTATTAAAATTCAAATTTGGGAGAATAGAGTGATCACCAGCATATGCTATCGCAAAGAACAAAAAATTTAATCAGTGTTCACAACCTGAACAGACCAGTCCCTACAAGTAGCACCCGTTCACGAGTATGACGTATGAGCCAGCCATCATTGTACTCAACCATATTTGAGGGAGCACATCGACCCGGCCAACCACGCCGCCACAAGTTTGAACTTTATAGCGAGCATGACTGTTTCAGGTTACTCCACTACGTCAATTATATTACTTACAGCATAGGCTGTACCGATCACAGTTTTCACCCATTACAATATTAAATTTACATTATTTAATTTACAATATGTCATATATATAAACTTTCCTCTGGAATCACTCTGTCTATTAAAAAACCTCCATCAAAATATGTTGCGTAGTTTTAAAGATTTAAACATACATAGGGACAGATAGCCACAGCGACTTAGCTTTAGACTATGTAATGATGGTTTATTTAAATTTGTGTCATTTATTTTTAATCTGTGAAAATTTTACAGTGGCAGATAACTTTATTATTACCTGTGTTTTATGTTGCGCTACTCTGTGCGTTTTGTTTGAAATACTATTACGTTGGAGTTGTTTCTTCAGTTTTGTTTCTGTATTTAAATATTTTTCGTATGTGATTTTACATTTTATTAATAGATTTGTATTATTTTGTTTCCCCTGAGGTTAAAAACATGTTATTATTAAACTTGGGTTTTATTTACCTACATGATATATATTGTATAGAGTGTTATACTATTTTATATATCTTTTTTATTGTAAATGTTTTTAGAAAATAACAATTTGTATATTGGTTTAAACATTACATTATGTGCTGCCTGATACATACTGGCTTAAATTTAGTAATAAAAAGAAAAATTATTGTGTGACTTTTTTATTCAATTTTGTCATTGATCTCCGTCCTTTACTGATAGCACAGATAATATAATATTACATACTAATAGATAAGATATAGTACAAGTCTTTAGAACAATGCTAAACACAGGTAATTTGTAAATAAGGCGTTTACTATAGACTAAAAATGCAGGTCACACGGACGTATCGTTATTTGGCCGTAAGTTTTATCGATTCATCTTCCAAGTAAGATATCAAGCGACTGTATCCGAAGATAGGTATGTAGGTGCACCAATACCGCCGGAAGTCTGTAACGGAACTTGTTGCAGAGTCTGCGCTCGATTTCTTTCGTTTTATCTCCAACTCCGTACAAGTTACAGTTAAGGAATACTAGGATGCGGGCCATTGCGGGTTCGAGTTACCCGAATAAGTTTCTAAGTCATACATGTTAACTAAGATGTAGACTTCGTAAGAAGTAAGACTGTACGTAACAATAACAAACTGATTTTACCTAAATGTCGTTTGGCTAAAGTTTGTAATTCGTTTTATGGCAATTGCGTAAGGTTTAACAATAAAATACCAGAGTCTGTTATAAATCTGCCAGAAAAAAGATTTAAATGTCAAATAAAATACTTCCTTTGCAAAAAAGCTTACTATAAAATTGAAGAATTCGTTAACGACAATAATGTTTTTATAGAAAAACTTTAAATCCGTAGCACTGACAATATTATCTGATTACACTAATAATGAGTGCGTAGCGATTTCTATGTTAATTATCGCATGCCTCTTACTTGTTATACTGTAATTATTTATATAAAAAAACATCTATTTAAAAGAGCAACACACAAGTTTCTTTCTCATTCTTCTTGTGATGAATCTGCATTCCGAATGAGTGGTAGAATCAAGATATGACTATTCAAAAGTGCTTGTAATGAGTTTATTTGAATAAAGATTATTTCTATTTCTGTTTCTACTTTTGCAGTTTGAAATGTTACATGTATTACTAGAATGGTTACTATGGACTGATACATATCAAAATCAAAATAATAATAATCTCAGGACAATTCACACAGCGCCATCTAGAAATGGCAGTAAATTCGCATCATACGACGTTGGTTTCTAACATTTCCAGTGAAATGTGGGTATATCAAGTACCCTTCGACCATTGGAAGAATGCATTTCAAAAATCATACACAGCATTATTGCAATTCCAAACCTCACATCACATTTCAGCAGCAGAAGTTGCAGAGCGTTAAGAAGTGGATTTCAGTTGTAGTCGTGAACATCAAGGTTTGGCGATTCCTAATTCTATAAAGTTAGTTAAGCTAGCTAAAGCTTGTGTTATGGGTACTAGACAACTGATACAAATACATAAATATATATTTTTTTGTAAATATATACATATTATACATAGAAAACACAGACTGGCACAAACAATCATACTCATGAATACAAATGTTTGTGCCGTGCGAGGAATCGATCCCGCGACCATCGGAAGTAAAGCGGTGTGCTAGACCGCTAGACCACCGAGGGCGTTAGATATCTCAAAAATATCTTTATTCATGTAGGTTTATTACAGACTCTTATATGTCAAATCTCGGTCGATTGACGACGGAGAACGAACGGTTCAGTTCAGTGTGCTTTCTAGCTGAGAAGAACTGACAAGAATGTCAGCTCTTATTCTTTCAAATGAGTTTTTACATGTTTACAATGATAAATTCATAATTTTAGAAGATCATGAAATCAACAGTTAACAAGGACTCTATTTTTTTATTGGATTGTTTGGGCTATTGTCAGGTGCTTGTACCTGTAGCACTGCGACCTACATAGATGTATTGTGCTCGCCCTTTTCAAAGTTCGCTACCTAGACCCGTCAGGGACAAGAATTGAAGGATTCGAACACCTCGGTGGTCTAGCGGTCTAGCACACCGCTTTACGTCCGATGGTCGCGGGTTCGATTCCTCACACGGCACAAACCTTTGTATTCATGAGTATGATTGTTTGTATCGGTCTGGGTATTTTCTATGTATAATATGTATGTATTTACGAAAAAAAATATCTATGTATTTTTATCAGTTATCTAGTACCCATAACACAAGCTTTAGCTAGCTTAACTTGGGTCTAGATGGCACTATGTGAATTGTCCTGAGATTATTATTATGAGATATTCTTAGGAGCGATGGTTTTTATCTCCTCAAGATAGAGTATAAACATTCCAAAGGAGATATTTTGTTTATACATGTGTTATAGCTGTTGCTAATACGGAAATTGCTGATGAGGAGCACGGCCTTGTACTTTGTGCCCGTACTTCGAAGTGACGAATCAGCGCCCCACATCCTCGTTGAGCCACCGCGCTGGGCAACTGCTAACTCGACATCTTAATGAGTGTTTCCGCGGCTCAGTATTTGTTAATTTAACTCAATTCGGTACCAACTTCGTCCGAAGATAGTTATAGTCATATTTTAGTTTGTAATATTTTATGTTTAATTAAATATATTAAAATAATTTCGGTATTTTTTAACTCCTGCGGCTGCGACGCACGTAATTCATGAGTGGGCTACAACCACATAGGATCTGAGTAAAATAGACATAAATTTTCCATCTGGGATATCAGATGTAGGCAGATATAATTAATATTCCATCTGGGATATCACATGTAGATATAATTAAGTTTAACATTTTACTTATATTTATTCTCCCAAATATGAAATAATCCATATTATTTTATTTGCAAAAAAAAATTGTTCGTTCTTTTACAAAAGCTCACTTAAAACATTCTGAATGTATTATTTATAATATAACATTCAAGGCATATCTCACATTAGCCACAATCTGAGAATGCATTACCGTTCTGTCAATATTGAGAGTCGCGTAAAATATTTCTTCTCTATAGCAAAATTGACGAATAAAGTGACGCGGGGACAGCGCGACCCTAGCCGGGAAACTGGGACGAATGAACACAGCCGTGTCTAGTGATGGCCACACTATATATCGATATCATAGTACATACATTTAAATTTATTACTAATATCGATACTAGACTAGACAGACACTAGACATAGTATAAAACAAAGACGCTGTCGCTGTCTGTCCGTCCCTATGTATGCTTAAATCTTAAAAATACGCAACGGTTTTTGATGCAATTTTTTTAAATAGATAGAGTGATGTAAAAGGAATGTTTATATGTATAATATATGGGTGGCTAGTTAAAAATAATAAGAAGTCAGTCTGTCTGTCTGTTTGTTATCTTTTCACTACTATATAAAGAATTAATTACGAGGAAAAACGTAGTATGCTGTTAGCCGCAGCTGGCCTTTACAGCTTCACCGGACGATAGGGGGCTAGTGCAGATGGCACTTGAAACCAAAGGAAGGACTTACGGAGCGGCTGAGTGCCAACTTCCGCCTGATCGATACGACTAGTCTAAAGGCACCGCTAGAGATTCGAATCTCCGCTCTGGCCGTCGTAATTTCGATCCCCGTTTGAATTGGACGGGGGATTGATCGGAGAGGAATAAGAACGTGTAGAGACATAAAAACAGCGGGAAGAATAGCGATAAATATTTTACTAAATATCGATCAACAACTTTCGAGAGGAGTTTGACACAAGATGGCGGCATTTGAACAGTGACTCGGACAAAAATGGCATTATACGAGACTGCGATTGAAACAGACAGCATGTTCCTGAAATACCTATGTATATATAACTATAATGAATATCTTATTACTGAACAGTTTTTTTTATAAACTTAAACTATCGATAATCGATACTAATGACTGTACATCCATACTTAACCCGTTTAGTACAGGTACGTCGTAGCTTTGTACGGAAATCAAACAATCGGAATAGTGGTTTTGTCATTTTGTTTCATCTCCCTTCCGCATATTGTATCACGTTATGGGCGAACGAGATGGAGATATTAGGGGACACTTTTGGCTACGGAAAACGTTACCAATAATAATTATTGTTTCTCTTGAATTGTTTCTGCAAGCAATTTGTATGGTTGAGGTCGTAATTGACTTATTTAATTTAGTTCCGTGTTATTTTGCGGTTTGATTGGTGGTTATTGGAATTCAAGCGAGGCGCTACTTGGTTTCTTGTTAACAACATTTTCATTTTATGATGAAGACGGAAATTAGGAAATTAACATTGAAATATTAATATAACAAGTGTTTTTTTATGTATTTATCTTACTCTACGGGGACTGATGAGTGTGTGGAGTGGAGTTATTTAAAACAAATTTTAATTAAACATTATAATGGAGGAAAACTCTGTTTGCTACAGCCGATGCTGTAAATAATATAAATGATATAGTGGAGTAACTTGAAACAGTCATGCTCGCTATAAAGTTCAAACTTGTGGCGGCGTGGTGGGCCGGGTCGATGTGCTCCCTCTAATATGGTTGAGTGCAATGATGGCTGGCTCATCTGTCATACTCGTGAACGGGTGCTGCTTGTGAGGACTGGTCTGTTCAGGTTGCGAACACTGATTAGATTTTTTGTTTATTGCAATAGTATATGCTGGTAGTCACTCTATTCTCCCAAATTTGAATTTATGACTGTGTATTATTGTAAACATGTACAACATTTGTTTGAACAGAATACGAGCTGAGTTTCTTGTCAGTTCTACTCATCTCGAAACCATTCCGAACTGACGGTATATTTGACATATCATAAGAGTCTGTAATAGACCTACATGAATAAATATATTTTGAGTTTTGAATTTTTATTAAAATTATAAATTGTGGATGTTACTCGTTCACACACTTCAACTTAAAAATGTAAAGTAACAATAAAATTATTTTAAAAAGCAACACACAAGTTTCTTGCTCGTTCTTCTTGTGATGAGCTTTCCGAACGAGCGGTAGATAAAAAAATGTAATGACTATTCAATGTAAGTTTAAGTAGTAAGTACTTCAATGTAAGTTTATTTGAATAAATGATTTTCTATTCTAATTCATTCACCCAAATATTATTGAATGGATTTTAATGAAATTTTACAATAATATAACCTGATATGAATCAGAATAACACATAGGCTATAAATATCGCACGGGTGAAACCGCGGGCTCAGCTTGTTTGCAATAAAAATATGTACTTTTATCACTTCTTTAGTATACACAGAAATAGAAATAAAAATAATCTTTATTCAAATAAACTCAATACAAGCACTTTTTAATAGTCATATTTTTTATTCTACCACTCATTCGGAACGCAGATTCATCACAAGAAGAATGAGGAATAAACCTGGGGGTTGAGCTTCTAAATTAATGTTGTTTATAGTACACCAGGTACCCACCCCGGCTTCGCACGGGTGTACATGTATTATATATATAAACCTTTCTCTTGAATCACTCTATCTATTAAATCTCTTCAAAATCCGTTGCGTAGTTTTAAAGATTTAAGCATACATAGGGACAGACAGCGACAGCGACTTTGTTTTATACTATATAATGAAGCTCTAATTACTTTGGGTGTAGAAGGGACTGCGTGAATCATCTTAAGTTATTATTATGAAATCAAATTGAATCTTCATTTCTATGGGTCCATTGCAGGCTCTTATGGTATGTCAAATCTACTCTACTCGCAGATCTGTAATAGTTATTAACATCTGGCAATTCTTTTGTTGACTCCCACGATACAGGTTCGTCTAGTGCGGGGCAAATTGTATTTTTTTATGGATGATAATGGAATGGTGCACCCGCCTGTGCACAACGGTTTACGCTGGCGGGGCACCAGTGGATGATAAGATGAACATGAGGTCAAGTCAGTTATCCCATAGTGGAAAATTCATCATGAATTTATAACGATGGTTTCCAGGGGGAATAGAGTGGATGTTTATTTAGGGAATCTTCTATACTAACAATGAAAACAGTAATCACTAAACATACATCTTTAATTTGTAGCCTTAAATATATTTGTACTGTACTTCCAACCATTACATCACTTTGAAAACTGTTATAATGTATTTATGTAATAAATATGACAATATATATATTTTCTCTACAGTTCCATTCTGATCTCTTTAATATTATGTTTTTTATATTTTGGCACCAAAGTTATTTCACCTTCTTATAAGCAACGGAACAAACCCAAACAGCTATAATAATCAGACAATATTCAAAGTGGGATATTTAACAGTGGAGGTCAACCTGACATGGTAATCAAAATCACAACATTACTATATTTGGAAATATATATTTATTCATTTGATGTATATAACTATAATATATATGTATTTATTTCGATAATTTAACATCCTCTCCAGAGGAACTCATTATACAATTAAAACTTTGGCCGTATCAAATGTATAATAATATACTAATTAGAGAAACAAATAAATATTTGAATGTTTCAAAATAAATAACTTATAATTAACTTTCTAATATTTGAATGTTTCAAAATAAATAACTTTTAATACTGATTCTGATTCCAGAGCATCGCCGTCTTCAACTAGGCTGAGGCCCTTGCGCACACAAGAATTCGGGGCCCTTTTGGAAAGTAAAAAAAAACTCACTAGGTATAAGGACATGGGAATAGGCGAAGTAATCGGTATAATGGCGTAGTATATGCCTTGTGATAACCATCTGATAGCATTACTGGTTTGTGAAAAAGTGTAGTGTGCCCGACAAAAATCTTTTGAGAATAAATGTGTGAGAAAAATTGTCAGTCCTTCGGGGGGCCCCTGAGAATGGGGGCCCTGGGCACGGGCCCCGTGTGTCCTTATGGTAAAGACAGTATTGTTCAAGAGTGAAATAGAATGTGAAAGACTAAAATGTACCAAAAAAGTTTCATCAAAATCGGTAGACAATCCCCTCATTATGAAAATGACTTTCGCCTATACAGTCAAGTAAAACAACACATTAGATGAGATGATCTCCACTTCAAATCTCCCCCCCTTCTTTCAACCCCCATAAACCGCCCTAGCATAAGGGTGAGCCGCGATTAGCTACTAAATAAACGTCGTTTATATGAAGTGACCGACACTTGACTGCCCCAAAAACTTTCTAAGGTATGATTCTAATTTGTCACTTTCAATCGGAAATCTGTTATATTAGTTATTAATATTATTATGTGTAATATTAAAAGGATATTGTTACTATTTTAATGTAGCTAAATATTATAAGTTATTATGAATATTCACGCTTATCTAAAATACAGTACCTGCATAGTGTATTATTTATGGTATTTGGAATAATAATAATAATATATATGGACAATTTACATAGCGCCATCTAAACCCAAACTAAACAGAGAGAGAGACAGTTTGTATTAGGGGTAGGTACTACACTGATATAAATACATACTTAGGTACATTTTTTATATAAATACATACATAAAACACCCAGATCGACACAAACAATCATACTTTTGAATACAAATGTTTGCACCGTGCGAGGAATCGAACCCGTGACTATCAGAAGTAAAGTGGTGGCTAAACCGCTAGCCACCATGACAGTCAATAAATTACCTATAGTTAATTAAATTACAAATTTGTGGGTTTGTTAGTTATAATGCTACTTATTTTATGATATTGTTTTCTTTATAGCATGGAGGACAAACGAGCTTGCGGCTCACCTGATGGTAAGTGATTACAGCACGCCCATGAGCCGCAACTTTAGGGAAATTGCAATTTTTTTTAAGATTTTAATATCGTATCGGTTCGGAAATATAATTGCTGGAAGGTGATTCCACAATGTGGTTTTGTGTAACAAAAAGTTTCCGTAAAATCTCACGATCTAGGACCGCCTTTAATCCAGATAATTAGGATGGTATTTTTGTTTCTGGCGGATGGTACGACAAAATTCAGCAGCTGATATTAATCCGAATAATTCCTTAGAACTTAACGTGGATATATATTTGTCTGACGTGACGTCACATGACGCTGTAGAACGGGATTGGTTTAGTTAGTAAGGTAACGTTCATACTAGTAATGCTAAATGGGTTTGATGGCTTCTGTTGGGTCTCATCAGAAACGATCCAGGTTGCCTCAGAGCGGAGGGGTGTAGGAAAGGAGTGTCATGACACTTCAGAGAAATGTATAAGCGCCAGTGTTGTGTTGTGACGCGTTGGAGTTACTCATTTCCTAGAGCTATATTGACCAAAATAGTGTCAGAAAGGCGTCTGAACATGAAATCTAAACGTGAAAACTAATCATCATGTAACGACACGACGCATCAGACCAATATAAACCCAACTTTAGTCATGCTAATATAACCTATACAGCCACGTGAGTTATCTGATAAGTAAATAAATTTTAATAATTTATTATTGTACAAATGAAATAGTACCAAACAGTTGGATACTTAAAACGCGTATCGGGAGCTTAGTAGGTGCTTAATCTGTTGTTTTGAGTGCTCGTTTGTTTGTCTTTGCACTCGGCAGGTTTTCTGGACTTTATATAAATCGCATACAGATGTATCCAAGTATCTATACTAATATTATAAAGAGTTTGTTTGTTTGAACGCGCTAATCACAGGAACTACTGGTTCGAATTGAAAAATTCTTTTAGTGTTGGATAATCCATTTGTTGAGGAAGGCTTTAAGCTATATAACATTACACTACGACCAATAGGAGCGGAGCTGTAATGAGAAATATATTAAATCGAATTAGGTGTTATTTTACGGAAGTCCATTCCACTACTTGATGGATTTATATGGGTGTAGACTCAATAAGGGTCGGAATATTTGTAGTCTCACACATGCTAATTATAGCGGAATTAAACAAAATAAAATCCATCAAGTAGTAGCTAGCTAGCATGTATTTGTTTTAGTTCATAACTGTACCACTAGATGGCGTTGGTTAATTTTATATAGTTTCAGCAACTCACTATTAAAATCATTATTAATAAAACACACCTTCGATCGATTCCCGTCCGATTCAAACGGGGATCGATATTACGACGGCCTGAGCCGAGGTTCGAACCCCTAACGGTGCCCTCAGACTAAAGTCGTATCCATCAGGCGGGAGTTGGCCTTCAGCCGCTCCATAAGTTCTTCAGCGGGTTTGGAGTGCTATCTACACTCGCCCCCTATCGTCTGGTGAAGCTGTAAAGGCCAGCTGCAGCATTAGAGTAGTCCGAAAAAAATTAATAAAACATATAATACAACAACCACTGTTGAAAGAATTTTGGAGTTTTATTTATTTAACTACCCTAATCGAAGTACACCCTTGGAGGATCTTCAAGGGTGTACTTCGACCGACTAGCGACCTACAAATCTTTGAAAATCTCAGCTTGTTTCATACATGTAAACCTTGCAATTGAATCACTCTATCTATTGCTCAAAACTGCATTAAAATTAGTTACGCAAATAGATGTAAACATACAGACAGCGGCGGTAACTTTGTTTTATACTATATAAAATATAAACGGCTGTAATGGTTTAATAAAATAATATATACATTAAATAATAATTTGTATGTACGTCAGCCTCTACTTATACCATCTGAGGTCCGAACCTGTTACCTATTACCCCCGCGGGGGTAAACCGGCTATTATACGGGGGTAATTAGGCTGGCAATAGATAATAAATATCATAATCATTAATTATATAAAATGACACAGCCTTTCATAGTGGGTCACGAGAGGGGCTCGCTTTTATTTATTTACTTGCTGTTCCTGCGACTTCGTCCCCGGGGTATTTAACTTTAGTTTTCTAAGATAAAAGTAGCCTAAGTTACTCCCTTATTACATCAGCTACCTGCTAATAAAAGTCCCGTTAAAATCGGTCTAGCCATTTCCGAGATTAGCCGGAACAAACTGACCGACAGACAGGCAGACAAAAATTGTAAAAAATGTTATTTTGGTGTATGTATCGTATATATATTCATATGCATGTAGTAAAAAACTGTTATTTCAATATTACAAACAGATACTCCAATTTTATTTATATGTATAGATATAAACGCGAAAGTTTCTGAGCATGGATGGATGTTTGTTACTCTTTTAAGCAAAAACTACTGAACTACTTATTGTTAGTAATGATCCCATTGCTAGCAATGTACCATGTCAGGTCGACCTCCATGCGGTTCCTCCTGGAAACCATCGTGATAAATTCCTGGTGAATTTGTCACGTTGTGCTAACTGACCTGAACTCATGTTCATCTTATCATCCTCCACTAGTGCCCCGCCAGCGTAAACAGTTAGCGCAGGCGGGTGCATCATTTCATTATCATCCATAAAAAGAAAACTCATTTAGATTAGATTAATTAATTAGATTGTTTAAAAATAGAGTAATAGAATTCATGTACCGCGGGCCCCGCTGCCGACCTCAGCGAGCTGTGGTCGGGTGGGTCGAGCAGAATTTATCAGTTCCTATTAACTTAATGAAACCGCACTGGTTTAATACATTACATTTATTCACGCCGCCAACCCAACCACGTCGGGTGCGGACACAGCCGATCAGAAATGGCGGCAAAATCTTAAAAAAATATTTAAAATCCTTGATCCATAAGTGTTCTTACCTATTGTTTGTAATATTCGCAACTATCGCCTCTCAAGGGCACACCGTCCTTGAGATCGCAGCAAGAACGAGCGCCATCTGTGATGCGCTATCAGAACACTCGGTTCTCGCCCTCTCTTGCGCCCGGTCGGTTCTGTGGGAAGGACGTTTTTTTTTTGGTTCGGCAGCTTAGAAATTAATTATCAACAAAAGGACAAAAATTACCAACAATCAACGTGGTCTCGGATCAGTGTGCAGTCCAGGAGGTGCAGATCAGGGACGGTACATTATGCCACGTAATCTCCATTCTTTGCAGAAGCAATAAATCGTATACAATAAGAAATATCCTTGTTAACTCTATCTAGAGCGACGACTCGCTGGTAGAGGAAACGATCAGGCATTAAGTCTGCATGTATACGATTTTGTGTGCAAAAATATAAATAAATAAATAAATAAAAATGTATCAAGCAGAATTTTTTTTTTCGGACTACTCTAATACTCTTGGCCGCAGCTGGCCTTTACAGCTACACCGGACGATAGGGGGCGAGTGCAGATCACACTCCAAACCCGCGGAAGACTTATGGAGCGCCTGAAGGCCAACTCCCGCCTGACGAATATGACTTTAGTCTGAGGGCACCGCTAGGGGTTCGAACCGTAGCTCAGGCCGTCGTAATATCGATCCCCGTTTGAATTAGACGGGGGATCGATCGGAGGGGCGACCGGGGGAAGCCCCGGTTGATTGCGCAATTTGGTGAGTTGGGGGTCATCGTCTCGCCCACAGAGAGTCGTGTGTGTGTGTAAAAGGGTGGAGGTTGATTGCGCGACGGGGTGGTGTGTTGAACTTACTACATAAGTTTAAATAAACAATTAACTAGTTATCTACTTCGCCGGAGATGTACCGAGGACGGTGTCGTGTGCGTGCATGTAAAAGTGTGGACAAATTAAACTATGTCACATTTCAAATTGATAGCGTTACTAGTTTCTGAAATGTAACACTGTACACAAATAATAGAATAGAATAGAATAGAAAATCATTTATTCAAATAAACTTAAAAACTTAATTTAAGCACTTTTGAAAAGTCAACAATTTTCTTTTAACTACCGCTCATTCGGAAAGCTGTCTCATCACAAGAAGAACGAGCAAGAAACTTGTGTGGTGCTCTTTTAAATAATCCTTGTAAGTTCACATTTACAAGTCGAAATGTTTTAGTCACTTTCTTTAGACTATAGTATTATAGTCTAAAGAAAGTGACTAAAAAATAAAAATAGACTATAGTAGCAAATTTTAATATAGTTTAAATAAATAACATAATTTTTACGACCTCAATTGTCTAGTGGTCAGCTAGTTAGCTTCCGATGGTCGCGGAATCGAATTCCGCAGAACATAAATATTGATTGTCATTAACTGTATTCTTTTGGTTGTGTATTTTCTAAGGAATTAAGTACAGCAATTACTTTTTGCCATATAATTTTTTTGGGATTTTTGTTTCCAAGCAATTACTTTGTAACCATCGTTCTAACGTTACGCAATTTGGAACTAGATGGCTGTGCCGGCGGATTCACACGCGTGATTTTCATAGCCTATATGTTGTTCAGTAAATCACTGTAAAGTTTCATCAAAATTCGTTCAGTAGTTTTTGCATAAAAGAGTATCAAAGTACAACAGCCACCCCATCTATACTCACAAACTTGCGTGTTTATAGTATTTGTAAGATATATTTAAGTATATGGTTAGTTATGAATGGATACTAAATAATAATAATAATAATAATCTCGGGACAATTCACACAGCGCCATCTAGGCCCAAGTTAAGCTAGCTAAAGCTTGTGTTATGGGTACTAGACAACTGATACATACATACATAGATTTTTTTTTGTAAATACATACATATTATACATAGAAAACACCCAGATCGATACAAATAATCATATACTCATGAATACAATTGTTTGTGCCGTGCGAGGAATCGAACTCGCGACCATCGGTCGTAAAGCGGTGTACTAGACCGCTAGACCACCGAGGTCGTCAAATAAATATTATATAATAATTAATTTAGTTACCATTGATGAAACTTTACGCAGTTTGGAACTAGATGGCGCTAGTGTTGTGGATGATTTTTTTATTCATTTTAAAAAATCGCTACATCGCATACTCTGTCGCCGCATTCCGAATCTGATTTCGGACGCGACCGAATTTAAGGATACTTTTCGCGAGCTCCTTTTAAATACACGTATCTTATAAACATACGATATGATGTAATATATACTAATAATGTGGAGAATCATTCGATTTTATATATTCTTTTAATTTATTGGATTGGCAAACAAGCTTAGATTAGACAAGAATGAGAATGAGAGTGAGGGTGAGAGTGAGAATAACATTTATTTTATAAAACTTAACATTGTAACTGTTTAATTAGGGAATCTTCTATACTAACAATTAAAACTGTAATCACTAAACATATATCTTGAAGTGCCTTAAATATAGTGTGATCCACACTATAATGTATTTATGTAATAAATATGACAATATATATATTTGTTCTACAGTTCCCTTCAATCTCTATAATATTATGTTTTTTACATTTTGGGCCGGTTAATTGACCTTTTATAAAGCAACATTTAACATAACCCAAACAGTATAATAATGAGACAATATTGTGGGATATTTTTAATTTTGTTTGTCTATCGATATACACAATTGGCCTATCGATATATATATCTTGGTACGTTACATTGGTACGGCGATCAGAGTGTATATAGCGTTTATATAATATGAGAGTATACAGAGAATAAATTACTATGTTTTGTTTTTAATTTTGTTTGTCTATAGTCAAACAAACATAATTTAAATTAATTGAGATCAAATTTCAAGTTTAATGCCCAACTGGTGATGATAATGTGATGGTGTATAGTTATTGTGTGACAACCGTGACACTACCCTTTTTTTCTTTTTAAAATGATAATGGAATGGTGCACCCGCCAGCGCAAATAGCTTTCGCCGGCGGTGCACCAGTGGAGGATGATGAGCGTAAAGTTATGTCAGCACATCAATTCAAACTTATTTAAACGACACCTAAAAAAATACTTCATTGAACCTGGTACCACGAAAAATTAATCTGAAGGCAAAAATACATGGGACTACCACTTTATATATCTGTATCTTTATATATCCTCTCCTGTATCTCTTTTATTTGACTGTATTTATATCTATTATCGCCTTGTCATTTGTGTACTATCTCTATTTTAGTTAAATGTGTATTTATGTATATTAATTTATATAAATTTATTATAATTATATTAAGTATTGTTCATATCATAAATCGTGTACGTGGCAACAGGATGATAGGATACAGCATAAAGTCTTGTGTTGAAAAACAGCGTCATGGAATGATGCCCCGAAAGTGACGCAGTTAACGGGGCATCATATTTTATCTTACTCCACAACGGACCTATTCATAAGCATGGTTCAAATGCTTCTTGACAAATGGCAATTTACATAAGACACTTTTTTTAATTTGTGTAGGAAAAAACTGTTATTTGTATGTAATTGTTCGCACTTTTTTGTTAAAAATTCTATTTTTTGTTCTGTTTAATGTGTGTTTTAGTTTTCTACTGAATAAAGATCATTTAATTTCATTTACATTTCACATCTATGGCAAATGGTTATTTACTACGATGGTAGCCAGGGGAACTAAAGAATTGAACCTGCTACCACCGAAAAGTAACATGTTGAACCGCGAGACCACATGGGACTACTTTATTTTAATTAAATGATAATAGATGCTAATTACGCTAAAACTAATGACTTTCGCTGACGTGGCACCATATTTAGTTATGATTAGGATGAGCATAAAGTCAGGTCAGTTTTTTATTATGTTTTATTCATGGAATGATGCCCCGAAAGTGACGCAGTTAACGACACACACACATATTTCACACACACACACACACACATACACACACACGGAGGATGATAACATAAGCATAAATATATATAATTAACCCATCTTGGAAAATGGCAATTTATAAAATAGTATGGTTTCAACACATAGTTGATTAAAAAATGTTTTTGACAATTTTAGAATAAAAAAATGTATGAATTAAATTTGTACAATAGGAAGAAAAATATATTTTCAAATTTTATTATTTTTTTTTGCTATTATATATTAACGTGTTTTTGTGTTCTCTTTAACACTAGAGCTGTGACAAATGTCCATAATTAATTCACAATTGACATCTAACATTACGTTCAGCTTAAATAATTATAAATAAATTAAGTATCCATAATTGTAATATATCTGTTTTACGCATCACAGTAAAGGTTGAAAATAAGGTATTTTCGCATACTTTATTTGTACCTAAAATAAACCCTTAAATAATAAACCCTATAATAAAGTAGATACGTTATAAAGATATTATTATTATATCCAGGGGAACCGCGTGGAGGTCTACCTGACATGACACATTGTTAACAATAGGGTTGTTAGTCGACATTACTATCTCGTTTCCCGCAGTATAATACTATTAGTAAATGTCTCGCATATTATTATGTAGAACTAATATAAACACAATGACATCGGCGGGAACATGTCTGTCATGAACCGGACACACTGCTTTCACGTTCGATGCACTTCAATTGTTTTTAGACGTTCATAAGCGGCTAAAATGTCCTACATGAATAAATGATTTTTGAATTTTGAATTTTGAATTTTGAATTATGAATTTTGAATTTTGAATTTTGATTTTTGAATTTTGAATTTTGAATTTGAATTTTTTTTATGGATGACTAGCTGAACCCGCGACTTCTTGTGGAATTTAACTTTAAATTTAAGTTACTCCTTATTACATCAAATACCAAAAAACAACCGTTTATTACTACATGCATATGAATGTAAATACGGTACATACACCAAAATAACATTTTTTACAATTTTTGTCTGTCTGTTTGTTCCGGCTAATCTCTGAAATGGCTGGACCGTTATTGACGGGATTTTCTTTTGGCAGGTAGATGATGTAATAAGGAGTAACTTAGATTACTTTTATTTTAGAAAAATAAAGTTGAATTCCATGCGGACGGAGTCACGGGAACAGCTAGTTTATAATATATTTAATTCGTGTTCTTATTTTCAACATTCACGTTTATTATTCTTTAATTCCCACTCGATGTATAACGGATTTAGTATACATATTATCATTAATTAATATTATTAAAAAAATGTTTTATTAGGATTCTTGTTTTCTACATTAATATTTGTTATTCTCACGGGCCGTGTGTTACATTTTCACTTAGTGTAACATGAATAAATGTCATAAAAAATGTTTTTAATTACACTAATAATGAGTGCGTAGCGATTTATATGTTGATTATCGCATGCCTCTTACTTGTTATGCTGTAATTATTTATATAAAAAAACATCTATTAAAAAGAGCAACACACAAGTTTCTTGCTCATTCTTCTTGTGATAAATCTGCATTCCGAATGAGTGGTGGAATAAAAATATGACTATTCAAAAGTGCTTGTAATGAGTTTATTTGAATAAAGATTATTTCTATTTCTATTTTATTAGGATTCTTGTTTTCTACATTAATGTTTGTTATTCTCACGGGCCGTGTGTTACATTTTCACTTAGTGTAACATGAATAAATGTCTTAAAAAAATGTTTTATTAGGATTATTTAATCAAAATTCAAAAAAAAACTTGTATTATGGATAGGAGATTCAATCAAATAATAAATAACTAATCAATAAAAAGTATATATAAATAAAATATTTATATATACTTTTTAATATACATCGATTTGTCCACATAAAAAATTTAAATTAGTATAAAGTTATATGTATATATAGTAGATATAGAACCTTAACTCGATAACTGATACATATACATAGATATTTTATTTGTAAATAAATACATATTATACATAGAAAACACCCAGACCGATACAAACAATCATACTCATGAATACAAATGTTTGTGCCGTGCGAGGAATCGAACCCGCGACCATCGGTCGAGGTCGTCATTATGAAAGTTTTAACTTTATATTTTTTTTTCCCTATCGTCCAGTTCGGTATGTATATCCAATTGAGAATTCCAGTCGTTACTTTCTGCAGTGATGTTCGTCGTTCTCGCGGGCCGTGTGTAGCGGACTGACTCGTTACATTAAGGAGATGAGTACCGCTTCCGGGTAAAATTACAATTTGCTTTACTTTGTTAGCGCTTCTCGAATACACAGAACAACGGTAATCAGGGCCCGCGCCCCCCACTCCGCGCCCCGCCCGTCCAGTGACTTGATGCCCACCGATGGGTCACTTCTCAACAACATTACCGGCCTGCGTGCTCACTGGTACACGACATTTCGACAGCCTCGGTGGTCTAGTGGTTTAGCACACCGCTTTACTATCCGATGGTCGTGGGTTCGATTCCTCGCACGGCACAAACATTTGTATTCGTGAGTATGATTGTTTGTATCGGTCTGGGTGTTTTCTATGTATAATATGTATTTATTTACAAAAAAAATGTATCCATGTATTTGTATCAGTTGTCTAGTACCCATAACACAAGCTCTGCTTAGCTTGGGACTAGATGGCGCTGTGTCAATTGTCCTGAGATTATTATTATTATTTCACCTGGAGACCACTAGACCTGTGGCTTGATTTAAATTTCAATTTATGTACAGCATTTCATTCCCTGGTCACTTGCAATTCCCCTGGTGTTGCTGGTGCTCATGGGCGGCAGTAATCACTTACCATCAAGTGAGCTGCAAGTTCGTTTATCCCCTTTAAAAAAACCCACGTCTAAATTTTCTTTATTTAACAAATCGTCGGTTAAATAGAAAAAGGGCAGTATTCAAAATGTAATTTTTTTACAAGACAAGCATTTAAAGTTTTTTTTTAATGTATTTAAATTATTTTTTCCTTTAAAGTTTTAAATTTACACAGAATTATATATAATTTTAAAAGTATTTAGATAATGATAAACACGGCGTGGTTAATTGAATTGACTTATATAAAAGTAGGCAATTCTAGCTTCTAATTTTGAAAAATGACATTTTTATAGAATAGAATAGAAAATCATTTATTCAAATAAACTTACATTGAAGCACTTTTGAATAGTCATTACATTTTTTAATCTACCGGTCGTTCGGAAAGCTGTCTCATCACAAGAAGAACGAGCAAGAAACTTGCGTATTGCTCTTTTAAATAATTTTATTATTACTTTACATTTTTAAGTTTAAGTGTGTGAATACAAACCACCAATTAGCACTAATTCTATTAAATACTCAAATAGAAAAAAACATTGAATATATAACTATACTAATAAATCATATTTAATCGACGAAATGTAAAGATTAAAAAAAAAATGTCACATAATAATAAAACGGCGCTGAGTAACGGTGCGGAATTAAATTAATTTCCAGTGATCCTTCAAGAACCCTAGAGACAACCCCTCGTGTCGTAAGATGCAAACTCCTTGAACATATCCAGTTTTTTCAACCCACTCGTCGTGTCAAAGGGTTGGTCCCGAGTGTTGTTGTTAGTTCCTCCGTTCCTCAAGATATTGAGGGTACTTTAAATTTTAAACAGTTGATACACCCACTTGGAAGTAATTTATAATTATGTACAAAGAAGAATCTTTCTCGAGTACTGTTGGCTGAGTTGAGTTTTTGGAACTTCAAGATATTTGGTTTGGAAGTACTAAAATATTCCTCAGATGTACATTGAGTGAGTAAATTATTGAACTATGGGATTACAAACTGAGTACTAATTTGGGATTTGTTAAGAAGTTTGTGAAGTTTATCACTATTAACTAGCGGCTGACTTCGGCTTTGCACCCAATGTATGTTTAATTACCTCCTACCGGCCCGTTTTATACATAGTATAAAACAAATCGCTGTCGCTGTCTGTCCCTATGTATGCTTAAATCTTTAAAACTACGCAACGGATTTTAAAGCGGTTTTTTCTAATAGATAGAGCGATTCAAGCGGAAGGTTTATGTATAATACATGTACACACCGATTGACACACAGTGTATGTTTAATTATCTCGTATTAGCACATTTTATACATTACTACGTTTCGGTATTTTGAAGTGATAATGATTGTCAAATCAAAAAAGTCATTACATAGTATAAAACAAAATGATTGTTACCCTTTCACGCAAAAACAACTGAATGGATTGTGATGAAAATTTACAGTAAGATAGTTTATACATCCGAATAACATAGGCTATATTTTATATTGAAATTAAACGCGGGTGAAAGTGCGGGCTCAGCTAGTATATCATCGTCATGACATAGTATAAAACAAAGTCGCTGTCGCTGTCTGTCCCTATGCACGCTTAAATCTTTAGCAACGGATTTTGAAGCGGTTTTTTTAATAGATAGAGTGATTCAAGAGGAAGGTATATATATAATACATGTACACCCGTGCGTAGCCGGTGCGGATAGCTAGTATAATTATATATAATATATGTTATGTATGTAGTTTTAACTCGAATAATTTTATGGTAAACTAGATGACCCAGCAAACGTCGTGTTGCCATATAAATGAATATCGCTATAAAAATTGGAATATGTAGCAGAAGAGTGAAAATTTAGGGTTGTATATATTTTTAATAGCAGGTTATAAAAAAAAGTTGTGCAAATTAAAAAAAAAATAGTAGTGGACAACACTTATCACTTAGAGGTATGAAAAATAGATTGTACCCGATTCTCAGACCTACTGAATATGTATATAAAATTACATAAAAATCGGTCAAGCCGTTTCGGAGGAATATGGTAACTAACATAGTGACACGAGATTTTCGAGTAGGTTGCACTAGCCACGTGTGTGGCTAGGCACTAGCCACGTGTGTGGCCACGCACTAGCCACGTGGTCACGAGCTGACTAGAGTGACAGAGACGGCAATATCGATAGGTGTCGGCAGTTTTTTCTACTTGTTTTAGAAACATGGCCACCGCTAGTGCAATCTAGTCGAATCGTCGATAAAGTTTATAAAAGAAATATCTTCATTTACCATTAAATTATTCGTTTTGTTAACAATATACCGCGACCATCCACCATCGGACCGCTAAACGACCGCATCCTTCTAGGTAAAATTGGTTAAATTTCCTTCTAAACTAAACGTTACGTTATCAGCTCTTAAGATGATAGTTAAAATACTGCTAGTGGATTGTTAGTAATGTGGATTAAAAGTTGAATAATAACTTGAACATACATGTGCGGTTTTTTTTTAAATTTAATTACAGACATGTCTCAGTAATATTTTGATTTTGATTTGACAATTAAATCACTTAATCGGATATTTTTTCAAAGGCTGTTCAATAACACAGGCCTCCAAAATCCTTTTTTATTTTAGAAATCTCTTCAGTAATAATGGAAACCAGATAACAATATGCACAGTTAGAATATAGAATAATCTATACATTTATACATATAAATAAAATTGGTTATCTTATAATGGTCAAACAGAACTCTGTTTATAACATTGAAATAACCATTTTCTACTATTTATATTCATATTTGTATTCCGTACTTACATTCATATGCATGTAGTAAAAAACAGTTATTTCAATATACAAACAGACACTCCAATTTTATTTATATGTATAGATTAAGATAATTTTCAATTAATTTAATTTCGAATCTCTCTTAGTTTTGCAGTAATTCGAATAGAAATAAACCAATACACACAAACATCTTGTCGCTGCCACGTCCCCGGGCCGAGGCAGTTATCGCTGTGGGCGATCAGCGGAAAGCTTTCATCTTGTTTGTACTTTAAATTCAGTTTCTGAATAAAATTTGCTACAGCATTCAGTAAATAGTATTTGGGGTCGATTACAAAATTAATGGTACGCTACTTTATGTATAGAAATTCGTGCAGCTCACGATACTTTCATGTACTGATAACTAAGATATCTATTCCAAATAAGATAACAAATTAAATCTGCAAGAAAAAACAAATCTGTCATTATTCTAAAGATTTATAAAATAAAAATTTAAAGTTTTTTTTATATGATACTCATCGTTTTTGTTATCTGAAACTTTGTAGAAAATTCTTTCGGAACAATAAACTATAGGATACTAACTTGAACAAAATTATTAATATAAATAAATACATATTCAATTTAATAATCCTGATCTTATCCGAGACAGCCTTCGGTCGGTCTATGTGAAACCTTTCTTTGATTTGGACTGCCATCTGCACTCGCCCTCTATCGTCCAGTGAAGCTGTATAAAATATCTACAACCAATAGCATTATAATAGTTCTAAAAAAACAGATTTTGTTTTTTTATAGTCTGAAAGTATAGTTGTCTGCGTGATTTGAACTATTATTGTATTATATATTGACCTAAAGAATTAGTGCTGGTTGGTTTATAATTAGTTTGTATTCACACGTTTCGACTTGTAAATGTAAACTTACAAGACTTATTTAAAAGAACAACACACAAATTTCTTGCTCGTTCTTCTTGTGATGAGACAGCTTTCCGAACGAGTGGTAAATAAAAAACAAATTGTTATGACTGTTCAAAAGTGCTTAAATTAAGTTTATTTGAATAAATGATTTTCTATTCTATTCTAATGCATATGTACGTTACATCAGTATCGAAAATTTTTTTTAAAAAAGAAAGAACATAAAATTTTAAAGAGTGAGCGGGTAGGCATACAAGGACTGCAGACATTCAGTTCAGTTCGCGACCCAATTGTATCTAAGTATTCACACAATACTCAAGTAGCGGTATGTACATTGTATTATATAGAAACTAGCTTCTCGCCCCGACTTCACCCGGGTGTCACATGTATTATATATTTAAACTTTCCTCTTGAATCACTCTAACTATAAAAAAAACCGCTTCAAAATCCGTTGCGTAGTTTTAAAGCTTTAAGCATACATAGAGACGAAAGATGAGAAGAACGATGAAAGAAAGAAAGAAAGAAAGAAAATTGTTTATTTGGTACACTGGAAATAATTTAAAAATTTTAATTTACATTGTATCGGTTTATATTAATTTTACAGTACCAAATAGCATATGTCGTGACGGGGTGCCACGACGCTGGTTTTCTGCGGATACCTTCATATATAATAAATATAATAAAATAATAATAATAATACACATACATACATAAATCTAGGCGGATAACACAGAGTAAATATTTACGACATACTACCATATATATAAATAAATATCAAACATAAGTACACACTGACACATAAAATAAACATAAAGTTCTGGTGACACTAGTAGGCTGCATCTTGCATTACCCTGCATTTGAAGTGCAGACACATCACGGCACAGTTTTCTGAGTGAGGAGGAGTATTTTTTTAAATTTATTTTTATTATGTAATGTTATATAATGATAATCACCTTCCAGCAATGGTATTTCCGAACCGATACGATATTGAAACTTTCAAGAAAAGAGCTTATTCCTTTTTAAAAGGCCGACAACGTACTTGCAATTCCCCTGGTGTTGCGGGTGCTCATGGGCGGCGGTAATCACTTACCATCAGGTGAGCCGCATGCTCGTTTGTCCCCTGTGTTATAAAAAAAAAAGGTAAATAAAATATACGATAGTATGGTAAAGGTATGTGACAATTCAGAGATTTTATATGATTTGGAATGTGCTATATATCGCATATAATATATATATTATAATATATATAAATCATTCTATCTATAAAAACAATCGCTTCAAAATCCGTTGCGTAGTTTTAAAGCTTTAAGCATATATAGGGACAGACAGCGACAGCGACTTTATTTAATTAGTTTTACATAAAGTCGCTGTCGCTGTCTGTTCCTGTCTGTTACTTAGTAGTAATAATAAAGTTATCTACCACTTTGTGAGTTCACGTGATTTTAACGTCGCAAATAAGAAACATACAAACTCAAAACTCAAGTATAAGATGCTACACACAGATTATTCAATGTTTCAATCGATACTTTTGAAGTTGGCAAGTCTCGCGCGAATATAACTACGTAGCATGGCAACACTTTCTTATTCGGCCCGTTTCAGCGGCTTCACTATCTGATGCCGCTAAGTTTACCGAGATAGTTATTTCAGGTGAACTTTCAACATAATTACCTTCGTTCCTATAGGAATCTTTTTGAAATCTGTTATATAAGTTTTTTTTTAACAGATTTCAAGTTGCGCATGGCAATAGTTGTTCATACACGGAATTTTAATTTAATGTTAGACATAGACACCTATATAAATATATGTACATCTATAAATATAAATAAAATTGGAATGTCTGTTTGTAATATTGAAATAACCGTTTCTTATGCATGTAGCATATGAATATAAATACGGTACATACACCAAAATAATATTTTTTACAATTTTTGTCTGTCTGTCTGTCTGACTGTTTGTTCCGGCTAATCTCTGAAATGGCTTGACCGATTTTGATGGGACTTTCGGGGCGAGATATCAAAACATTTACAATGCATCCCTGTGAAGCCACTTCGGATTGATGATCTTATTGCTAGCAATGTACCATGTCACACCTCCACGCGGTACCCCCTGGACACCATAGTGATAACTTATTGCTGAATTTGTCACGATGTGCTAACTGACCTGACCTCATTCTCATCTTATCATCCTCCACTGGTGCCCCGCCAGCGTAAACCGTTAGCGCAGGCGGGTGCAACATTCCATTATTATCTATAAAAAAAACAGGCGCTGAAAAATTCATTAAAATCAGTTGCGTGATTTAAAAGGTATAAGCGAACAGACAGAAAGAATAATCTGGTTAAGAATAAACAGGAGTATATGCCGCAAACAAATCTGCATCACAATGTAAAGTATCATCAATATCATTTATGTAACACACAAGTTTCTTGCTCGTTCTTCTTGTGATGAGAGAGCTTTCCGAATGAGCGGTAGATTAAAAAAAAATGTTATGACTATTCAAAAGTGCTTAAATTATGTTTATTTGAATAAATGATCAAGATCGCTGGAAGTCATTGGATGCGAGCAGCGCAGGACCGATCGTCGTGGAGATCTTTGGGGGAGGCCTATGTCCAGCAGTGGACGTCTTCCAGGCTGCGATGATAATGATGATGATGATGATGATGAATAAATGATTTTCTATTTTATTCTAATAAATACGAGTAGGCACCGCAAAATCTGCATCGCACATCTATTGCCATGTACCACACTCTAAATTCTCATCAATCATTCATGTGTTTCTCTAATGCCATTCTCGATCCATAAATGCATGACAGATACACCCACCAAAATACTATTTAATGGATTCCTGCGTCTGTGAATATCGAATAGTCGTCTGTATCGACAACTTATTTATATTTTTTATATATCTTCTATATATATATATATATATAACTCAAAAGTGTGCTGTGGGCTGTGCGTTGTTAGATCACTATGTCAGTACATAGTGATCTATCAACGCACAGCCCAAACCACTGGACAGATCGGGCTGAAATTTGGCATGCAGGTAAATATTATGACGTAGGCATCCGCTAAGAAAGGATTTTGATTAATTCTACTCCCAAGGGGATAAAATAGGGGATGAAAGTTTGTATGAAACTTTGTCAATTTTAAACCAATCGGGCTGAGACTTTGCATGCATAAAGCTACTATGACGTAGGCATCCCCTAAGAAAAGATTTTGATAAATTCCACCTCTAAGGGGATAAAAATGGGTATGAAAGTTTGTATAAATCTTCTTAGATTTTCGACTGATTAAACTGAAATTAAAATTTGGAGCTACTATGATGAAGACGTTCGGTTAAATAGGATTTTGATAAATTCAACCCCCATGGGGATAAAATAAGGGATGACGCAGGATGTAAATGGATTAGTTTGAACCTATCAATACCTAATGGAACGAATAAATTAAGACGAACAAAATAATTTTTAGTTCTTTAGGCTACTTTTATTTTAGAAAAATAAAGTTAAATTCCACGTGGACGAAGTCGCGGGAACAGCTAGTTAAGCACATATAAGTAGAGAAATAGAAATAGAAATAATCTTTATCCAAATAAGCACTTAAGATAAGCTTATATGTTTTTGCAAATACATACATAATACATTCGTTATTATATCCCATCAATTTGGAGTATTCAGTCACTTGCCAGGTTCAAAGTGTCTGTCAAATCACACTTTATAGCATATAGCAATATCTAGCAAGAATAAGTTTATTTGCGGACAACGTTATAATTTGATTTTCATACTGTTTTCTTGATATACGATAGCGTAGCGGCTTTTGTATTGATTGCTGCATGCACCCTCATGTAAAGCGCGAATACTGTAACTACCATATAGTAATTTTAAGTAGCTGTAATTTAGCTGTGGTGACGTGGTCGAGTGGAATGAGTAGTAATGCTCACTAAAATGTCTAGACATGTGGCGACGTGGTGGGCCGGGTCATTGGGCTCCCTAAAAGATGGCTGGTTCATCCGTCATACTCGTGACTGAGTGTTGCTTGACTGGTCTGCTCTTATCACTACGACTGATTTATATTAGGCACATTGATTGAAGTAGAAAAAGTATAATCCATCACATTTAAAATAAGTATTGTTGCTAAGTAACAGTTAGTATGTAACGTGCAACTGCAATCGGAACGAAATAAATTATATTTACTACTATATATGTAATCCACTCAATATCTCTATTAAAATTAGGTTATGGACTAGCACTAAAGTGAATATAATTTAGTGAATTCTAGAATATAGTGGTGAAAACAAATCAAAATTCTAAAAATGGCAGATGACGATACGTCGCGTCATGGAATGTACGGTATCATGAAACTCAAGGGTGCTTCGGACTTTCCCAACTGGAAATTTCAAGTACGTAATTATCTTGAAAATAAGGATTTATGGAAGATAATAGAGTTGGAACACTTTGATGACAAATTCAAAGATGACGACCGTAAAGCCCGTACTACGATTTGTTTATTATTAGATTCCTCATGTTTTACTCATGTATATAATGCGAAGACTGCTAGAGAAGCATGGTTGAGACTCTGCAGAGCATTTGAGGATAAAGGTTGGGGAAGACGCATCACGTTACAGCGAGAGCTTTGGCAATGCAAACTTGAAAATTTCGACTCTATGAATAAATATATATCGCAAATAATATACTTATCGCAGCAGTTAGCTGATATTGATGCAGAAATATCAGATGATTGGATTATTTCCATCATGTTAAGTGGTTTGACTGCGGAATATAATCCGATCATAATGGCTGTGGATAATTGTGGCAAAACAATTACTCTTGAGCAAATAAAAACCAAACTGTTACAGGAATCGAATAGACAGTCGGAAGGAAACTCAAGTGAAGTACAAGCTCTATCTGTAAATAAAGCACGAAAATCTGCGGGATCATATAAAAAACCAACCGATCGTAAGCAGATGACTTTTAAGTGCTTCAAGTGTCATAAACCAGGACACAAGGCATCAGAATGCAAAGAGACAAAGCAATATACTAAGAATGTCTCTGGGTTAGTTTGTCTGAACATGGGAGAAACTAATTCGAAAAATTGGTATCTGGACATATCTGTTCTAATCATATGACGCACGATAAAAATAAGATATTGAATTACAAAAGTAAAAAAGTGACTTAAAATATATAGCGAATGGTCAAGAACTACCAGTACATAAAAGGAAATGTCGAACTATATACAAATGGAACATCTAAATTGAATTTAGAAGATGTTTTAACACGTTCCCGATTTGTCCATGTTTTTGTCTCGTTAAATAAAGCAAACTAATAAAAAATAATTTTGAAATTAATTTAAACCAAGAAGGTTGCAGCATTAAGAAAGAAAATAAAATTATTGCGGTTTGTCAAGAAGTTGGCGGAATATATGAAATAAAAGAAAAACCGATAGTCAACTTGACATTGTCAAATAAATTAATTTCAAATCTTTGGCATAAACGTTTGGCTCACTAAGAAAAAATATGTACAAATTGAATGGATTAGTAACTGGTATGAATTTAAAATCGACAAATTTAAGTGAACCATGTGTAATGTATTAATGGAAAGTCATTTTGTCAAAAGTGTCCGGTTTTAAAAATCAAGGTACGAGAGCTACGGATATCTTGGAAATAGTTTACACTGATCTCTGTGGCCCAATTGAAACAAATTCTCTAAGCGGATGCAGGTACATGTTATTATTTATTGACGATTTTTCAAGAAAGACACATGTATATTTTTTGAGAAATAAAAATCAAACATTTGCTAAATTTCGCGAATACAAGGCAGAAGTAGAGAAACAAACAAACAAATCTATTAAATGTCTAAGATAAGTGTGTTCAGAGTATTGTAATCGTGTTTTTGACAAATTTTTTGAAGTCCTCAGGTATACAACATCAGACCACCGTACCATATACACCTGAACAAAATGGTGTAGCTGAACGAGCAAACAGATCCATCATGGAGAAGGTGAGAACATTGCTTTATGAAGCAAATCTCAGTAAGATATTTTGGGCAGAGGCAGTGAACACCGTAACATATTTAAAGAACAGAAGTCCTACAAAAGCTATTACCAATGCTGTACCAGAGGAACTATGGACAGGAAGAAAAATTGATGTAAGTCATTTGAAGGTTTTTGGTTGTTTGGCTTACGCTCTAAAACCCAAACAAAAGAGACAAAAACTTGATACAAAGACGGAAGCTTTGATCTTTGTTGGTTATTCCACAACAACAAAAGGATACCGACTAATCGATCCAAAGACGGGCAATGTAAAAATTGCGAGAGACGTCAAATTTTTAGAATATATTTTTCCTGGCGATAACGTTTCTGATGAAATGAAAAGCACAGTGGTTCCTATAAATTTTGAGGAGGTTCAAAAAGAATCTGTGACAAGAACATGCCCTGAACGGAACATAAATTATGACATTAACTCTTTAGAAGCTGATTCAAGCACACTTAATGAACCTGTCAACAGTGAGATTTTGGAGAGTTCAGAAGCTGAAATCGAAGCTGATCCTGTGGAACCCGAGAGGAGATACCTCTTCGAGAACGTTGACCTGTAAATTATTACCATTGTAATGCTATTGCAGAAATTGATGGCGATCCATTAACAATAAAGCAAGCATTAGCGAGATCTGATCGTGATTTCTGGCAGAAAGCAATTGATGATGAATTGCGATCACTAGAATTAAAATCAGATTTGGAAGCTAGTAGATCTTCCACCTGATAAGAAAGCTATTCAATGCAAATGGGTATTCAAAATCAAGAGAGATAGTGATGGTAAAATAAGTAAATATAAGGCTAGATTAGTTGTCAAGGGCTACACACAGGTACGTGGCATAGATTATAATGAAACCTATTCACCAGTAGTAAGAAGTTCAACTTTAAGGTTACTATTCTCATTAGCTGCTGAATACGATTGGTTTATTGATCAATGGGACGTTACTACTGCATTTCTATATGGGAAATTAAAAGAAAATATTTACATGCATCAGCCCGAGGGGGCGTTTGTTAAAGGTCAAGAATCAAAAGTATGTAAGTTGCAAAGATCACTTTATGGTCTGAAACAAGCTTCGAATGCTTGGTTTAATGAGTTAGATAGGGAAATGTTGAATTTAGGTTTCGAACAATCTAAAATAGAGCCATGTTTATATCAAAAACTGTTAGATGGTAAAAAAAGTTAATTGTTGTAATTTATGTGGACGATATTTTTGTTTTTGGAAATTGTGAAAACGAAAAACAGAAACTGAAAGAGGGGCTACTGAATAAATTTAAAATTAAAGATTTAGGTCCTGCTAGGCATATTTTAGGTATGCGGCTGAGGAGAGAAAATGGTGTCTTATATCTCGATCAAGAACAATATATAACAAATGTCTTGAACGACTTCGGGATGACTGACTGTAAACCAGTTAAAACCCCAATGGAGCTAGGTCTTAAATTAGAAAAAGCATCAAATTCGGAATGCGACTTGCCATATCAAAATTTAATAGGATGTCTTAATTATCTAGCTGTAAATACTAGACCACACATAGCACATGTTGTTAGTTTATTATCTCAATTTAATTCCTGTTATAATGAATTACATTTCAATTGTGCTAAACGTGTTTTACGCTATTTAAAGGGGACATTGAGTCATTGTCTTTCTTTTAGAAATTCGAAAGATGTTAATTTTTATGGCTATGCAGATGCGGATTGGGGTGGGTCTTATGACAGAAAATCTTTTACAGGTTTTATTTTCAAATTAGGCACAAATATTATATCGTGGGAAAGCCGAAAACAACAATGCGTATCACTCTCCTCAACCGAAGCAGAATACGTAGCTCTGTGTCAAGCCTCAAAAGGCTGTATATTTAAATAATATACTTAACAGTTTACTTAAGAGAAGTAGTAAGCCAGTTTTGATTTATAATGATAATCAATCTGCGCATAAAATAGCTCAAATAAAATGAATCACAATAGGACTAAACACATAGATATAAAATATCATTTCGTTAGAGAGGCAGTGGCTAATAATAACATTATAATTAAATACTTATCGACCGAAAAAATGATAGCAGATATCTTGACGATTTGTGTATCCGAAAAAAAAAGTTGTGACTCAAATATTACAAAATTATTCTGTTAAGGGGGCGGTATAGGTCCAACAGAAATTATTAGTATTTTAACAGATTTAATTTTGGATATGTTTTTTGCTAGTAGTTCTATTGTTTACTCTTCTGTATATTGTTTTATATTATGTATGTTATTTAAATGTAGAGATGTAGAATGTCTTAAATGTAATGGATTAAGGGACCGTATTAGGCACATTGATTGAAGTAGAAAAAGTATAATCCATCACATTTAAAATAAGTATTGTTGCTAAGTAACAGTTTGTATGTAACGTGCAACTGCAATCGGAACGAAATAAATTATATTTACTACTATATATGTAATCCACTCAATATCTCTATCAATTTAATCTTATTGTATATTTATATTTGACCCTAATAAATTAGTGCTGGTTGGTAGTTTGTATTCACACGTTTCGACTTGTAAATGTAAACTTACAAGGATTATTTAAAAGAGCAACACACAAGTTTCTTGCTCGTTCTTCTTGTGATGAATCTGCATTCCGAATGAGTGGTAAAAATATGACTATTCAAAAGTGCTTGTAATGAGTTTATTTGAATAAAGATTATTTCTATTGATATATCACCTCTAAAAATGCTAGTTAAATACTGCTGGTACACGGCATGCGAGGTATTATAGTCCTGTGTACACTAACGAATATTTAGTGGTCCAATTGATATTCATAGGCTGCGAGCGCGTATTCCGATAATGCTATCCGGCTTCGGTTATTTGGCGGGATTAGAGCCTTATGCTGAATAGTTTGTTCTTGTATACACTGTTATAGACGACCTCGAATGTGTTACCAATTATATTGAAGCAGATATCTCTTACTTGTGAAGTAATAAGGACTCCGGTCTAGCATAAGAACTACCTATCTAACCGGTCTAGCACATCGCTTTACGACTGATGATCGAGGGTTCGATTCCTCGCACGGCACAAACATTTGTATTCATGAGTATGATTGTTTGTATCGGTTTGGGTGTTTTCTATATATAATATGTATTTATTTACAATATCTATATATATGTATCAGTTATATAGTACCCATAACACAAGCTTTAGCTAGCTTAACTTGGGTCCAGATGGCGCTGTGTGAATTGTCCTGAGATTATTTTTTTTTTGGCTCTCAGCTTTTGCTGGTTTTTTTATTATTATTACAATAATTAATTTAACAGTCAGTAATATTATAGACATGCAATATCAATCTACTCTCAATTTGACCACAGACTTTAACAACATTTTGTTACACATAAAAAAATATAAGCTGAGTTTCTTGTCAGTTCTTCTCATCTCGAAATCATTCTGAACTGACGGTAGATTTGACATATCATAAGAGTCTGTGATAGACCTACATGAATAAAGATATTTTGAATTTTGAAGTATTTATATTACAACATGTTAATTACCAAATCTGACTATCCCATCAGGGATAAAAGTCATGAAGATATTACTAGCTGCACCCGCGACTTCGTCCGTGTGGAATTTAACATTATTTTCTAAAATAAAAGTAGCCTAAGTTACTCTTTATTACATCAGCTACCTGCCAATAAAAGTCCTGTCAAAATCGGTCCAGCTGTTTCAAAGATTAGCCGGAACAAACAGACAGACAGACAGGCAAAAATTGTAAAATTTTTTACGTATTTATATTCATATGCATGTAGTAAAAAACGGTTATTTCAATATTACAAACAGACAGCCCAATTTTATTTATATGTATAGATAAATAATGTCAATCTATTCTCAATTTGAAGTACAAATGAGTATGTGTCAAAGATATGGTAGTATGTGTAAGGTTTTTTTTATTGGTTTTATGTATTTTTTATGTGTATATAAATGACTAAATTACACATAAAAAAAATTTGGATTATCTAATTAGTATTTAAATTACAACATACAGTGTGACTATCCCATCAGGGATAATAAAATAGAATAGAATAGAAAATCATTTATTCAAATAAACTTAATTTAAGCACTTTTGAATAGTCATAACAATTTTTTTAATCTACCGCTCATTCGGAAAGCTGTCTCATCACAAGAAACTTGTGTGTTGCTCTTTTAAATAAATAATCCTTGTAAGTTTACATTTACAAGTCGAAACGTGTGAATACAAACTACCAACAAGCACTAATTTTTGGGTCAAATATAAATATACAATAAGATTAAATCAGTCGTAGTGATAAGAGCAGACCAGTCCCTACAAGCAGCACTCGTTCACGAGTATGACGAATGAGCCAGCCATCACTGCACTCGACTATATTTTAGGGAGCCCAATGCCCCGGCCCACCACACCGCCACATGTCTGGACATTTTAGTGAGCACGACTACTCATTCCACTCGACCACGTCACACCTACTTAAAATTACTATATGGTAGTTACAGTATTCGCACTTTACATGAGGATGCATGCGGCAATCAATACAAAAGCCGCTACGCTATCATATATCATGAAAACAGTATGAAAAACAAATTATAACGTTGTCCGCAAATAAACTTATTCTTGCTAGATATTGCTATATGCTATAAAGTGTGATTTGACAGAGACTTTGAACCTGGCAAGTGACTGAATGCTCCAAATTGAAGGGATATAATAACGAATGTATTATGTATGTATTAGCAAAAACATATAAGCCACTACGCTATCATATATCAAGAAAAAAGAATAGTCATGAAGATGTATAGATAACATATTTTGGGACGCTGCAGGAATTGTCGCATTAGTGATAAAGTATTAGAGAATAGACACAACTACCTCTATTCATAAAGGCATTCCAAGTATAATTTCCAAAGTAGCCGCGGACGTCCGACCGGAACTCCCAAAACCGGACACTATTGACAAAATACTAACCACTAACATTAACCACACGATTACAACCCTTATAACTACGTCTTAAGGTTTAAATTACAACCTCACGTATAGCTATCACATGATTTGCAATAGTAACTGTGAATATGAGTCTTAACGCTTTGGGAATACGGCTGAGTTTGTAGATGTTTATAGTATAGATGGAGTGGCGAGGATCGTCAGTAATTACTGATTATGTCCCTATTCATTTGGTGAAAGAGGACGGGAGCTAGTATAAAGGATCCGCGACAATACTGGAAGAGGATTTTCTATCCAAATATAGTCGGAAAAGTGAAGTACAGTACAGACAAAGATATGTTTGAATAGCTAGAAATATCTTGAGTAAATAAACATATTTTTTTTATTATTATTTATTTAACTTTAATGCACAAAAACAATGTGTACATATGGCGGACTTAACACCATGCGGCGTTATCTACCAGGCAACCATGAGTGGTGCAGAGAAAGTTTGTTGGCGGTGCACTAATATTAATGAGAAATGTCAAAAAAAAGATATACATAAGTATAAAGCAAAATATTTTAAATATAAATTTCAATAAATAATAATAATAATAAACATACATAAATAAATGTATAAATATATAAATAAATACTGATCTGATAATCAAATTATAAGTACAGCCTCAAATTGAAAGTAAGAGAAAATATATAACTATAGGGAAATAACAGAAAGATGTGTAAAAGGTAGAAAGACAGTAAAAAAATTTAAAATTTAAATAATGTTCCCGCAATTTCTGTTTAAACGAAATTAGGTTGTTATATATTAGGTTTATGAGAACGCAACTTAAATAATACGAGCTGAGTTTCATGTCAGTTCTTCTCATCTCGACATCATTCCGAACTGACGGTAGATTTGACATATCATAAGTCTGTAATAGACCTACACGAATAAAGATATTTTGAATTTGAATATATTAAGATGAGTGTGTTCCCAGATATTCGGCCTGGTGTTTGTAAGCAGTGAGTATTTATGAAGTACTTGCCACTGCTCTCAATGACTTCACATTAATCTTTCCCGGATATCGGGAATCGAGAGATCGCATTACCGAATAGTGACTGTCAATTGTAAATCGACCTCTGATATATGGCACATAATAATACGGTACCATTGGGGTAAAGGGGAAGTAATGTGGACTGACCTCATTACTAGCAATGTACCATGTCAGGTTGACCTCCACGCGGTTCCCCCTGGAAACCATCGTGTTAAATTCTTGGTGAATTAGTCAACTGACTTGACCTCCTGTTCACTGTATCATCCTCCACTGGTGCCCCGCCATCGTAAACCGTTAGCACAGGCGTGGTATAAGTAAAATTGGAGTGTCTGTTTGTAATATTGAAATAACCGTTTTTTAGTACATGCATATGAATATAAATACGGTACATACACCAAACTAACATTTTTTACAATTTTTGTCTGTCTGTCTGTCCGAGTAATCTCTGAAATGGCTGAACCAATTTTCACGGGACTTTTATTAACAGGTAGCTGATGTAATAAGGAGTAATTTAGGCTACTTTTAATTAAAAAAACACTTTTTTTTTAAATAAAGTTAATTTCACCTTATACACAAAATTAACGTTTTTAAAAATTTTTGACTGTCTGTTTGTTCCGGCTAATCTCCGAAATGACTGGACCAATTTTGACGCCACTTTTATTAACAGGTAGCTGATGTAATAAGGAGTAACTTAGGTTACTTTTATTTTTAAAAAATAAAGTTAATTTCCAAGCGGACGAAGTCGGAGGTACAGCTAGTACTGAATAAAAATCCACAATTATGTTAAAATGAAATGAAGGGTCTAGAAATGTAGTTTCCATAATTTTTCTCTTATTAATTGTTTAACCAATTGTTGTGTATTAAATGTTTTTTCTATTTTATTATTTAATTGAATTAGTGCTAATCGGTAGTTTGTATTCACACACTTAAACTTAAATTGTAAGTAAGAAAAAATTATTTAAAAGAGCAACACACAAGTTTCTTGCTTGTTCTTCTTGTGATGAGACAGCTTTCCGAATGAGCGGTAGATTAAAAAAAAATGTGATGACTATTCAAAAGTGCTTCAATGTAAGTTTATTTGAATAAATGATTTTCTATTCTATTCTTTTCATGTAGCTAGTCAGTAATTTATATAATATTTGCCCATTGTCTACATCTACAGGTCGTTCAGATCCGAACGACCTGTAGAGGAGAAATATTGTAAGCGTATTTTTGTTTTATCTCAGTGTTCCACTCTGTAGACATTTGAAAAAAGAAAATAGTGAACGCCATTACGTTATCTGCGTAACAAATTACGATACGCCAATAATGTTTTCTACCTCCCACGCAGGGTTGCCACCCTTCAAATATTTAACATTGTATGGAGAAGACAAAAAACTAATATTTTGGCTTACTAATCTTCGTGCATTCTGTGGAGAGAGTGATGTAGTCATTTTAATTAGGGAAATTATAAAATATTATTGTGAATACACTAGCTGACCCAGACAAATGTTGTCTTGCCATATAAATTAATATCTATATTAAAAAATAGGAATTGATGACAAAAGGATGAAAATTTAGCATTACATGTATTTTTCAATGATAAATCGTAATAAAATAAAAATAATAAATTTTGTCGAAAAAAAAATTGCGGTGAAAAAGGGTGGCCCTTAACTTATTGGTATGAAAATTTGTTATAATCCTATTCTCAGACCTACTGAATATACGTATAAAATATCAACAAAATCGTTCAATCCGCTTTTTTTTAATTCAATGGTCCACCTGCCTGTGTCAACAGTGTACGCTGGCGGGGACCAGTGAAGGATAATAAGATAAGCATGAGGTCAGGTCAGTTAGACCATTACGGCAACTACTGTTACGACCTTCTGGTCAAGTTTCCACACTGAATATTTGTGGTCTCACACATGCGTATAAATATAATGGTAGCGGAATTAAACAAAATAACATAAATCCACTAAGTAAGGAGGATGATGTTCTCTCACTGAAGATCAAATATCTGGTTCCTGTAAGAGGATCCCATCCCTGCTTCCACCGCAGCATCATTTGTCTCCATGCGAATTACTTTCGAGTTAAGCACGGGTGGCTGTATGCGACGCTATCCTTTGCTACACAGCGGTGGATTCGAAGATGTTTATGATTCAAAATGGAGGACAATGAGTTTTGAATGAACGCAGATTTGTTATTTGTTTTGGACGAAGAAAATTGTGTAAGAAATCTTTATTCAAATATACTTAAATTAATTTTAATAGTTTTTTTTATTATAAAAACTGTTGCTGGCAGCTTGTCTACCATTCTTTTCATAATCTTTGTATTTTTTATATCTGTATGCGAAGTGATCCTTTGCCACACAGCGGTGGATTCGAAGATGTTTATGATTCAAAATGAAGGACAATGAGTTTTGAATGAACGCAGATTTACTATTTGTTTTTGTCGAAGAAAATTGTATAAGAAATCTTTATTCAAATAAACTTAAATCAATTTTAATAGTTTTTTTTTATTATACCATCTGTTACTGACAGCTTGGCTACTATTTTTTTCATAAACTTGTATTTTTGATATCTGTATGAGACGCGTTCCTTTGCCACACAGCGGTGGATTCGATGATGTTTTTGATTCAAAATGGAGGACAATGAGTTTTGAATGAACGCAGATTTGTTATTTGTTTTCGACGAAGAAACTTATGTAAAAATATTTATTCAAATAAACTTAAATTAATTTTAATAGTTTTTTTTATTTTACCGTCCATATAAAGCTTTTTGGGAAGAACGGCAGCTCTGACCCACATATACCGGGTAAAATAAAATAGGGGATGAAAGTTTGTATAAAAGATTATAATTTTAAAAGAACTATAAGAGTTTTTTCTATGGATATTTGGGTTAGATTATTCAATATTTTAAGCTAACCAAGGTCACGATTCACGATTGGTAAATATTATGTAAATATGTATTATACGTAATACATATTTACATAATATTTACCAATATAATAATAATACACTAATTCAAATTCAAATTCAAAATATCTTTATTCATGTAGGTTTATTACAGACTTATGATATGTCAAATCTACCGTCAGTTCGGAATGATTTCGAGATGAGAAGAACTGACTAAAAACTCAGCTCGTATTCTTTAAAAAAAAAATGTTGTACATGTTTACAATAATACAGATTCATTTAAATTCAAATTTGTGAGAATAGAGTGACCACCAGCATATGATATTGCAAAAAACAAAAATCTAATCAGTATTCGCGATCTGAACTGACCAGACCAAGCATCACCCGTTCATGAGTATGACGGAGGAGCCAGCCATCATTGCACCCCACCATATTTGAGGGAGCACATCGACCCGGCCCACCTCGCCGCCACAAGTTTGAACTTTATAGTGAGCATGACTGTTTTAAGTTACTCCACTACGTCAAGTTACTACACTCCCTTCGCTTACTTGCATCTCTAACAAATCATCATCATCATCATCTCCACGCAGCATCCAATGCCTTCCAGCGATCTTGACCAGATCGTCGGTCCACCTTGCTGGAGGCCTTCCCACATTGCGTCTTCCGGTCCGTGGTCACCACTCGAGGACTTTACTACCCCAAGGGCCAACTGTCCTACGAGTTATGTGCCCTGCCCATTGCCACTTCAGAGTTGCTATTCTTCGGGCTATGTCGGTCACTCTGGTTCTTCTGCGGATCTCCTCATTTCTGATTCGATCACGCAGAGTAACTCCGAGCATAGCCCTCTCCATTGCCCTCTGAGTGACTCTGAGCTTGTTCATGAGGCCCATAGTTAGCGACCACGTCTCTGTGCCGTAAGTCATCACTGGCAACACACATTGGTCGTAAACCTTCGTCTTGAGACACTGGAAATTTGGACGAAAAGATATATCGGAGCTTCCCGAACGCTGCTCTAACAAATAAAGGGAAGAAAATATTTATTGTGTTAAAAATTTTCATATACATTGTGTTACAATTTCTATTCAGCCCAGCATACGTGCATACTATTGTTTGAATATATTCATTTTGAAGGTTTTGTTCACACATTCATAAGTTACATGCACGCCTCAGTTAAAACAACAATTTTGTGTGCAACAGTGCATTTTTATTAAAGAACCTTATTATGTTGTTACATACATTTGAATTATATTTTCCTACATAGAGTTTTCTTGAATTCTCATAAAGATTATTCTAATTCTTATCATAATATATAATGAATTCGAAAAGAAGAACTGACTTTCCTGACTTATCTATACATATAAATAAAATTGGAGTGTCTGCTTGTAATATAGAAATAACCGTTTTTTACTACATGCATATGATTATAAATACGATACATACACCAAAATAACATTTTTTTAAATTTTTGTCTGTCTGTCTGTTCCGGCTAATCTCTGAAATGGCTGGGCCGATTTTGATGGGACTGTTATGGCAGGTAGCCGGTGTAATAAGGAGTAACTGAGACTTTTATTTTAGAAAAATAAAGTTAAATTCTACGCGGACGAAGTCGCGGGTACAGCTAGTCCTAAATAAGAATAAGAGGTAATAGTAATTTCTTAGTTCTAAAACACTCCGAACTGATTATTCTTTTCTATTACCGTCTCTTATCTCAAATCTACTGACAGTTCAAAGTACTTTCGAGCTAAGAAAAACTGATAAGAATGACGTGAAACTCAGTTCTTATTCAATTTAAAAATATCTTTATTCATGTAGGTCTATTACAGACTTATGACTCTTATGATATGTCAAATATTACAGACCTACACGAATAAAGATATTTTTGAAGTGAAATCTACCGTCGTCGGTTCGGAATGATTTCGAGATGAGAAGAACTAATAAGAAATTCAGCTCGTATTCTTTTCAAATAAATGTTGTACATGTTTACAATAATACAGATTAATTAAAATTCAAATTTGGAATATTCTTTTCAAATGGCTTGTACATGTTTAAAAAAGTACAGATAAATTTTTAAATTCAAATTTGGAATATTCTTTTCTAATGGCTGGTACATGTTTAAAAAAGTACAGATAAATTTTTAAATTCAGATTTGGAATATTCTTTTCAAATGGCTGGTACATGTTTAAAAAAATACAGATAAATTGTTAAATTCAAATTTGGAATATTCTTTTCTAATGGCTGGTACATGTTTAAAAAAGTACAGATAAATTTTTAAATTCAGATTTGGAATATTCTTTTCAAATGGCTGGTACATGTTTAAAAAAATACAGATAAATTGTTAAATTCAAATTTGGAATATTCTTTTCAAATGGCTTGTACATGTTTAAAAAAATACATATTAATTTTTAAATTCAAATTTGGGAGAATAGAGTGACAACAGCATATGCTATTGCAATTTTGTTAAAAAGTAATTAGGTTAATAAATGGCCGTAACCAGAAAGACCTGTCCCTACAAGCAATTAGTACAAATCCACAAACATTTAAACTTTTACTAAGTAACTTTTCTTAGTTTCACAAATAAGGGTATACTAATAATAATCTAATAATAATAATCGTGTCACAGTTTTCGTTCCCATACTCCTCCGAAACGGCTTGACCGATTCTCATGAAATTTTGTGAGCGTATTGAGTAGGTCTGAGAATCGGCCAATATCTACTTTTCGTCCCCCTAAATGTTAGGGGTAGTCCACCCCTATTTTTTTATTTTATTTTAAGGCAAAACAAAGTTTGCCGGGACAGCTAGTTTACTATAGATTTAAGATTATTACAATCCATCTTTGTACAACCCCGTACAGTATCAGTTGTCTAGTGCCCACAAATAAGGCTATAATAATTATAATCTCAGGACAATTCACACAGCGCCATCTAGACCCAAGTTAGGCTAGCTAAAGCTTGTGTTACGGGCACTAGACAACTGATATTGCACGGGGTTGTACAAAGATTATGGATTGAAATTAAGATGAATTTACGTACTTATTTATTTACTATAGATTTAAGATGATTACAATATATTTTTATTACGTTGTGCTCGTCCGTCTGTAGGATTAATAATAATATCACCAGTGAATCGCGTCCTCCCGCATCACCTGCATCTTCATCTCCATTGCTAGCGCGTTAACATTTACAAATACACAGATAATTTTTGCTCAGCTTAAATAGCTTCCAATCCGCCAACGCAGAATTGTTCGTCTCTCGTGTACACTTCATTCTTTACTATACGATCCTAACTCTCCCGAGTCTCTTAATACCAAATTTCTTTTTCATGGGGACATCTCCTACCGCAACCTTCGTCCATCTAGGAATTTACTTCTCCACGTTCCTGCTCATCGTACGAGCTTCGTTTCAAAATCCTTCACATTACAAGCCATCAAACGTTGGAATGAGTTACCCCTTGACATTAAATCCAGCGCTTCCAAATTCTCATTCAAATCAAAATTACGTAAACACCTTTCCTTGAACTAGAGTAATTCCTTTTATCCCAAATTTCAATACTATTTAATCTTCCTCTATCTCTCCTCCTTCAGAAATCTGACTTTGAATGAATGAATGAAATGAATGAAAAACACTTTATTGTTCCTCTCACAGAAAGAGTAATTACATAAATTAATATGTACATAATAACAAAATAATTATAATATAGAGGTAACAATGGGCGGCCTTATCGCTAAATAGCGATTTCTTCCAGGCAACCTTAGGATGGAGAGGAGTGATTAGACTGTGTCTGGTCGAGGTATAACAATTTGTTGTTGGATGTACAATTTACATATCATATACACATACATATAACTACATAATAATCATTATATATAAAATATACATACACACATATATACATACATATATACATATAAATAAATTAAATAATATCTATACAATAGCGACGTTACTACTTTCATTGTTGATTTGTATATATATTGTATGTATATGTATTGGTATGTATGTATGTATATATATTATTATGTAAGTATTATGTATTATATGTTAATCATAATGCACCGCCCACATGAATCTCTGTTTGCCCTATGGTTGACTGGGAGAAAATGCCTCTAGGTGTTAAGTCCGTCATGTGCACCTTTATTAATGTATCTGTGCATTAAAGTATAACATTAAAAAAAAAAATTTTTTTTCGTAAATACATAAATATTGTATATAGAAAACACCCAGACCGATACAAACAATCATGCTTATGAATAGAAATATTTGTGCCGTGCGAATCGAACCCGCGACCGTCGTAAAGCGGTGTCTAGATCGTCAAAAATAATAAGAGTAATCTTAGAGCCAGTTAAAAAGCTCAACGCAAGCTTTCCCCAAAAAAGGGCTGTAAAAGTTTAGTGGGTCCCGATATCGCAGTTACCTTCGATCGACGGCTCTATCTTAACGGTGGGGCGGTACTCGGATCGGAAAGGTTATGTTACGGGCCCTTGTTCTAAATTGTGGGCTCTTTGATTTGGACCGAGTCGCGAGATATGCAGATATTCAACGTCTTCTCTATGTTACGTTAAAACACGCTGGAGTTTTTCCTGTATTTATAACTAGCTGTTACTCGCAGGTTCGTTTGCTTTTCTATCAGATTACGTATATATAAATTATTAAACAATGATAATTGACAATTTTTTTCAGACTTCAAAATTATTTCACAAAACTAATCACGTTATAATTGACAAATAAATAATTTTATTTCTTATAATATAATATTTTTTTATGCGTATTTCATACACATTATGTACTTATAATTTTTTTTTATTTCTTTATTATTTAGAGGTAAAACACAGACAGACATTTCCAAATTTATAATATCAGTATGGATACACAGTATAAACTTGTTTTTGTCTGTCTTTCTTCACTTACTTCCAAACTAAGCAACTGATATACTAACTACTATATATAAAATTCTCGTGTCACAATGTTAGATACTCCTCTGAAACGGCTCGACCGATTTATGAAATTTTATATGCATATTCAGTAGGTCTGAGAATCGGCTACTATCTATTTTTCAAACCCCTAAGTGATAAGGGTTGTCCACCCGTAACATTATTTTTATATTTTATCAACATAATATTTTATTTTCATTTTATTATTATTTAGGATTGAAAAATACATACAACCCTAAATTTTCACCCTTTTACCATTAACCCCTATTTTTTAAAAGCGATTTTAATTTATATAGCAAAACAACGTTTGCCGGGACAGCTAGTATTATATATATGTAAATCATCATGAGGAAATTCTCTAAGTACATATACATACTTGTATATGTACGACGATCGTCTCCCAAACTAAGCAACTCTGACAGCTACTAAACAATTGATGATGGTACTTTCTTGTAAATATATATGTAATATAAACAAACAATCATACTCATTAATACAAATCCAGCGAGAATCGAACCCGCGACTATGGAAATATGGAAAGTGAGCTAACCACCGCTAGTCGACCGATGCCACCTTCATGTGAAATGGAACGCACTTTTGTTCGTTACACACCCGGTCGCCATTACTGGCAGCCTCTGAATTTCACGGCGACAATAAACGCGCCAAATCCCTATCATCTCATTACACAGAAAAAAGAAAAATTGTCTTCTCTCCCCCTCTAACGCCAATGAAACTGCACACGAGCGAAAGAGACGGATACTAGGGAGCGTAACTAAGTTAGCTGGGATAATTTTCGCCCACTTGGCCTCTTATTATGCGCAGTAATGAACGAACCTTATCTAAATGAGAGATGAGCTCAGAAAAAATATAATGCACGGTTTGTTACAGAGAGATAGCGCTTGCCAAACGTTTGCGCGGATGGCCAATCTTTGATACTTGGCTTTCAGGGTTCCGCAAACATAAATCCGGACTGCGATGGAACCAAAAATTCCATCTAAATATATATAACTCAAAGGTGACTAACATAGTAATCTATCAACGCACAGCCCAAACCACTGGACCGATCGGGCTGAAATTTGGCATGCAGGTAGATGTTATGACGTTGGCATCCGCTAAGAAAGGATTTTGATTAATTCTACCCCCAAGGGGATAAAATAGGGGATGAAAGTTTGTATGAAACTTTGTCAATTTTAAACCGATCGGGCTGAGACTTTGCATGCATAAAGCATAAAGTTATAACTATAATTCTGGAATCGTATATACAGGGCATAGACACATGACGTCTTAGTTGTAAGATGACAGAGGAGTAATTCAGTAGTGATGTTCAATGGTCTTATTTTGAATAATAATATAATATATTTTTTGTTCTGACGTTTATGCTGCGACTCCGCAATTCCAGAACACGTCCGTTACCATCTCTAAGATTATTGGGATTTTCGGTGTCGACATCTCTAGTACTGTTGAGTTCCGCAGTCACCTGGAAGAAAAGGTAAAGCTGGCTTCCAAGAAGCTCGGTGTGCTCAGTAGAGCGAGGCAGTACTTCACTGCGGACCAGAGACTTCTCTTATATAAGTCACAGGTTCGGCCGCACATGGAGTACTGCTCTCATCTTTGGGCGGGAGCATCTGAACACCAGCTCGGTCCTTTTGACTCGGTTCAGAGACGTGCTATGAGAATTGTCGATGATCCCAATCTCTCTGGCGGTATCGAGCCACTTAGCTTGAGGCGAGACTTTGCTTCGCTTTGTGTGTTCTACCGATTATACAACGGACTGTGTTCTGAGGAATTGTTCGACATGATGCCGACGGCCATCTTTTACCACCGCACCGCTCGCCATCGTCAAGGAATTCATCCCCACACGCTGGAACCTAGTTGGTCCCGAACAGTGCGGTTTCAGAGGAGCATTCTCCCGCGTATACTTAGATTTAATTGGAATGAACTTCCTGCCGAGGTTTTCTCACGAGACTACAGCATGGGGTTTTTCAAGAACGGTATTAAGGTTTCTTAAGGATCGGCAACGCGCACGTGATACCCCTGGTGTTTCAGGCGTTCATAGGCTACGGTAATTATTTACCATCAGATGGAGAATGCCGCTATCGTAATATATAAAAAAATCAACCCAAGACAAACAGCAAAACGTCGGCACGTCGTCATCTAGCTACTATATTCCAGTTACATACAAAAAGGTTACATTAGAATGAGCGGCAACTGCTGATTAATGATTTGATAGTTATTAAAAAATAATCCCACGGAACCCTATGATATTGTCAAGTGATGCGCGCTTAAATAATTTTATTCGTCGCGGAGGAAAATATATTGGGTGAGCGTTGATTAAATTAAGTTCAGTTTATAGCGCCACTTAGCCACCTCGCTGTGATTTGTTACACGAGCACCAGGTTTGAGTACCTTCAACTTAGTACGAGTATACTCATTCCGGTATATAAAGTCTAGGATAACGAGGTGTTTTTTTAAAGGTCAATAAATTCAAATTCAAAATATCTTTATTCATGTAGGTCTATTACAGACTAGAAATAAAAATAGTCTTTAATCAAATAAACATAATATAAGCACTTTTGAATAGTCAAGTTTTTTTATTCCACCGCTTATTCGGAATGCAGACTCAACTCAGACAAGAAGAATGAGCAAGAAACTTGTGTGTTGCTCTTCTAAATAATTTGATTAACAACAAGGATTAGGCATGCGACAATCAACATGGAAACCGCTACGCACTTAATCTCTGTTCAATCAGATAACATTGTCAGCGCTATGAATTTTACTTATATATATTATATTTTACGACTCTGGGAGTTTGTTGTAAAACCTTACGCAATTTCCATAAAACGAATTACTAACTTTCGTCAAACGGCACTTAGGTAAAACTAGTTTGTTGACATTACGTAAGCTTTTATTAGTGTAATCACCTACTTTTTTTAAACTGTTTATGTTTTTCCTGGCATATATGACTATTATGATAAAGGAACATACTCATTGATTTATTACACGAGTACCAACCAACCAGGTTTGAGTACCTTCAACTCAGTATACTCATTCTGGAATATATGTTAATTAATATTATAATATGTGGGAAGGATGAGGTTGTTTTTTTATTAGACAACAAAAAAAACTTGCTATAAAAAAAAAGAAATTCAGCTGACTTGCCATTTCTTCTCAATTGAATCTGTATACTAAACTGGACGGTAGGGAAAAATCTTATATATGAAATTCTCGTTTCACAATTTTAGTTACCATACTCCTCCGAAACGGCTTGACCGATTTTTATGAAATTTTATATGCATATTCAGCAGGTCTGAGAATCGGCTACTATCTATTTTTACCATACCTCTAAGTGAAAAGGGAAGTCCACCCCTAACATATTTTTTAAATTTGGGACAACATTTTAATTGTTTATTTTTTTTTAATATGGCGCTTTATAAATAGATACATACAACACTAAATTTTCACCCTTCTGCTATCAACCCTTATTTTTTAATAGCGATTTTAATTTATATGACGAAACAACGTTTGCGGAGTCAGCTAGTATTAATACAAAAAAATTTAATGTTCATAAGCGGCTAAAATATCCTACTGAGATAATGGTTTTTTTTATTTGATTTGATTTGAATTGGTTTCCGCTTACGCTAACGGTTTACGCTGGCAAGGCACCAGTGGAGGTGATATGCTATCACCTCCACTGGTAATTCCTTTTTTGTCCTAGTCACTGTTCAAAAGCCGCCATCTTGCCCCAATACTGTCGAAAAATCTGAAGTGTTACCACAGATACTCTAACCTTTTAAAGGTTGAATCGGTTAGACATAGAAGTATTTCATGAAATATTGGCAGAGCCAGCTCAGCCAAGTTGTTGTTCTGGATGGTATCATAATAGTTTAAGCTTTTTAGTTGATTTTTGTTATTTAGTATAGGTACGATGGGATGGTCATCGTCACATTTTGTGAAAAAAAATAAAGAAAAAAAACATACTCATAACAAGAATGTGAAAGAAAGAAAGAAAAATTTTTTTCAGTGCAATGCAAAAAATACTATATAAACAACAAAGTGACAATGTGACATGTAGAAGTGGACGATGTCGTGGGTAGGAGCTAGTTACGCAAATGATCTGAGTTAAGTAACACATTATCCCATCATAATTGGGTTGGTTCGTAATAATGTATATAAAATTGCTGCCCGAAGTTATATGAAGATAAAATATATCTAAATGGTTGGATCGCATAAACAACATCCTTATAATATCCTTATATAGGTCTATTTTATTATACTTTACTATATTATAAAATAGACCAATATTTATAAGGTTGATATAGACATCTATACATATAAATAAAATTGGAGTGTCTGTTTGTAATATTGAAATAAACGTTTTTTACTACATACATGAATATAAATACGGAACATACACTAAAATAACATTTTTTACAATTTTTGTCTGTTCCGGCTAATCTCTGAAATAACTGAACCGATTTTGACGGGACTTTTTGACGTTGACGGTGACGTAAAATGTGAACTAACAAGTTTGGTTTAAAAGAGCAACACACAAGTTTCTTGCTCATTCTTCTTGTGATGAGACACCTTTCCGAATGAGCGGTAGATTTAAAAAAAATATATTCAAAAGTGCTTAAATTAAGTTTATTAGAATAATGATTTTCTATTCTATTCTATTCTACAAACGGGTCACAAGTTCCGGAAACTGCTTGGTGTAGACGTGTGTCGACAAGGCTTCTAAGTTCTAAGTGTCAAACCTACATTCGGCTCTAAAGTCCCGGAAACTGCTTGGAGTTTCCATCTCTGTTACACGATAGACACGGCTTCCGCATGGTGAATCCACGGAAAGCTAAGTTTGTCTGTATTCTAATGCCTGGAAACTACAGTGATAAATTCCTGGTCAAATTGCCACGCTGGGCTAACTCACCTGACATACTCATCTTATCATCATCCACTGGTGCTCTGCCAGTGTAAACAGTTAAGCTGCTTGGAGTTTCCTCTCTTTTACACGATGGACTGGTCTTCCGCATGGTGAATCCACGGAAGGCTAAGTTTGTCTGTATTCTAATGCCTGGAAACTATAGTGATAAATTCCTGGTCAAATTGCCACGCTGGGCTAACTCACTTGAGCTTATACTCATCTTAGCATCCTCCACTGGTGCTCTGCCAGTGTAAACGGTTAAACTGTTTGGAGTTTCTCTCTTTTACACGACGGACTGGTCTTCCGCTTGGAGAATGAAGTTTGTCCTAAGTTTATCTGTGTTGGTTTTATTTTATTCATGTTTCGTAGACATTTTTGACAGAAATGTAATTTTTCTTATTAACACATAATATTCACTACTTTTTCTTCTTTATACAGATTACCTATAATGTGTTGAGCTTGTAATGAATTACAGGTAAGAAAAAGAAAAGGACTTTGTATGGGGAAAATATATTTTTTTTTTGCAAATACTTTTCTTTTTCTTATAATAAAACTATAACAGTCTGTATTCTATTGGCTGGAAATTGTGGTAATGAATTCCTGGTGAATTTGCCATGAGCTAACTCACCTGACCTTACTCATCTTATCATCCTCCACTAATGCCCCACCGTGCCCGTTAGCGCAGGCGGATACACCATCATATATCAAATAACTACCTCTAAAACAAAAAACAAAAAACAGATTTTCTTAAACATAAAGTTGGAGAGATTATACTAAGATAGACTGAAAACTTTAATATCTCCGACTAAGTAAGTTAGTGGGGGTTGTGAAGTATGTGTCAAGTTGGAATAGCCGTCGAACCCTATCTGGGAGAGCGTCTCGTTAAGAATCCTTGAATTTTCATGAAATCGTTTTGACTTCATAATGGACCCGCGTGGCCACTAAACTGGAGATCGTCCACGCTTTGATTGAATAAAATATTGCTTACTTATATTGTTTCAGAAAAAAAATCACTTTTAATTGTGGAGTTTGGTTGGGAATAGCACTGGAATTTTTAAAGATGCTGCAAGACATTCAACTAACAAATGAAGATCCACATCAGTAATATAACAGATTATTGTCTGTGCTTAATGAAAATAAAAATATTATTTCTATTTCTATTCCTAAACTATATAAGCACTTTTAAATAGACATCTTCACTGTAGTCTATATATATATATATAACTCAAAGGTGACTGACATAGTGATTAAGCACTTTTAAATAGACATCTTCACTGTAGTCTATATATATATATATAACTCAAAGGTGACTGACATAGTGATCTATCAACACAGCCCAAACCACTGGACGGATCGGGCTGAAATTTGGCATGCACGTAGATGTTATGACGTAGGCATCCGCCAAGAAAGGATTTCGATAAATTCCATCCCTCAGGGGATAAATTAACGCGAGAGAAGCCGCGGGCAAAAGCTAGTATAAAATAAAGTTGTCCCCATTGTCTGTTCTCTCATATCTTTTAAATTACGCAACGGATTTTAATGCAGTTTTTTTAATGCGATTGAAGACGAAAGTTTATGTGTATTATAATACATGTTATAGTATAGAAGCCGAGAAATTAAAAAAAATTGTAATACATCCATGCGAAGACCGGGACGTGTTGTTAGTTGTTTTATATGTATATTTCGAAATCAGATAATAAATGAATGTATGAAACTCTTTATTGTTCTTGTCACAGAAAATACAATTATGTATAAAATGATAAAAAATACAATAAACAAGATAAAGAGGTAACAATGGGCGGCCTTATCGCTAAAAAGCGATCTCTTCCAGGCAATCTTAGGATGGAGAGAAGTGATTAGATTTGCGAATAAACAATCACGATAACCCGTTTGACGGCCTCGGTGGTTTAGCACACCGCTTGACTTCCGATGTTCGCGCATTCGATTCCTCGCACGCAACATTTGTATTCATGAGTATGATTGTATGCTTCAGTTTGGGTGTTTTCTATGTATATTTACAAAAAAGTATGTATTTATATACATTTATTATCAGTTGTCTAATATCCATAACACAAGCTCTTTGTCTTTTCTACCTAATCACTCCACCGTGGGATAGACGGCGCCGTGTTAATTGTCCAGGGTTATTTATTTATAACCTCCTCAAAGTGGACTTCATGGCCCCAATATTCAAGCAAGCAACAATCAAATCCAATTTGGTCTCGACTTAGGTCGATAAAACCTCGATAATCTAATGTAGATTACAGCAATCGACGGCGTCGTCAGTCTGACTGACGTCACTAATGAATTGAGTGCGAATCGTCATTTTAAAGTCCAGAGTGCTGAGGACCAAAACAATTACACTCAGCTGTCGCGTTACAACCCATTAGAATAGAATAGAAAATAATTTATTCAAATAAACTTAATTTTAGCACTTTTGAATAGTCAACATAGCTCGTAGGATAGATGGCCGTTGGGGCAGTAAAGTTCTCGAGTGGCGACCACGGACCGGAAGACGCAGCATGGTAAGGCCTCCAGCAAGGTGGACCGACGATCTGGTCAAGATCGCTGCAAGGCATTGGATGCGAGCAGCGTAGGACCGATCGTCGTGGAGATCTTTGGGGGAGGCCTATGTCCAGTAGTGGACGCCTTCCGAGCTGCGATGATGATGATGATGATGATGAATAGTCTACAATTTTTTTTAATCTACCGGTCATTCGGAAAGTTTTCTCATCACAAGAAGAATAAGCAAGAAACTCGTGTGTTGCTCTTTTAAATATTCCTTGTAAGTTCACATTTACAAGTCGAAACGTGTGAATACAAACTACCAACCAGTACTAATTTATTTAGGCTCAAATATAAAAATACAATAAGATTAAAACACATTAATATGGAATGGCAACATACGAGTGGTATCACGGGCATCCTGTAGCAGACACCGTGAGGTAGTGGAATTAGATCGTCTGCCACACTCTGGTATCACTGCAGTAGGATCAGGATCTGCAGAAGGAGGATGATGATGCACGATCACATCAAATAAGACAGATACATACTTGGATGGAGTCTCGTGCGACGTTCTGGAATATAATATAATAGAATAGAAGATAATTTATTCAAATAAACTTTTTTTTAATCTACCGTTCATTCGGAAAGCTGTCTCATCACAAGAAGAACGAGCAACAAACTTGTGTGTTGCTATACGGACCACTGGACGGATCGGGCTGAAATTTGGCAACCAGATAGATGTTATGACGTAGGCATCGGCTAAGAAAGGATTTTAATTAATTCTACCCCTAAGGGGATAAAATAGGGGATGAAAGTTTGTATGAAACTTTGTCAATTTTAAACCGATCGGGCTGAGACTTTGCATGCTTATATCTACTATGACATAGGCATCCCCTAAAAAAGGATTTTGACAAATTCCACCCCTAAGGGGATAAATTAACGCGAGCGCAGCTGCGGGCAAAAACTAGTCCTAGATCTATCTTATTAAGTAAGTGCCAACCAAAATAAAATAACTACCAAAGAGTACCAAACACCTATTCATCCATTCTCACAAAGTTTGGCGTTTATAATATTAGTAAATTTAACATAATGAAAGTATTGTGTAAAGTTGCCTGCGGGTTTAATAAAGAGTCAGTGACAAGTGAACGAGTACTACAGGATAAAAGAGTTCTCCAATATTTAACTTACGACTTGCGGGTAGTCATTTACCAAGGAGTTGTCGACTAGCTGCGTCTTTGAGATTTACTTTGCAAATGTCATTTCCACCCCCGGGCGGTCCAACTAAATTCAATACATTATTGTACAATTAAATGCTAAATACTTGGACGTAGATGGATTTTGTTCAATGGTTTGGATTAGAGATGTGCTAACTCGTAATAAACATAACTCGAGTTAACTCGAGTTGATTCGACCTGGAATAAACAGAATTTTTTGTTTTTTTTTTAATTTTTCTAACAAATCTAATGTTTTTGGCCGCAGTTGGCCTTGAAAACTTCACCGAACCATAGGGAGCGAGTAGAAATGGCACTTCAAAGCCGCGGAAGGACTTATAGAACGCATAATCATTTTAACGATAACATAACCGGACGAATATACGAAAAAAAAAACTTATAACGACCTCAAATCAATATTGAAAATATTTGTGACGAGTGAAAATTGTATGATATGAAATGATCGGAAAATTTCATATCATTGTCTGTTCGACGACACAATCATGCTCTCGCTCTTTCACTTGATTCGTTCATTTACCAGTTGAATACTTCCAACTCGAGCTGGCAGAATTCAACTCAAGTTAACTCGAATTCACCGCAACTCGAGTTAGTAACTCGAGTTGACACATCTCTAGTTGGGATAGACAAGAAATCTTTATACGTATAATTAGTAGAAATCACGGGATCTTACCACGTTTTGTATTTATTTACTGAGTTCCCGATATTTCGACAGTGTTTCAACCACTGTGATCACTGGTGATTGCTTTTTACTAATTATACGTATAAATAATGACCGCATCAAATTTAAAACAGTTAGAAATTTTTATATTCTAACTAGTTTTTGCTTGCGGCTTCGCTCGCGTTAATTTATCCCCTTAGGGGTGGAATTTATCAAAAACCTTTCTTAGGGGATGCCTACGTCATAGCAGCTTTATGCATGCAAAGTCTCAGCCCGATCGGTTTAATATTGACAAAGTTTCATACAAACTTTCATCCCCTATTTTATCCCCTTGGGGGAAGAATTAATCAAAATCCTTTCTTAGCGGATGCCTATGTCATAACATCTACCTGCATGCCAAATTTCAGCCCGATCTGTCCAGTGCTATGGGCTGTGCGTTGATAGATCACTAAGTCAGTAACCTTTGAGTTATATATATTTAGATAAACAGCGTTGCAATTTCTTCTACTTGGAATATGGAAAGGTAAAATTTGCATAAAAATACGGAAGTATATGGAATGGTCAATGGTGCACTTGACTGAGCCGTGATATGAAGTAAGATTTTATTGATTTATTATTCTGTAGGTAATTATCTTATTAGTATGCAAATCAAATGCCATATCGAACAATCGCGAAATGCATTCATGAAATTGAGCAGTCTACTTTGCAATTGATCTCTAAAAATAGCGACCCCAGTTCTATAACTGCGTCGCTATTCTATTGTGTTTCTGTTTCTGTTTCTATTCTCTAGTATAGCATTGAAGCGTGGACTCTGACCACCAAAATGACCGATTTTGACGTGTCATTCGCAAATTACACCCATCTTATTCTTATACGTATACTAGGTGCGCCGCCAAACATTGTTTTGTTATATAATTAAAATACTAATGTTGCCATAAAAATAGGGTTTGGTGACATAACGGTGAAAACTGTGAAGTGTAATTAAAATCACATCGTAAAAAAATAAAAAAATCACTTTTATCACTTACGGGTATAAAAAATAGATAACTAAAAGGTTGTTAGACCTATCGAATCTACATCAGAGAACCAAAACCAAATCGGTTAAGCGGTTTCGGAAATGTATAGCAACTAACAGTGCCCCGCTACACCTCCTATGTGGTTGTAGCCCACTCATGCATAAACGAAATATCTCCTTTGGAAAGTTTACAATCTCTCCCGAGGAGATAAAAACCATCGCTTCTAAGAGTATCCTTTGATTCTTGTCCCTGAGTAGGTCGGTGTAGGTAGTAAACTCTGAAAAAGGGCGAGCACAATAGATCTATACAGGTCGCAGTGCTATAGGTCCAAGCAACTGGCAACAGCCCGGGGGGAAAGAGATTGTTAGTAATGTGAACTAATAATAGCTTACAATGTACCAAGTCAGGTTGACCTCCACGCGGTTCGCCTTGGAAACTATCGTGATAAATTCCTGTAAATTTGTCACGATGGGCTAACTGACCTGACCTCTTGCTCATCTTGTCATCCTCCACTAGTGCCCCGCCAGCGTGAACCGTTAGCGCAGGCGTGTATCATACCATATCCAACCATAAAAAAAATGACAATAGCCCAAACCTCCTAATAAAAAAAAAACACTGTCAAGCGAGAATTTTATATGTATATATATAGATTGTGATAATATAAAATCCAATTCAAACAACATATCAATAAAATAAATTTCCATCGTTAAAAGTCGAATGAGTTTGCCATAAATTTGTTTCTAACGGTTCGTTTCGAACCTTTGGAGATGCGAGAATTCTGTTAGGAAAGTGAGTACAAATGTTATAAATACTTTCATTATACATTTATGTATTACTTTATAATATATACTAGCTGTCCCGGCAAACGTTGTTTTGCCATATAAATTAATAACGCTATAAAAAAATAGGGGTTGATGATAGAAGGGTGAAAATTTAGGATTGTATGTATTTTTGTATGTTGTATCATAAAAAAATAGGAACTAAAAAGTTGGCTAAAAAAAAAATTTTTGGGGTGGACTACCCCTAACATTTTGGGGGATAAAAAATAGATGTTAGCCGATTCTCAGAGCTACTCAATACGCTCACAAAATTTCATGAGAATCGGTCAAGCCCTTTCGGAGGAGTATGGGAACGAAAACTGTGACACGAGAATTTTATATATAAGATATAGCAGTAGGTATTTTATTTACGTAACAAGACAGTCAAACAAACTGATACACCACTGGGAGGTGGTAACAGTTTTTTTAATATCTGATAATGGATTGGTGCACTCGCCTGCGCTATAGGTTTACGCAGGCACGGCACTAGTGGCGGATGATAAGATGAACATATGGTCAGGTCAGTTAGCCCATCGTAATAAATTCACCAGGAATTAATCACGTTATCACGTAATGCCTGTGATATCACTCAAGCGCTGCTGTTCCTTACTTCTGAGATATATTAATTTAAAATTTGCAATATGTAGGAACTAAAGATGAGATTGTTCTAAACCTTTGATTGAAGTTGGCAACTAAATCAAATACAGGGGTCTAGGCTCCGAATATGATTTTGTCCCATTCGGTGTCGAGACCCTTGGTCCGTGGGGTCCTAGTGCTATAAGACTTTTCAAAGAAATAACGAAAAGGTTAGTCGACATCACAGAAGACCGAAGAGCTGGCAGCAACCTTGGACAAAGAATTAGTCTAGCTATTCAAAGAGGGAACGCTGCCAGTATCTTCGGAACTCTGCCTAAAGGGACCCCTTTTAATAATATATTTTAGTTATTGTATTATATTTTTTAAGCTTTTTAATCCTACTTATTATATATAGATATAGAATAAGCATTCCTTAAATCAGATTTTGTTTGATATTTGACGGTCTCGGTGGTCTAGCGATTTAGCACACCGCTTTACTTTCGATGATAGCTGGTTCGACACCTTGCTTGCACATTTGTATTAATGAAACAATTATACGTTTGTCTGGATGTTTTCTATAAATGTTATTCATGCATTTACAAATAAATACAAAAAAATATTTCAGATGCGAAGAAATATCATTCTTGTATCAATAAATTTCATAATTATTTGCGCGGCCAATTCTAATATCACAAAGTCAAAAGAGATAGAAGCTTTAGAAAAAGAGAAAAGTGATCTGTTACAGAAAATAAACAGGGCTATAGATGATAGTGTAAAAATACTAGAAACGAATAACGATAATGAATTACAACTGGGTGCAAATCATTTGAAAGAACTCAAAACTCTGATAAAAATACTGAACGAAACAGAAGATGTGCTAACCACAGAACTGACACGTGAAGATTCGTATTCAGAATTCTACAATCAAAGAAATATGAATAATAGTTCAACAGACGGAAGAAAATCACTTCATAAAACCAAGAAAAATAAAAAAGAACTTCCCTTCGATTTACTCGATATGACGAACCTATTTCCGAAGAAAGGTAATGCTAAGAATAATCGCACAGAAAATATATTAAAAATTCAATCAAAACTGGACCAGTGGATTTTAGAAAGAAAAAGAGAAAAGGAACGTATTCGAGAGCACAGAGAAAAGAAAAGGAAGCTGTATAAATTTGAGAAGTGTCCGAGGTTTGGATTGTCTAATGGAAAGAACACTTTAAAAAGGGGTACATCAAAAAGCAGAAATTACCCCTGTTGCAGGAAGTGTTGCAAGAAATCTTACATGGGTTGTTTATAAAGCAGAAAAATTGTTTATGTATTATTTCACGTATGTACTAAATTTATTAAAACAATTAAAAATATTTTAAAGTTACGAATAGTATAGCTGTGTAATGTTATGTTATCTGTGGTATAGCCTAGTTTGTATTCGATTCAAGAGTAAAAAAATATATGCTGTATTAAACATAAGAAAAAATTTATGAAAAAAACAAAAAATTTGGTAATAAAAATACAAAAAACACCAAAATATTCGGTCTCCTATGTTCATCAGGGATATGATGTAGGAATCTAACATTAAAAGATTTTTTCAAATCAATCCAGTAGTTTCGGAGTCAAAAGAAAAAAACAAACAAATCTTTCCTCAAACTAATAATAGGAAAGTCTACGGTTCAAAGAAATTTTAATTCGTGTATTGCATAGCTGTTATGAAGGGACATTGGATTTTCTTTATTTTGATCTTAAGTAAATTTTGAGCCAGTACGCTTACCACTTTGAAATTTATTTAAAGGAATTTCTCATTAAATGTTATTTCTAAATTTTATTCAAATACATTTAATGTAAATATATTATAATAATAATCTCCGGACAATTCACACAGCGCCATCTAGAGTCAAGTTAGGCTAGCTAAGCTTGTGTTATGGGTACTGTATAACTGATACATATACATAGATATTTTTTTTGTAAATACATACATATTGTACATAGAAAACACCCAGACCGATACAAACAATCATACTCATGAATACAATTGTTTGTACCGTGCGAGGAATCGAACCCGCAACCATCGTTCGTAAAGCGGTGTGCTAGACCGACAGACCACCGAGGTCTTCAATATTATAAATAAAAAAATTAATTTATTAATTAAAATACTTTTGAATAGCCATGTTTTTTTAGTTCTAGCACTCATTCGGAATGTAGTTATTATAAAAGACTGAGAACGAAACTTGCATGTTTTTAATTTTAATTGTTTGTAATTTTAGAAGTGACGCCTGATTGGTGATTCTTTCTTGGATTAATATCCAGATTCTGCTAAATTTTACTCTCACACTTCTGAGAACAATCTAGTAATATGCGCAGATAAATTTTATGAAAATACTTCTAAAATTCAGACTTTAAAAAATCTCCTAATTGCCATGAAGTATCACTCCAAATTCACCTTCATTTCTCATCACTGCCTAAGGCCGTAGTCTATAAAAAAAGCTGAAATCTGCGCATTTTTGAGGCGTTTCTAATCTTTGATTCAATTATTAATTTCTAAATGGGAACCATGTAACTATTTGCTTTGTAACCTGAGAAAACCATTCCCAGTTCACAAAGCGCCAGCTAATCTAATATCGAGAAAATATTTATTTTAATAAAGTACTTTTTCTTTGTTAATGCTATAATAAGCGTTTCTCGAAATTCAACAGCTGGCTGGAGTTTTGTGTAACTGGCAAACAAGTTGAACAAATACGACACAGCGAATTAATAAAAATATTTCTTGTTAAATTATCCGCTTTAATATCTTAAAAGGCTGTTCGTGATACATGCCACTTCAAAGTCGCCAACTGAAATACACGGAAATACTACTATTAGTGGAAACAATAAAATATATTGTCACGACTAACATTTCAGATGGAGGTAGCGTGCATGGCAATAGTTGTTCATGTACGGGATTTTCATTTAATGTTAAACATAGACACCTATATAAATACAGTTTATTTACAATGTATAGGACATTGTACATAAACTGGCTTTTAAAAAAAAGTTATTCAATTGAGTTTCTTGCCAGTTCTTCTCAATCTAAATAGATATAACTCAAAGGTGACTGACAAAGTGTATATATATATATTAAATAAATATATCTATCATTTGTTTGTTTGTTTATTTAGTACCCAAAAAGTGCGTATTCTAGATGGCGCTGTGTTTATTGTCTTTAATTATTATTGATATCTATCTATCTAAATATATATAACTCAAAGGTGACTGACATAGTGATCTATCAACACACAGCCCAAACCACTGGACGGATCGGGCTGAAATTTGGCATGCAGGTAGATGTTATGACGTAGGCATCCGCTAAGAAAGGATTTTGATTAATTCTACCCCCAAGGGGATTAAATAGGGGATAAAAGAATGTACGAAACTTTGTTAATATTAACCCGATCGGGCTGAGACCTTTGCATGCATAAAGCTACTATGACGTAGGCATCCCCTAAGAAAAGATTTAGATAAATTCCACCCCTAAGGGGATAAATTAACGCGAGCAAAGCCGCGGGCAAAAGCTAGTTGGATATATGTATCGAACTGGATGGTAGGGGAAAAAAATATAATGTAAAAACTTGACATTCATAAGCGCCAAAATGTCCTACATGAATAAGTGATTTTTGAATTTTGAATTTTGAATCTGTTGTAACATGCTCACATTTCGTTATATTTCCTACACAGCAAGGGACGAGTATACTGACATTTCTCTGATATATTTTTTTAGTTTGTTTTACCAGTACTTGCTGCTCCGGAGAGTCAGTCAAAAATATAATTAGATCAATTTTTTTCACATTTCGTCATTTTTCCGTTATATTTTTTTAGTTTGTTTTATCAATGTTTCCTGTCCACCTGAGAATCAGTCAGAAATATAATGTGATCCATTTTTTGGTATCTGCCGGATTTGAACTTAAGACCTCTTGGGTAATAAACTAAAGTTACAATTCGAAGGCAAATCAGGAATTATTGTCAATCCATCCGTTTGATATCCGTATAATCGGTACTAGACAACTGATAGAAATAGTTAAAAATACTTTTTTTTATAAATAAATATAAAACTTAACAATTATCATACATATATATAATACTATCTGACCAGGCAAACGTTGTTTTGCCATATAAATTAAAATCGCTATTAATTAACATAGGGGATGTTACTAGAAGGGTGAAAATTTATAAGTATTTAGGATTGAAAAATACATACAGTATTTTTCAATCCTAAATAATTATAAAATTAAAATAAAATATTATGTCGAAATAATAAAAAAAATATTTAGGGGTGGATATACCTTACCACTTAGGGGTATGAAATATGATAGTAACCGATTCTCAGACTTACTAAATATGCATATAAAATTTCATAAAAATCAATCAAGCCTTTTGGGAGGAGTATGGTAGCTAACATTGTGACACGAGAATTTTATATATAAGATATATGTATATATATATATATATATGTATATGTTAATTGTTAGACTCATAACTCTGTTGACAATTGACAATAACCTCTGTCCACCCCATAAGTCCTTTATAAATTTACGTGTTCGCTAAACACACGACCTGCATGTCAGTTGTTCCCAAAAGGTTTTACGATATAACTGGGCCCGTTCATATGGCAGACACTCAAATATTTACATTGGTGTAATTTGGATAATTGTGAGTCCGGCGGCTCTTTCGACGGCCGAAGCACCGATACGTATCAAGCCATATTATCGTTTAATTATATAACTTGTTACATTTTTAAGTTCTTTTCTAATGCTGTTGGCTGCAGCTGGCCTTTACAGCTTCATCGAACGATAGCGAGCGCAGATACCAGTCCAAATGAAGCTAAAAGCTAAGTTGTAAATTTTACTATTCTCTTCTATTTCTCTTTCTTTCATTATTTTTCCATTCTACTCTCTATGGTTCTGTGACTGTCAGACTATTGAGTATCTAGTATATATTTATTTTATATATATATGTGTGTATATATTTATTTGTATATATGTATAATATAATATTTGTATATATTTATCGTTTAATTATATATATATTGTATTTACATTTTTATATTTCAACATTTTTCTCTGCACCACCAATGGTCGGCTGCAGCATGGTGTTAAGTCCGCCAAATGTACTTTACTATATTTTGTATATTGTGTGCATTGAAGTTAAATAAATAAATAAAAGCGGCTGATGGCACTGCTAGGGGTTGGAACCTCAACACATTTGACAGGCTCCCTAAGGGCGAGTGCAGATGGCACTTCAAACCCGGGGAAGAATATATGGAGCCGCTGAAGGCCAGTTCCTGATGGATATAACTTTGGTCTGAGGGCACCGCTAGGGGTTCGAGGCTCGACATATTAGGCCGGAGTATTGGTCTTTCTAAAATACGGTCAATCATGCCCTATTCTCGTTTAATTTTATAACTTGTTACGTTTTTAAGTTTTTTCTAATGCTGTTGGCTGCAGCTGGACTTTACAGCTTCACCGAACGATAGGGGCAAGTGCGTAGCTCTCCAAATCCGTGGAAAAACTTGGAGTCGCTAAAGGCCAGCTCCTGACAGATATAACTATAGTAACGGTACTGCTAGGGGTTCGAACCTCGAAACATTTGGCCAGGTTATTGGGCTCACTAAGGGTGAGTGCAGATGTCACTCCAAACTAGCGGAAGACCTTATAGAGCTGCAAAAGGCCAACTCCTGACTGATATGACTTTAGTCTGAGGGCACTGCTAGGAGTTCGAACCTCGACACATTCGGCCGGGTCAATTGATCTCCTTATATTTAGTTACATCATAAAAAACTACTCTATGTGTAAACTATATATATACTCGAGAACTTTCTTTGTATTTTTTTTATTAAGAATAAAAACAGAATAGAATAGAATAATATTTATTAAATCACACATCACAACACAACAATGATGATGTTCAGCATATAAATTATTATATGCCAACCTCGGTGGTCCAGCGGTCTAGCACACCGCTTTACCTCCGATGGTCGCGGGTTCGATTCCTCGCACGGCACAAACATTTGTATTCATAAGTATGATTGTATGTATCGGTCTAGGTGTTTTCTATGTATTTACGAATAAAAAAAAATATCTATGTATTTGTATCACTTATATAGTACCCAAAAACACAGGTTTATCTAGCTTAACTTGGGTTTAGATGGTGCTGTGTGAATTGTCCTGAGATTGACACATTAAAATTATTGCATAAAAAAAATAACAAGAAAAACAACAAAAAATAAAATACATATATAAGTCAATTATCTATTATTAGGTCTGTCGACAAATTAAACCATGCGTTGCTCTCTCTGTAAAACAAAGTAATTTTATTTAAACTTTTACAATTATTGATACAAACAGAATACAAATTATAAACGAGTTAGCGTAATGCAACAAACATTACCTGTAAAACAAAGAAACGAACAAACATTTAATATTTATTTGTCGATCTTTTTCCACTAAAACACTTTTATTTTCAAACACTGTCACTCACAATCTCAGTTTGACAATCCACCATATTTTTATTAATCTTTAACGATTAGCGCCATCTATTGAAAGTCGATGAGAGAGTTATTGACGTTTAATAACGCGCCTAAAAGCAAAGCGTAAAGGGATGCTAAGTAAGTATTCCTTTATACATATACAAAAATAATAATAACAAAGCATGCAAAACAACATACATAGCGTCCGAATATACAACCTTTACTTTTGAAGATGGTTAAAAACAGAATCCATTGACTTATGACGCTCTCAAGATATTGTTTGAAACATTAAAATCAATCACGTGACATACATGATCTATAAACATAAAAAAACTGAGTAAACTCGTTGAACCATACAATCGTAGTGAGTGCAGGGACAGTTAATCTCCTATACTTGTATGGTTGCCTGGTATTCCCTTACTTATCCGCTTACAGCTTGTAATACTGCCAATGGTTCTTTAAATACGCGGATGATATTACCTGTTACCTACAATCATGAAACAGTCATGCTCGCTGTAAAGCTCAAACTTGTGGCGGCGGTGGGCCGGATTAATGTGGTCTTTTTTTATGGATGATAATAGAATGGTGCACCCGCCTGCGCTAACAGTATACGCTGGCGGAGCACCAGTGGAGGATGATAAGATGAGAATGAGGTCAGGTCAGTTAGCCCATCGTGACAAATTCACCAGGAATTTATCACGATGGTTTCCAGGGGAACCGCGTGGTCGACCTGACATGGTACATTGCTAGCAATGGGATCATCAGACCAAATTACTAACAATCCCCTTTCCCCCTCAATGTGATCTCTCTAATATTGAGTGCAATGATGGCTGGCTCATCCGTCATACACGTGAACGGGTGCTGCTTGTAGGGACAGGTCCGTTCGGGTTGCGAACACTGATTAGACTATTTGCTTTTGCAATAGCATTTGCTGGTGGTCACACAATTCTTCCAAATTTGAATTTAAAAATGAATCTGATTATTTTAAACATGTACAATATTTATTTGGAAAGAATACGAGCTGAGTTTCTTGTCAGTTCTTCTCATCTCGAAGTCATTCCGGACTGACGGTAGATTTGACATATCATAAGAGTCTGTAATAGATCTACATGAATAAAGATATTTTGAATTTGAATATAATCTGATAGGTTTTAATATGTTTTTTTATGTTACTAACCAGAATGAACCGGGTCATCCGCGTCCCCCTAAAAGGATGCAGGTTGAAGCCTCGGGGCGAGCCCCTTTGCCCTGGCATCTACTCTCGGGGGACTGAAACTAAACTCTTTTAAGAAGTATACATATTTACAAAAAAAATATATTGTTTTATAATATACTGAGCTGTGTTATCTGCGTTAAATTTTAATATACGAATTTAAATATAAAATATAGTGAATGTGTGTTAAAGCCTGATAAACTTCAATAGCAAAACCGTCTGACTATTATTAATATTACATTTTACCCAGGCGTTACATTGACTTATTTTTTACAAAATTATATTCACTCATCAAGTACACTTAGTCACGAAGCTTGCATACTGTAAAATCTTATCGAAATACAAATCTATTTAATTACTTTTTTGAGTATTTTATTGTATCACGTGTCTGTAAGGACAATATCACTCACTTCGGGTCGTCCGCTGGTCCTTTTGTGGACCTCTGGGTACGGGTCCCGTGCTTGCGCTCCTTGCCCGGGCATTCTACTGGGGTGAACCACCTGGCCAACGTGTTATTTTGGTGCATAAGATATATCACTGTAAAGTTTCATCAAAATCCGTTCAGTACTTTTTGTGTGAAAGAGTAACAAACATCCATACTTATAAAGATACATTATTAACCTAACTGAGCAATTAGAGCCATGTTTTTTATTTATGTAGACACCAATATATATAATTATACTCATAAATAAAAATGTTTGCATGCGAAGAATCGAACTCACGACCATTGAAAGTTAGATGTACTAAACTGCTGGGCAGTCGAAACCTATAAATATAATCTATATTTAAATAAATGGATTATTTTCCTTTCACTTGAGCCTATACATTTCGTTTATACAAAATCAGATAGAGATACACACTCGTACTCCGAGATAGACTTAGATAGATAGTGTGTCCTCTCAATCCACGCACTCTCGTCCCTATCTGATACGTGTCCGGACTATCCCGGACAAAAACCGGAACGATGCTCCCGATAACAAGTGTTGCCTGCTAATTGTAATTACCCATTACATTAATCTAGTATTGGGAAGTTTCAGAAATGATACGTCGATGCAGCAGTACTTTTATTTTATTCCTTTTTCAAATTACACTGCACATAAATTGCGTCGCTGTACATTCACGTCTGGTCGTCTCGGTTACCTCGAACAGAGAGAGAGCAGCCCGCTCCCTCTTTGTTCCCGGCCTCTATATATCTACTACTATTCGTGGCGGCATAATCGTGACGTCAGCAACTCACTATGGTTCAAAATTTGAAATGTAAGTAGTTTGTGAGTATGGATTATTGTGAAGTTTCAGAAACATTACGTCGATGCAGCAGTACTTTTCTTTTATTCCGTTTTCAAATTACACTCCACATAAATTGGGGCGACACAAGAACTTTCGAGAGGCTAATGTGACTAGGATTGAATTTAGTCTCCGATCCAGAGGCTAATCTTATAAAATGTTCAAATAAAAAAATTTGGTGTTACTATCGTAAATGGAAGACGCTATCTGGAACGTCGTTCATTCGCCGCCATACATTAGTTACCCTAACAAGAAGATATTCTTAAATTGTGAATCATTGCTGCATTGATACGCTATCTTCACTGCACACAAATTCCCCGTTTCAAACGAGATAAATCACAATAAACATGAATAAATCTCCAATAAACTACCTGAAATCGGGGTAAATCTCCCCGTGAGGGTGGCAACCCTCCGAGCAGCGCAGCGGGTAGAAAGATAAGATACCGCAATCCATGGGACCTCGTGTTATTCCAAACCCATTCATAATATTGGCAGATAGACCTAAGCATTGCCGTTCTTAAACTTAAAGAATGTAGAAATTTAAATATTTTATAATAGTAGGTAGGTACTTATTTTTATTGCTGTCCCCAAGTATCTTTTAGAAAAAGTTAATAGGTCTTTTATGGGAATAGGTATAAAAATTTACAATAAGATACTAAAGGATATGTTGGAATTACCCGTAAATAAATTCAAAACATCTGTTAAATCATATTTACTGTGCAAAGTCTATTACTCACTAAACGATTACTTGAATGACGAGCGTGCATGGCAATAGTTGTTCATGCACGGGATTTTCATATAATGTTAGACATAGACAGCTATATAAATATACATTGTAAATAAACTGGTTTTAATAAATAAAATATTCAATTTAGTTTCTTGCCATTTCTTCTCAATTGGATCTATATACTGAAATGGACGGTAGGAAAAAATTGTAGTATAAAAAACTGGACATATTAACATAAACAGCTAAAATGTTCTACATGAATAAATGATTTTTAAAGGAATATTTTTACTGAGGTACAAAGACGGCGATTGGTATTCTAGCGGTTTACTCACCTTTACAAATAAATAAATAACGAAAAAAATATCTATGTATTTTTATCAGTTGTCTAGTACCCATAACACAAGCTTTAGCTAGCTTAACTTGGGTCTAGATGGCGCTGTGTGAATTGTCCTGAGATTATTATTGTGTAACAGAAATTCTTTTAGAATGGTAAAGAAGTTATGTGCATGAAAATCATCACATCATGTTATCATGTCCTGAAATTATTATTATATTTATACTATACTAGCTTTTGCCCGCGGCTTCCCTCGCGTTAATTTATCCCCTTAGGGGTGGAATTTATCAGAATCCTTTCTTAGGGGATGCCTACGTCATAGTAATTTTATACATGCAAAGTCTCAGCCCGATCGGTTTAAAATTGACAAAGTTTCATACAAACTTTCATCCCCCATTTTATCCCCTTGGAGGTAGAATTAATCAAAATCCTTTCTTAGCGGATGCCTACGTCATAACATGTACCTGCATGCCAAATTTCAGCCCGATCTGTCCAGTGGTTTGGGCTGTGCGTTGATAGATCACTATGTCAATCACCTTTGAGTTATATATATTTAGTTTATAAACAATTTATTTATATAGATTTGTATGATTTCCTGATTATGTTATGAAAGGTAATTAACTTAAATATATTTTTAAAAGACTAAATAAACAACGATGGCGGGCCACAGATAACGAAATTGAAACGTTACAAACACAGTCCCTAAAAGGCACTGCCCACGTAAATTGTAAATAAATAAGAAGATATGAATATCGTAAAGTTAATAAACACATTTCCTGTAACAAAATCGCTCTCGGTCAGGGTTGGCAAACGGTAATTTACTGAAAATAGCAACTACCGAGGTTTTCTCGAGAGACTACAGGATTGGGTTTTTCAAGAAGGGTATATTAAGGTTTCTTAAGGGATGGCAACGCGAACACCTCTGATGTTTCAGGCGTGCATAGGCTACGGTAACCGTTTACCATCAGATGAGACGTATGCTTGTTTGCCACCATAGTCGTATAAAGAAATGTATATGTGCAACATGGAATGGCAAACAAGATGTTAGAAAGCGCCATTTGTCTGGATACTAAGAATCATGAGTGGTGAAGGTGAGTATTGACGTCAGCAAGCCATTAAACCTACACCCGGGTCACGAGACCCGGGAACTGCTCGAAGTTTCCCTCTCTGCCACACGATGGACTCGGCATCCGCACGGCAAATCTCTGGAAGTCTTGTCAGAAATATCAAAAATTTCAGACCAGACGCATTTCAAGCTCGTTTCGATTTTTTTCAGTCTCTTGTTTTATTGTTTCAGTTTGTAGTAATTGTGTATTTACCCTTTAATAATTATTACATCAATGAAATATGATTTTTCGAACTATTCTAACGTTGTTGACCGCAGCTACCCTTTACAGAACATAGGGTTGAGTGTAAAAGGTATTGCAAACTTGGGACTGGAACTGTTTGAAGGATATGATTTTTGTCTGAAGGCACCGCCAGATGTACTAAGTATCTTATGACCTATGAACATATATGCAGGTATTTTTAATGTACATATATATTTTTTTGAAAAAGTAAGCATATCAAACCATGATGTAAGTTGAAGTCAAAATTTTTCCGCTTTAAACCATCGCGATAAATCTTCGTGAATTTGTCAGGGTCGGCTAACTGACGTGACTTCTTGCTCATCCTATGATCCTCCTCTAGTGCCCCTTCAGTATATACCGTGAACGTAAGCAGATCCACCATTATCACCCATTAAAAAACAGGTTTTATGCGTATTATTTTTACAATTGCTGAAAATAGAGTAATAGACACAGCTGTCCGTTCGTTCTTTATTTAAATCCTTGTCTACGGAGAGTCAACCCTATTTGTTTGGGGATACAAAAAATATTCAAATGACAGGAAACAAAACACATATTACCAATTCGTTCCCTGTCATATTTGTGCCCGAAATGTATTCCTTTTAAATCTCTTCTTTGACCCGGCCCGCCCCGCGGCTGTACCCGTTCCTACCCTTTGATGCCCGGCGATAATACTCGGGTAAATATTGCCTGCGCGGAAATGTATATGTTATTTTAGTCCCGGACCAAATTGCATATAGGATCGTGTATTATAATGATTTCTATTCAGTTTGCTTGGAAATACTTTGGTTATATACTCTACTGAGTATAACTATATAGCTCGCTATATAGTTCAAACTTGTGGCCGTGTGGTGGGCCGGGTGGATATGGTTGAGTGCAATGATGGCTGGCTCATCCGTCATACTCATGACCAGGTGCTTGTGAGGATTGGTCTGTTCAGGTTACGAACACTGATTAGACTATTGCTTTTGCAATAGCATATGCTGGTGATCACACAATTCTCACAAATTTGAATTTAAAAATGAATCAGTACTATTTTAAAAATGTACTTCTTGTCAGTTCTTCTCATCTCGAAATCATTCCGGACTTACGGTAGATTTGACATATCATAAGAGTCTGTAATAGACCTACATGAATAAAGATATATAGATAGATATATATACATATATAAAGATATGTATTTAGAATTAGAATTTGTCTGTTTCTTACATTTTTTTTATTGAGCGGAGTTCGAACTGCAGAGCGAACTTAGAGATCGGATTTGAGCTCTTTGTGACGATACTCATCCGAAACGACTTGACCGATCCAGACCAAACTTTCATCAAAGTTCAACCTTCGAGTAGTAAACGGTATTTTCTATGTACATTATGTATGTATTTACAGAAAAAATCTATATATTTATATCAGTCATCTAGTACTCATAACAAACTCTGCTTAGCCTACGACTAGATGGCGCTATGTGCTTGATCCTGAATCATTATAATATACGTAAGTTTATAGTTTACGAGAGTATCCACGAGATTGTCTATGGTTCCTATATATAGATATATATAACCCCATAGAATAGAATAGAATAGAAAATCATTTATTCAAATAAACTTACATTGAAGCACTTTTGAATAGTCATAACATTTTTTTTTAATCTACCGCTCATTCGGAATGCTGTCTCATCACAAGAAGAACAAGCAAGAAACTTGTGTGTTGCTCTTTTAAATAATTTATTCTTACTTACAATTTAAGTTTAAGTGTGTGAATACAAACCACCGATTAGCAATTTCCAACTATCCAATGTAATGTAATGTAATGTAGGGCTCCATTTTCCGCAATTGACCTCTCATTTGGGTCGTGCGTGTAGAGCCAGGCTACTAACGTAGCCAGCCAAGCTCCTCCCAGGAGCGCAGAAGTCTCCTGATGTTTTCGCAGGCTTTGAGCGACCTCACCATTCCCAGGATTTGATTGCGTTGTGTGGTCACTGCTACTCCAGGATTACGTGAGCAGCCGTTTCCTCGGCATCAAAGCAGCCCCGGCACAGGGGACTGTCTGTAGCACCTATTGTGTACAGATGTTTGTTTAAGGGACAGTGGCCCGTCATTGTCCCTATTATTATTTTTATGGATTTAGTAGGCGTTTTGTCATACATTGGTTTGTTCTAGGAATTGCCACTTTTGATTGTTTGCAATCGGTGGTTTGTATCCATCTTTGGTTTTGTAACTAATCAACTATCCAATAGCCATGTGTGAAATTATCTCGAGATATATGTATATCAATCTTAAGATAAATATATATATATGTAATGGTAGATACTGCCAGTTTGTTTTCGTTCCTCTGTGTGACCACATGACCCATTTATGAGGAGGCAAGAACACGACAAGTCCGAGGGCGCTATATGTCTCGTAATAGCCATAATACTGAGTACTGTCGTAAAATCGAGCCGGCGCGGCGGTACAGACTCTCAACCACTGGAACAGACAAGTATCAAAGGATAATCAAATCAAATCAAATCAAAATATTCCTGTAGGTCTATTACAGACTCTTATGATCTTTTTTTATTCTCTTCTATTCTAGTCCCACCTTTTGTATTTTCTCCTCTACTCTTACCAAAGGTTGCCTAAGAGGAAGAGATTGCATAAGCGATAAGGCCATCTTTTGTACCCTCTTAATTTTAATAACTCTATTATAATAATAATAATAGGAGAGGAGATATGTTTATTGATAACTCACGATCTAGACCCTTTGTTTTAGGTTGGATACAAATAAAGTTTTTTTTTTTAAATACATACTATTATACATAGTGAAACCGCGGGGACCATCAGACAGCTAGTAAGTAATACAAAACCATTTTGATAAATATGTAGAATTATATATTCAAAAGAGATTATATTATGTTTATTTAAAAAAAAAAGATATATGTATAAAACAAAGTCGCTGTCGTTGTCTGTCCGTCCCTATATATGCTTAAATCTTTACTAACGTTAACTACGCAACGGATTTCGAAGCGGTTTTTTTAAATAAATAGAGTGATTCAAGAGGAAGGTTTATGTGTATAATTACTGTTCGCGCGAATTCGCGTATTATGGAATTTTAGTGTAGATTTATTTCTCGCAAAAATAAAAGTTGATGAAACGTTACAGTAATTATCATACATCGGCTACATAAATAAAAAAAGTCCTGTCAAAATCGATCCAGCAAAACTTTTCATAAATATATATGGAACAAACAGACCGACAGAAGACAGACAAACATATATATAAATGTTATTTTGGTTTATTTACCATATTTATATTCATATGCTTGTAGTAAAATACGGTTATTTCAGTATTACAAACAGACACTTTCATCCTATTTTATTTACATGTATAGATACATGTAAACGTGAGCGATCCGTCCAGTGGTTTGGGCTGTGCGCTGATAGATCACTATGTCAGTCACCTTTGAGTTATATATATTTAGACAACGCTCCAATGTCCATTCCTGATATTTAATTCCAAATACACCGGGCCTGAAAAAAGGGACCAATTGCGCGAATAGGCCGAATGTCTAGTGTAATTTAAATATTCATCCCTTAGCGATTTAGGGTGGGGGTGCGAGGGGTGCGGGTCGTGGGCTCGTATCGGATATGTTCCCGCATATAATGTTCAGTATTGGCATGTATTTCGATATACCTTGTTACTTGTGTAGTACATATTTATAAAAAATATATTATGTTGAATAATATATATAAAATTCTCGTGTCACAGTTTTCGTTTCCATACTCCTCCGAAACGGCTTGACCGATTCTCATGAAATTTTGTGAGCGTATTGAGTAGATCTGAGAATCGGCCAACATCTATTTTTCATCCCCCTAAATGTTAGGGGTAGTCCACCCCTAAATTTTTTAGCTAGAAATTACTTGAAAGTTATTTATATGGCAAAACAACGTTTGCCGGGTCAGCTAGTATATATATACATATATACTAATAAAACTACAAAAGTTTGTGAGATAGATGTGTTAGTATGTTAATCTATATAAATGTTTCTACCTGACATTGCAGTTTTAATTCTATTGCTAGATCAGTATACTTAGTATTTTTTTCTGTATGTGTTGATAGAAGATTATGTGTATTTGGTATTGGTATTATTATTATTATTATTATTGTTATTCTTTAGCTTTTTTTCTAGATAACTGATACAAATACATAGATATTTCTTTTCCGTAAATATATATATATATACTTACGGGACCGATACAAACAATCAAACTTATGAATGCAAGTGTGTGTATGTGTGTGTGCGCGTGTATGTATGTGTGAGTGTGTGTGTACCGCTTATTATTATTATTATTATTATAATTAAAAACTCAATTTATTCTTACCAAAAGTGTAAATAAAACAATAATTTCCTTATTTATCACTTGAGCGGAGAGTGTGGGGAGGGCGAGGGTAGGTAAGGCATAAAATATTTGATTGTTCACTCATTGTGTTGTCAATCGACAATCGGGATGGAAAGTCGGAAATTGGGTAATAGGAACCACAGACAACCTTGTTTGTGGTTACTGTCCATAAACTATGAACTTGGGTATAATTGTTACTGGAGCGGGAACACAACTATTAGTTTAATAAAAACCAAATACTAGTAAAAATGTGTATTCTTCCCAAAAGGGCTCACAGCGAGAAGTAACAAAACAATATTAGATAGTCAAAAGTGACATAAAAAATTGATATCAAAAATGTAGAGTTATATATATAATCGTATAGGTATAGTCCTGGTGTCTACGGCACAGGCTATGGGGTAGTTTGGGCTCCATATTTCCCATAAATTATATTTGTGATTTTTATTGTTGGCATTCATATAATAAAACTTTTTTTTTTTAAATGGGATTGCGCTTGGTCTTACCTCATCTGATGGTAAATGATGGCAAGACCTAGGATGTAGCGCGCTTACCCAGAAGATATCTATTCACCATAGACTTGAAGAATCCGGGGTTGTATTTCTCCGGGAACACGAAGGCTGGAAGTGTGTTCCACTCTGTGGCAGTGCGTATTAGGAAGGACGATGCGAACCGCTCAGTGCGAATGTGCGGAATTTCCACGACGTACGGATGAAGTCCCAGTGTTCGACGTGTAGTTCGGTGGTAAAAAGGAGAAGGAGAAGAAACTGGAATTATATAATTTGTAGAGATGAAACAAAATTTATTATTATTATTTTATATGTTTCGCCTTTTGGCTGGGATTTTATAAATTTCTTTTATTATTATTATTTTTTTTATATATGTATTATATAGCCATTTTTTGATCTGCGGGTGGATATTTATGAATGATTGGATAATTTTTTATTATTATTATTATTATAATGAAGGATACGTCACATAACGCAATCTAGTACCAGCTAAGCAGATTTCTGTTAGAAGTACTAGACGACTGATACAAATATTTTTTTGTTGGAAATAAATACATGTATATATATAACATGAGCTGCATGCTCATCGAATCGTGTTTGCTACCACCGAAGTAAAAAAAAATTCATGAGATCTCTTGAAAGGCTGGGGGCCCTTATATCCACGGGGCCCTGGGCTACAGCCCAAAAAGCCCGTAGGTAGATCCACCACTGATCCTGTGAGGGCTCTAATAAAAATATTGTCCTAAGTCGATAGTGTTCGTGGTGACTGTACGCAAGTCTTTGTCTGCGCGTAACGCGTCTACAGAAAGGAAATGAAAAATTCCAAGACAAAGCGAGAGATGTTTTTATTAACTCCCACAGTGTGCGGCCCTGTCACGCCTTCACACTTCACACAAAGGTTTCAGTTATGGAGGCTGTTTGGCCGAACTTTGGTATAAACGTAGATTTACTTTGACCAAAGTCATCTGGGTACCTGTTAGTAAGTACACATTAATAAGGATTAGGCATGCGACAATCAACATAGAAATTATACACTAGATACACAGATAAAATTGTCATCTTAATTAAATTAAAGTTTTTGTCTTAAAAAAAATTAATTCAAACCTAATCGAAATATCTTTATTCCTGACTTCAATTACAGACTCTGATATATCAAAAACTACCGTCATTTCGCCGTGCAAGAGGTAAGAAGAGCTCACAATTCAAATAATTGAAGCTCAGTAAAGTAAACTAGAAATACATATAGATTCAAATTTCAATTCAAAATATCTTTATTCATGTAGGTCTATAACAGACTCTTATGATATGTCAAATCTACCGTCAGTTTGGAATGATATCGAGATGAGAAGAACTCGTATTCGTTTCATATGTGCTAGAACATTTAAAAAAATACAGATTAATTTATAAGTTCTCTGAAATTTATATATTTGTGAAAATAAATAATAATAATAATAATAATCTCAGGCCAATTCACACATCACACATCTAGTCCCAAGTTAAGCTAGAAAAAAATATATATATACTGTATTTATATGGGATCTGAAAACAACGTAATAATTATTATCCGCATAAGTTTTTTTTTATAATCTAAAGCTTGTGTTATGGGTACTAGATATCTGATACATATACATAGATATTTTTTTTTGTAAATATATACTTATTATATATTGAAAACACTCAGACCGATACAAACAATCATACTCATGAATACAAATGTTTGTGCCGTACGAGGAATCGAACCCGCGACCATCGGTCGTAAAGCGGTGGACCGCTAGACCACCGAGGTCGTCAAATCGAAAATAAATATGAGAATGTTCGTAATTAAATCTACAAATTGAAGTCTAAGAATACATTAGTTGTACCCACGCAGAGCTTACACATGTTTCGAAGAAGTTTTTATTAGTAGTCTAATAAACAGTACAATAAATTGTTTAAAAATGAAAACAATATTGATATACGTACAATTGTAAAAGAAATTGTTTAAATCTATATATATATATAACTCAAAGGTGACTAACATAGTGATCTATCAACGCACAGCCCAAACCACTGGACGGATCGGGCTGAAGTTTGGCATACCTGCATGCCAAATTTCAGCCCGAGCAGATGTTATGACGTAGGCATCCGCTAATAAAACTAACTAAAAGTCACTTAATTGTAAATGTCATAATTTTACATTGGTATTCAGATATTCAGACACATTGTAAAAAGGATGTCGGATCTTACAAGGATTGTTTAAAAGAGCAACACAAGTTTCTCGCACGTTCTTCTTGTGATGAGACAGCTTTCTTACTGAGTGGTAGATTAAAAAAAAAATTTATAACTATTCAAAAGTGCTTAAATTTAGTTTATTTGAATAAATGATTTTTATTGTATTAAAATATAGTAATTGAGGAATATATTTATTAAATATATTATGTTACGAATATAGTGACAATCTTTTTTACAATGATCATAACAGATAAATAATAAATATGACGTTGGTCTATAAAAAGTATCTATTTTTACCACAATTTTTTTTATTCTATTTCTATTTGATATAACAGTCGTGTCGTAGTATGTTTTTAATTTTTTTTATATCTATTCAGTGCGACTGAAGTCAGGTTGATTGATAGAGAATGCTATCCGGCATTAAGACTGACATACAAACAGATTTTCAGAGTGCACAATCTATACATATAAGTAAAATTGGAGTGTCTGCTTGTAATCTTGAAATAACCATTTTTTACTACATGAATATAAATTTGGCGTATGTAACACCAAAATAACATTTATTACAATTTTTTTCTGTCCGTCTGTTTGTTCGGCTAATCTCTGAAATGGCTGGACCGATTGTGACGGGACTGTTTTTGGCAGGTAGCTGACGTAATAAGTAGTCATTTAGGGTACTTTCATTTTAGAAAAATAAAGTTATATTCCACGCGGACAAAGTCGCGGACACAGCTTAATAAATAAATAAATATATCGAACGTATAACAAAAAATACACAACATTTATTTTTCGCAAACACCTTTTGTGTCCATTCTGGCAACACATTTAAATCAAATCCAACATACAGCCGTGAATTAAAAAAAAACACCATAACATTTCATTCAATGTTCGCTCGTAAATTTCGAAAACAATACAACTTTTTGTTCAAACCTCCCTTGGGACACGGGGGTTGATTACTGAAAAAAAAATCTATTTAATTATTTAGGTACATCTATATATATATAAAAATGAATTGCTGTTCGTTAGTCTGGCTAAAACTCGAGAACGGCTGAACCGATTTGCCTAATTTCAGTCTCAAAATATTCGTAGAAGTCCAGGGAAAGTTTTAATGGTGATAAAATATGAAGAAATTGCATTTGAAAAAAAAGTTAGTTCAATATTACAAACAGACATTTCAATTTTATTTATATGCATATATAGGGAATGTGCGCGCAGGAGACAAGAGGGTCCGTACTGTCCTAGGTAAGGGATGAAAGTGGGGGACAGAATCTAACGGGCTCTAATATAATAATCTGTGTTTACAATGGGTATAGGGTAGATTTTGAACAACCCTTGCTATTTATCCGGGATTGGTCGGTAGAAGTGCTACAGGTTTTTTTTTGTGGATGATAATGGAATGGTGCACCCGCCTGCGCTAACGGTTTACGCAGGCGGGGCACCAGTGGAGGATGATAAGATGAGCATGAGGTCAGGTGACAAATTCACCAGGAATTTAACTCGATGATTTCCAAGGTGCTATAGGTGCACCTGATAATACTCAAAACATGTCAATAAAAAAAATCCTTTTACACTCGATGTATATCGAAGGTCTATCGGTATTGCACACCGCCTCTTTTCTGATGGTAGAGAATTCGAATTTCGGATTTGAAATTGATCCCTGCACTCAATTTGCCGGAAAAAATTCAAATGTCTTACAAAATATTATCTTTGTAAAAAAGATTATTATAAAATTGAAGAATTTATAAATGATAATAATGTTTTTGTAGAAAAAAAATATCTAACTTAAAATTCATAGCGCTGACAATGTTATCTGATTGAACAGAGATTAAGTGCGTAGCGGTTTCTATGTTGATTGTCGCATGCCTAATCCTTGTTAATGTAAATCCAATTAAATCAATATTTATTTAAAAGAGCAACATACAAGTTTCTGAAGTGATGAGTCTGCATTCCGAATGAGCGGTAGAATAAAAAAACTTGACTATTCAAAAGTGCTCATATTAAATTTATTTGAATAAAGATTATTTTTATTTCGGATATTCGGAATGCAGACTCACAAGAAGAATCAGCAAAAAACTTGCTTTTTCCCATTTTCCAGTCTAGTTCAGAATACATTTTTAATAATTTTATATGAATACAAACTGCCAAATTGCAAAGTTGATTTAATTATGAATAGTTAGAGTAAAAAAGTAAACGAAGTCTGGTGTAACAGCTAGTATTCTTACACATCACTAAACTATTCGAGGTACTAAATAGTTATATATTATCTGTAGGATATAGTGCGGTGTGGATGTCGCAATACAACCATACAAACATATCTACAGTTCGCAGAGCACGGCGCTCCTGAAATTGTACTGAATTATACCAGTCTGCATTCCAATAATTGTGTTATTATTGCAAATCGGAATTCCGATTGTAAATTGCAGTATATTAAATGTATCGATGAACGAGTTTATTTAGTAATTGAAAAATATTTTAAGCATGACATGATTTATTAGTATTTTTATATATATAGTCGTAAATTCATTCGCGATGACTGCGAACAGGGATGAATGGAAGCGAAATACATATTACGCCGACTCCAAATAAAAGGGATAAGGAAGAAGCAGATGATGATGATGATGAGTCGTAAATTCATTAGCAATTAATTAAGGACCACCTCGGTGGTCTGGCGGTCAAGCACCGCTTTACGACCGATGGTCGCGGGTTCGATTCCTCGCACGGCACAAACATTTGTATTCATGACTATGATTGTTTGTATCGGTCTGGGTGTTTTCTATGTGTAATATGTATGTTTTTTTTTATACCACTTAGGTAAACGGTTACCGTAGCCTATGGACGCCTGAAACACCAGGGGTGTCACATGTCACCCTTAAGAAACCCTCGAATATACCCTTCTTGAAAAACCCCATGCGTAGTCTCTCGAGGAAACCTCGGCAGGTAGTTCATTCCACAATCTAAGTGTACGCGGGAGGAAGCTCCTCTGAAACCGCACTGTACGAGACCATTTAGGTTTCAAAATTGAAATTATGTATTTACAAAAAAAAATATCTATGTATATGTATCAGTTATCTAGTACCCATAACACAAGCTCTAGCTAGCCTAACTTGAGTCTAGATTGCTCTGTGTGAATTGTCCTGAGATTATTATTTTTTTCCATAAATTCAATATTCCCCTCTTAAAGGAGATGGCAACAATTATTATTATTATTATTAATAATCTTGTATATAAAATTCTCGTGTCACAATGTTAGTGACCATACTCCTCAGAAACGGCTCGACCGATTTATGAAATTTTATATGCATATTCAGTAACTCTGAGGATCGGCTTCTATCTATTTTTCATACCCCTAAGTGAGTTATCCAGCCTTAACATTTTTTTAATTTTTTGGATTTTTATTATAATGTGGCATTAAAAAATATATACAACCCTAAATTATCACCATCCCCTATTTCTTAATAGCGATATTAATTTATATTCTCGTTTGCGGGCCCAGCTAGTAATAATGTAATAATCTCAGGACAATTTACACAGCGCCATCTAGACCCAAGTTAAGCTAGCTAAAGCTTGTGTTATGGACACTAGGTAACAGACACAAATACATAGATATTTTTTTTATATATAAACCTTTAGCACTCTTCCCTATCTATACACATGTATAAATAAAATTGGAGTGTCTGTTTGTAATATTGAAATAACCGTTTTTTACTACATGCATATGAATATAAATACGGTACATACACCAAAATAACATTTTTTACTATTTTTATCTGTCTGTCTGTTGTGCCCGAAAATCTCTTAAATGACTGGACTTTTTGTAGCATTTAGCTAATGTAATAAGGAGTGACTTAGGCTACTTTTATTTTAGAAAAAAAAATTTAAAAATTATGTTAAATTCCACGCGGACGAAGAATAAATAAAATAAATTATATTTGTTGGATAATAAGTTAAAAGATATTATTGGTAGATAAATGAACTATCCAATACTAAAAGAATATTCAAAATTGATTCAGTAGATTCAAAGATTACTGAACCATTTTTTTATATTGTTGCCTAGTAGTAGTATTGATATACATACATACATACATAATATACTCACCCAGAGCGAGACAAACAGTAAGTACAGTAAGATTGTAGTAAATAAATATAATTATTAATTGCAGATAATTTGGCAGTACGTATCTTAAATGAATGAAGTCTTTGTAAAGTATTAAGCTTGAATAACACTCGGGTACTTTGCTCTCGTTGGATCGTGTTGCTAAAATACCTTCACCCTGATATACAACATTAATTTAATTATATGCCTACATTATGTGTAATATAAGATAATAAAACCTTTAGCAGTTACCCGTGACATATATACACACACGCCATAACTTCGTTGTTATACAGTAATATGATAATTCATAAAGATTATAAATTCTTACTATCATCATCATTACATAGTATAAAACAAAGTTGCTGTCGCTGTCTGTCCCTATGTATGCTTAAATCTTTAAAACTACGCAACGGATTTTGAAGCGGTTTTTTAATAGATAGAGTGATTCAAGAGGAACGTTTATATGTATAATACACACCTGTGCGAAGCCGGGGCGAGTAGCTAGTTACATAGTATAAAACAAAGTCGCTTTCTCTGTCCCTATGTCCCTTTGTATGCTTAAATCTTTAAAACTACGCAACGGATTTTGATGCGTTTTTTTTAATAGACAGAGTGATTCAAGAGGAAGGTTTATATATATAATACATGTACACCCGTGCGAAGGCGGGGCGAGTAGCTAGTAATGTTATAAAGCTGAAGAGTTTGTTTGTTTGAACGAGCTAATCTCAGGAACCACAGGTTCGAATTGAAATTTTATTTTTGTGTTGGATAGGCCATTTGTCGAGGAAGACTTTAAGATATATAACATTACGCTACGACCAATAGGAGCGGAGCTGCAATGAAAAATATTGTAAAAGGTGGGAAAATGAAATGCAAGTTACGCAAAAAAAAAAATCTATAGAGGTGTTTATTTTACTATCAAACGGATATTACCCCAAACAGCCACTTTATTGGCCAGCATCACCCTTGTTTGTATACACCCTTATCTGTATAGCATTAAAGTTGATATTATAATGTGGAATGCATTTATTATTTGCCAATATTCCAGATACGTATCTAGGTAATGACGGTATGTAACGTGGAGTTAAAATGTTTCGGAGTTGACATCTTACAAATATACAAATATCGTCCAGGGAAAAAGTGGACTTTTTTTACACAGCGTCATCTAGTCAGTCCCAAGATAAGCTAGCTAAAGCTTGTGTTATGGGTACTAGATAACTGATACAATTACTTAGATATATTTTAACGTAAATACATACATAGAAAATACCCAGACCGATACAAACAATAATATTCATGAAAACAAATGTTTGTGACGTGCGGGAAATCAAACTCGCTACCAAGGCGGTGAGCTAATCCACTCGACAACCGAAGCCGCCGGATTGTTAGTTGTATGAGCTCATTCTCCTCTCTCTCTCCCTTTGCTAACATTATACCATGTCAGGTTGACATCCACGCGGTTCCCTCTGGAAACCATCGTGATAAATTCCTGGTGAATTTCTCATGATGGGCTAACCTGACTTCATGCTCATTTTATTATCCACTGGTGCCCCGCCGGCGTAAACCGATAGTACAGGCGGGTGCACCATTCCATTATCATGCCTTAAAAAAGCATGGAGGTTTTCTGGCTCCGCATCCAATGCTTCCTCCATCCTCCGCTAATCATCACCAGGATTGGCTCTGTCCATGGCGGTTTACATTCACTCGATTCCCGCATTATTCTTTATGCTATCTCTTTCTCTGTCTTTCTACTCTTCTTTTAACTGTCTGGCTCGGAAATGTTATTGTTGGAATACTCCATCTCTTGTCTTTGTGTTGTGCCAAGTGCCCTTCCCAGATCCATATTTTCAAACTGAACTGGAGAGAATCTGTTTATTTGTCTATTAGGATGTATTTCAAGTTCCTTGTGTTTCCTTGTGTTCATAAATGTTTGTTTTTTACTTGACAACCTCGATAGTCTAGTAGTTTAGCACACCGCCTTACTCGCGATGGTCGCGGGTTCGATTCCTCGCACGGTACAAACATTTGTATTCATGAGTATGATTGTTTATATCGGTCTGGTATTTTCTATATTTAATATGTATGTATTTTCGAAAAATATGTATCTATGTATTTGTATCAGTTGTCTAGTACCCATAACACAAGCTTTAGCTAGCTTAACTTCGGTCTAGATGGCGCTGTGTGAATTGTCTTGAGATTATTATTATTATATATACTTTTTCTGTGTAGACCCATATCTGGCTGACTTAAGTTAGACTTGGAAGAAAGGTATCACCTCCATGAAATTGTACTTCTGTAGCGTTATCCAAATGGCTATTGTACACAGGCAATATTGTACAAATTAATTGGTTACTCGGAGATTCTCCGCTCTCTGAATACGCTTGTATGTTTATATTTATGTGCATTACTTGTATTATCTTATCTATTACCTCTCACTCAGCTGCTTGTAAATGTTTCAAATTATAATAGTTTATTTCTTCACTAGTAACTTTGTGGAGAAACTCTTTTGATATTAATATAGTTAAGTTTTCTGTATTATTTAATCTCTCACTCAGCTGCTTGTAATTGTTTCAAATTATAATAGTTTATTCCTCCACTAGTAACTTTGTGCAGAAACTCTTTTGATATTAATATAGTTAAGTTTTCTGTATTATTTAATCTCTCACTCAGCTGCTTGTAATTGTTTCAAATTATAATAGTTTCTATTTCTTCACTAGTAACTTTGTGGAGAAACTCTTTTGATATTAATATAGTTAAGTTTTCTGTATTATTTAATCTCTCACTCAGCTGCTTGTAATTGTTTCAAATTATAATAGTTTCTATTTCTTCACTAGTAACTTTGTTCAGAAACTCTTTTGATATTAATATAGTTAAGTTTTCTGTATTATTTAATCTCTCACTCAGCTGCTTGTAAATGTTTCAAATTATAATAGTTTATTTCTTCACTAGTAACTTTGTGGAGAAACTCTTTTGATATTAATATAGTTAAGTTTTCTGTATTATTTAATCTCTCACTCAGCTGCTTGTAATTGTTTCAAATTATAATAGTTTCTATTTCTTCACTAGTAACTTTGTTGAGAAACTCATTTGATATTAATATAGTTAAGTTTTCTGTATTATTTAATCTCTCACTCAGCTGCTTGTAAATGTTTCAAATTATAATAGTTTCTATTTCTTCACTAGTAAATTTCTTTCTATAATCTTTAAACAAAATTATATCATTTGTCACTTCACTGTCTACCATCTTACCATTAAATATATTTGTCCAGTCGCATATAATTTTACTACATATTTCTACAACACATTTTGATTTTAAATATATCTTTTTTGAGACAAAAGATAAGCCTATTTTGTGAAATAATCTATCTTTACATCAAATTTTATTAATATGCGTTTAGTAATGATAAGGTAACAAATTGAAAGACGAACACACTTTCATATTTATGAAGTGCGTCATGGATTAGTGATGTACTACCTCTATTTACCCTTCCCTTTCCAATAATAGTCATGAATTAAGTAAATAATAAAATTAATGGAAAATAAATTTACTTAAAATCCATAGTACCAACAATATTATAAGTTTGTATTCGTACAGAATACGTAAAAAATAATTTCTGATGAACATTTATTTAAAAGAGCAACACACAAGTTTCTTGCTCATTCTTCTTGTGATGAGTCTGCGTTCCGAATGAGTAATCAAAATATGACTATTTCAAAGTTTTTATATTAAGTTTATTTGAATAAAGATATATATGTAGATATCTTTATATCTGTATTTTTTGTTTTTTGCAATAACATATGCTGGTGGTCAAGTTTTTTTTTAATTTTGTCAATTTTAAATCAATTCTCCCAAATCTGAATTTAAACGACTGTGTAATATTGTATATATATACAACATTTTTTTTAAAAAAAGAATACGAGCTGAGTTTCTTGTCAGTTCTTCTCATCTCGAAATCATTTCGAACTGACGGTAGATTTGACATATCATAAGTCTGTAATAGACCTACATGAATAAAGATATAATAAATGTATTTCTAGTTTACTTTACTGAACTTCTATTATTTGAATAAACATTATTTCTACTTCTAGTTTATTTAACTAAGCTTCTGCATCTAAAATACACAATTTAAAAGAAAAACGTCAAGCAAATCTTAACCGCTCAGATATTATATAGTTAAAGTAAACTGAAACAATCACGAACAGCGTATAACTGACCGGTATAGTGTGCTAACTAGAACAGTTCAGTTTAATTATAACCGCATAGTTATGGTTTCCAAAGACGTGACTGTGAAGTGCTTTACATCGTCTAGTTTGTCCTTGATATTGAGCATTTATATTGGTTTTACTAAAGAATAGATATAGAATAGAAAATCATTTATTCAAATAAACTTACATTGAATCAGATGAGACAGCAAATTGAACAAACATATGGCAAACCTCGGCCTATGCACAACAAAAATCTGCAGATTTTGCCAAACTGAAGAGGAAACGCCACTACACATCCTATGTGGTTGTAGCCCACTCATGCATAAACGAAATATCTCCTTTGGAAAGTTTACACTCTATCTTCTATCAATTCTTGTCCCTGACGGGTCTAGGTAGCTTATATTGGTTTTACTAAAGAATAGATATAGAATAGAAAATCATTTATTCAAATAAACTTACATTGAAGCACTTTTGAATAGTCATAACATTTTTTAATCTACCGCTCATTCGGAAAGCTGTCTCATCACAAGAAGAACGAGCAAGAAACTTGCGTGTTGCTCTTTTAAATAATTTTATTATTACTTTACATTTTTAAGTTTAAGTGTGTGAATACAAACCACCAATTAGCACTAATTTAATTAAATACCAAATAGAAAAAATATTGAATATATAACCAACTGGTTAAACAATTAATAGGAGGAAATCAGTCATAGTGATTAGAGCAGACCAGTCCCTACAAGCAGCACCCGTTCACGAGTATAACAGATGAGTCAGCCATCACTGCGCTTGAAATCAAAGTTATTATATAGTTTGTCACTAAGAAATGAAATGAAACGAAACGGATTGAAACGTAATGTAGTTAGAAAAATGAAGTTAAATCCGCGTGGAATCGCGTGTACAACTAGTATAAATAAAGTCGCTGTCGCTGTCTGTCCCTATGTATGCTTAAATCTTTATATCTACGCAACGGATTTTGAAGAGTTTTTTTTAATAGATAGAGTGATTCTAAAAAATGGTTTATATATATAATATATATATACACCCGTGCGAAGCCAGGCGAGTAGCTAGTCATATATAAATGTAAATTTTATCTATATAAATGTGATATTGTACAGTAATACCTATTATAGATAAAATGAAGACGCCATTCCCAAGAGCTTAAAGAAAGCTCATCACATAAAGAAACTTTATAAAAGAACTTTTGGATAAGTAACAAAGCCCGATAACATGGGCATGTTAGTGTTAATTCATTTATGTAATCAATTAGTTAAAGTTTCCCCAGAATTCGTAGACAGATTTGTGTAATACTAGCTTTTGTCCGCGGCTTCGATCGCGTTAATTTATCCCCTTAGGGGTGGCATGCATTCTTAGGGGATAGTAGCTTTATGCATGCAAAGTCTCAGCCCGATAGGTTTAAAATTAACAAAGTTTCATACAAACTTTCATCCCCTAATTTATCCCCTTGGGGGTAAAATTAATCAAAATCCTTTCTTAGCGATGCCTACATCATAACATCTACCTGCATGCCAAATTTCAGCCCGCTCCGTCCAATGGTTCTCAAAGGTGACTGACGTAGATGACTACGTCAGTCACCTTTGAGTTATATAATATATAACTCAAAGGTGACTGACCGACTGACCGATAAAAAAACCAATGTAGTACACCCTTGCCAAACTAAAGAGGAAACGCCACTACACATCTTATGTGGTTGTAGCCCACTAATGCATAAACGAAATATCTCCTTTGGAAATTTTACACTCTTTCCCGAGGAGATAAAAACCATCGCTCCTAAGAATATCCTTCAATTCTTGTCCCTGACGGGTCTAGGTAGCGAACTCTGAAAAAGGGCGAGCACAATAGATCTATGTAGGTCACATGCTCAAGTATCTGACAATAGCCTAAATAATCCAATAAAAAAAAGCACACCCTTTCTCATTTCCTTCTTCAGGTTTCAGTTAGACATAATGTAATGAAAACCAATAATTGAGCTTGTGACGCCATGGCAGCGTGGGAGCGAGACGGCACGGTCGGACATCAAACCGGTTTACTGCCAGTTTTACTGCTTTCCACGCACTCGGCTGTTTGAATTTTCAATGAAATTGCAGAAAATTTTTCAATTATATTAGGACGTTTTATTGCTAGGATTAGTACTCACGCGCGGGGCCAATATACGAATTGCTTTTAATAAACGTATTCGATTACAAAACGCAGTATTTTATCTACCGACACAATTATTCATTCGATTGCTTTTATTTATGGTTTTATTGTATCCGTCATACTCGTGAACGGGTGCTGCTTGTAGGGACTGGTCTGCTCTAATTACTATGACTGATTTCCTCTTATTAATTGTTTAACCAGTTGGTTGTATATTCAATATTTTTCTATTTGAGTATTTAATTGAATTACTGCTAATTGGTAGTTTGTATTCACACACTTAAACTTAAAAATGTAAAGTAATAATAAAATTATTTAAAAGAGCAACAAGAAAGTTTCTCGTTCGTTCTTCTTGTGATGAGACAGCTTTCCAAGTGAGCGGTAGATTTAAAAAAAAATGTTGTTTATTCAAAAGTGCTTAAATTAAGTTTATTTGAATAAATGATTTTCTATTCTATTCTATTGGATCTATATACTGAACTGGACGGTAGGGAAAAATTAAAATTATAATATAAAAAATTTGACATTCATAAGTGGCTAAAATGTCCTACATAAATAAATAATGTTTGAATTTAATTAAATTGAGAGATTAAAGATTTCCCTGCGAGCATCGAGCGCGCTGCGTGAAAACAGTCTATGTTCAACGGATCTTGTAAATAAACATTTTTGCGTCGCTGCCAGTACCGGTGCCGCCTTACCTGCTATAATTGGAAAACTTCCCTTACAAGTTAACTTGGAGAAGTCAATGGGTACAGTCGGCGCCGTAAATTATTGGAAACATTTGATTCGACTCGCCGAAAGTTCTAATTTCGATGCGACTTCCAAGTATATCGTTGGATTTGTTAATATTTTCTAGACAACGGATAGAGTTGTTTTACTTCTCGGTATGACCTTTATTCTATACTAGCTTTTGCCCGCGGCTTCGCTCGCCTTAATTTATCCCCTTAGACATGCTACGTTAGGCATTACAACCGATGCTGTAAATAATATAAATGACGTAGTGGAGTAACTTGAAACAGTCATGCTCGCTATAAAGTTCAAACTTGTGGCGGCGTGGTGGGCCGGGTCGATGTGCTCCCTCTAATTGGTTGAGTGCAATGATAGCTGGCTCATCCGTCATACTCGTGAACGGGTGCTGCTTGTGAGGACTGGTCTGTTCAGGTTGCGAAAACTGATTAGATTTTTTGTTTTTTGCAATAGCATATGCTAGTCACTCTATTCTCTCAAATTTGAATTTATAACGAATCTGTATTATTGTAAACATGTACAATATTAATTTGAAAAGAATACGAGCTGAGTTACTTGTCAGTTCTTCTCATCTCGAGATCATTCCGAACTGACGGTAGATTTTGTTTTTTTTTATAACACAGGGGACAAACGAGCATGCGGCTCACCTGATGGTAAGTGATTACCGCCGCCCATGAGCACCCGCAACACCAGGTGAATTGCAAGTACGTTGTCGGCCTTTTAAAAAGGAATAAGCTCTTTTCTTGAAAGTTTCAATATCGTATCGGTTCGGAAATACCATTGCTGGAAGGTGATTCCACAATGAGATTTGACATATCATAAGAATCTGTGATAGACCTACATGAATGAAGATATTTTGAATTTGATTTCAATAATAACATTTTAGATGTGATTGTACTCATTGACAGTTCAGTTGGCACTCATTTCTCCCGCCAATTTATTGTAAACCTTTACAAGAATTAAGCAGTGAGTTGTTGGGAACTTTTGCATTTGAATTCATTGTTACTCTTATATCATACTTCACTCTTGTCTTCTATTTAGACGATGATTTGTATGTACTTAATGATAAATTCAATTTTTACTAGCCGTCCTCGCGACTTCGTCCGCGTGGAATTTGACTTTATTTTTCTAAAATAAAATGTAGCCTAAGTTACTTCTTATTACATTAGCTAATTGCTAAAAAATGTCCCGTCAAAATTGGTCCAGCCATTTCAGAGATTAGCCGGCACAAACAGAGAGACAAACAGACAGATATTTAAAAAAATGTTATTTTGGTATATGTAGGTACTGTATTTATATTCATATGCATGTAGTAAAAAACGGTTACTTCAATGTTACAAACAGACGCTGCAATTTTATTTATATGTAAGTAAAAAATAATAATCTAAGTAAGTTATTACATCATACTTGGTACGATCAGTTTTTATTTGCACTCAACATTCTGAATGCAATTCCCATTTGAAAAATCTATTTCTAGATTGCTATTTCCTTTTCAGCCAACCAATAACAGTTCAGTAATTTTACTCACATTTCCAAGTTAACGCTTTCAAAGATCAACTTCATATTTACCTCAGAGAAATCACTTTGAACGTGTGACAAGTGAGAGCAGTGGTTTTGTGTGGATACATTTTATTTCCTCGATCGATCCCCCGTCCAATTCAACGGGGATCGATGTTACGACGGCCTGAGCCGAGGTTCGATCCCCTAGTGGTGCACTCAGACTAAAGTCGTATCCGTCAGGCGGGAGTTCGCCTTCAGCCATAAGTCCTTCCTTGGTTTGGAGCCTGACGTCCTCGGTGATCTAGCGGTCTAGCACACCGCTTTACGACCGATGGTCGCGGGTTCGATTCCTCGCACGGCACAAACATTTTGTATTCATGAGTATGATTGTTTGTATCGGTCTGGGTGTTTTCTATGTATAATATGTAAGTATTTACAAAAAAAAAAATATCTATGTATATGTATCAGTTTCTAGTACCCATAACACAAGCTTTAGCTAGCTTAACTTGGGTCTAGATGGCGCTGTGTGAATTGTCCTGAGATTATTATTATTATTATTATTTGGAGTGCCATCTGCACTCGCCCCCTATCGTCCGGTGAAGCTGTAAAGGCCAGCTGCGGCCAAGTATTAGAGTAGTCCGAAAAAAACTTTTCTTGTGTTGGTCGACTGCATCATTATCATTACATAGTAAATAATGTAAAATGTAAAGTCCAGTCTCTGTGATTAGCTTCTCTTTTGGGCCGTACGTGTAGAGCCAGGCTACTAAACTAGCCAGCCAAACGCTTCCCAGAAGCGCAGAAGTCTCTTGGTGTCTTCACAGGCTTCACGGAGCGACCTCACCGTTCCGAGGATTTGCCTTCGTTGTGTGACCACTGCAAGCACTCCAGTATTACGTGAGCAGTTCCTACAGCTTCATAGCAGCCCCGACAAAGGGGACTGTCTGTAATTTGCTTTTGTTTAGCGTGTGTAAAAAATTAGGGCCTATAAAATTTAAGGAGATTTATACAAACTTTCATCCCCTATTTCATTCCCTTAGGGGTGGAATTTATCAAAATGCTTTCTTAGGGGATGCCTACGTCATAGTAGCTTTATGTATGCAAAGTCTCAGCCCGATCGGTTTAAAATTGACAAAGTTTCATACAAACTTTCATTCCGTATTTTATCCCCTTGGGAGTAGAATTAATCAAAATACTTTCTTAGCGGATGCCTACGTTATAACATCTACCTGCATGCCAAATTTCAGTCCGATCCGTCCAGTGGTTTGGGCTGTGCGTTGATAGATCACTATGTCAGTCAGTCACCTTTGAGTTAGGTAATTATATTCATATATATAGATCTGATGTGCTCTTATCACTACGACTGATTTAATCTTATTGTGTTTTTATATTTGAGCCTAAATAAATTAGTGCTGGCTGGTAGATTGTATTCACACGTTTCGACTTGTAAAATGTGAACTTACAAGGATTGTTTAAAAGAGCAACACACAAGTTTCTTGCTTATTCTTCTTGTGATGAGACAGCTTTCCGAATAAGCGGTAGATTTAAAAAAATGTTGACTATTCAAAAGTGCTTAAATTAAGTTCATTTGAATAAATGATTTTCTATTCTATTCTATACTGTTTCCAATAGACACTGCATATTTTAGTCTGTCAGTTTGTTATGACGAAATTGAAGTCTGCATAGCTTCTACAGTACCTATCTAATAGTGTAGTTTTATAGACCAGCTCACTGGTAACCGTAGCCCGTTGTTTCCCAACTAGTGGTACGCGCACCCCCAGGGGTATGTGACGTTGCATCAAGGGGTACGTGCGGCTATCAGTATAACAAACATACACACTCACAAATTTTTACATTTATAATATTAGTGTGATAAGAGGTACGCAAGGTTTGAGGTCTTTCTTGAAGTGGTACGCAGCGAAAACTATTTGAGAACCACTGGTCTAGTGGATGCGTTTGATCATTACCGCAACATGTTGACACTTCTACCACATATCTAATTATAATGTTAGAAACCGCAATAGGAATTGGATTGCAACCTAATATAATACAATTACACTATATAAAGGGCCGACGATCAATACATAGTATAAAACAAAGTCGCTGTCGCTGTCTGTCCCTATGCATGCTTAAATCTTTAAAACTCCGCAACGGATTTTGAAACGGTTTCTTTTGATAGATTGAGTGATCCAAGAGGAAGGTTTATATGTATAATAAAGAAAGAAAGAAAAAGAAAGAAAATTGTTTATTTGGTACACTGAAAATAATTTTTAAAATTTAATTTACATTTTATATTAATAATTAGAGTACCAACTAGTTCTCCGCTCAGCATATGTCATGACGGGGTGCCACGACGCTGGTTTTCAGCGGACATCTTATATACAATAAATATAATAAAATAATAATAATAATACACATACATACATAAATCCAGGCGGACAACACAAAGCAAACATTTACGACATACTACCATATATAAATAATACATGTACACCCGTGCGAAGCCGGGCCGAGTAACTAGTCGTTTATATAACAATAGCTGTACACGCGACTTTGTGTGCATTGCGTTTTCCCCTTTTCGGTATATTTTTGATTGTAGCTCCACTCCTATTGGTCGTAACATAATGTTATATATCATGCGAGGAATCGACCCGCAACCATCGGAAGCAAGGTCCTGTGCTAAACCACAAAACCACCGAGGCCGTCCTTATAGTTATGGTATTACTTACGTTTCATTACTATAGTCGTAATTAACAATTAGATATCAAGTTTTCCAAAGAAAATAGTCCAATCCTTCATATAATGTAGGTGACCGCTTTAGCTCTCGAAGGGATGGACGGTGTGTGTTTGGGCTCAAGATTTTGTTGTTTTAGGGTGCCGTGTCGACTCTGGGGCGAGTCAATTGGGATTAATACGATGTGCCTTATGATAGAGGTCATTATGTCGGCATGAGTTCTCACAACACTATATATATATAGGTGACTGACATAGTGATCTATCAACGCACAGCCTAAACCACTGCACGGATCGGGATGAAATTTGGCTGTTGTTACGTGATGAGATGATATGACGTAGCCATCCGCTAAGAAAGGATTTTGATTAATTCTACCCCCAAGGGGATAAAATAGGGGATGAAAGTTTGTATGAAACTTTGTTAATTTTAAACCAATCGGGCTGAGACTTTGCATGCATAAAGCTACTATGACGTAGGCATCCCCTAAGAAAGCATTTTGATAAATTCCACCCCTAAGGGGATAAATTAACGCGAGCGACGCCGCGGGCAGAAGATAGTATTAATATAATGTTAATAAATTCGAATGAAATTCACTAGACTGTAAAAGTAATCTTGTACTACAAGTACAAGTATGTAGTGTAATGTAAGTAGTACAAGTATGTAATATTATATTATATAATCTGCGCCATATTTGGCACGAACAAACAAGTAAGTAGTATTTCTAAAATTATTATTTATAAGTTAAAACAGATTAACAATACATAAGTGTACACTATATCGAAAACTTTTTATGATTAAATTTTATATTTAAGTATTAAATCTATTATATATTTTAATATTGTATGTATAATATATGTGTAATTATGAAAGTATGTATAATATAATATATATCCCTACAGTGAAAACTTCTATTAAAGAGTATTTGATTTAAAATAAATCAAAATATATACATTTAAAAAAAAAAAAAAACGGTGGAACAAATAAAAGGGAATAAAAAAAAAAATATTCTATTATCTGTGGTACAAGTAAGTAGTATTTCAGTGTAACGTATTTCAACCGCCAAGGAGTTTGCTTTGTAAGACTTTCTTCCGTTATCTTCTATTCAAGAGGAAGGTTTATATGTATAATACACTAGCTTTTGCCCGCGGCTACGCTCGCATTAATTTATCCCTTAGAGGTGGAATTTATCAAAATCCTTTCTTAGCGGATGCCTACGTCATAACATCTACCTGCATGCCAAATTTCAGCCCGATCCGTTCAGTGGTTTAGGCTGTACGTTGATAGATCACTACGTCAGTCATATATAGTCTTTGAGTTATATATATTTAAATTTATTTATATCACTTATCTAGTATCCATAATACAAGCTCTGCTTTGCTTGTAAGTGGCGTTGTATATAAACTAAAACTTTTATTATAAAGCTATATTCGATTCGTAATTTTTTTTATTTATTACCTATATACCTACACGTATTTATGTAGGAATGAAGATCATATCCTAACAACGGTGTTATATATGAATGTGGATGGTTATAAGGGTAGAGGAAGACCGAAAAAGAGATGGATGGACTGTGTGAAAGATGATATGGTGAGAAAGGGAGTAAATAGGAATTGTTCGGATTAATACCACCAGCTGCTGAGTTTCACTACCGTACCACCCGCCAGAAACTGAAATGCCATCCTGATAGATGATCAGGATGGCATTTCAGTTTCTGGCAGGTCTAAATACCTAGATTTGCCATAAAATTATTCGTTTTAAGACCCGGTCATATACCTCTACTCGATAATTCTATGCCTCAACAAATAACGCTATACACAGTTGTCTCTTACCTTTAGTAGGTATTTTCATCTATATCTAACTGTAGTCACAGATAGATAGATAGACAATGTCCGCCCTCCATCTCCGTGCCATAAGAGGCACATTATCTGTTCGTTATTTTTCCGCTCTATTTTACATTTGTAATGGCAGTTACTTGTTCTTCTTCAAGTGGTTCGTTCTCGGAGAGAAATCTCGTGAATACAATAATAGTGGAGTTCTATCATCGGACAAGTTTCTTAAGATATTTTTGTTGTAGGATTTTTTGTTATAAATTTATATTTTACTAGCTGTCCCAGAAAACGTTGTTTTGCTCGCTATTAAAAAAATGGTGATAAAAGCGTGAAAATTTAGGGTTATATACATTTTTAATGCCACATTAAAAAAATAAAAAAAAATTGGCCAAAAAAATGTTAGGGGTTACAACACTTATCAGCTAGGAGTATGAAAAATAGATATAATAGAAATGAATATGAAATTTCATAATGATTTTTTTAAAATTAACTGACACACTAACTGACATAGTGATCTATCAACGCACAGCCTAAACCACTGGACGGATCGGGCTGAAATTTGGCATGCAAGTAGATGTTATGATTTAGGCATCCACTGAGAAAGGATTTTGATTAATTCTACCCCCAAGGGGATAAAATAGGGGATGAAAGTTTGTATGAAACTTTGTCAATTTTGAACCGATCCGGCTGAGACTTTGCATGCATAAAGCTACTATGACGTAGGCATCCCCTAAGAAAGGATTTTGATAAATTCCACCCGTAAGGGGATAAATTAACTCGAGCGAAGCCGCGGGCAAAAGATAGTCACATATATATTTTTTTACTCTGTTGTTATTTTCACTGTCGGCTGTAATCACTATTTCATTGTCAGATTATTATTCATGTATTTATGTATGAATGGTATATTTATGTACTGAACTGAGTTTACAACGACTGGTTATATATAGTAGAAGGACTAAGCACCTCGTAATTGCCGTTAATTTCAGTTGCTCAAGTTTTTTCCCAAAGGCTTAGGGGTCTAAGGGGATAAATTAACGCGAGCGAAGCCGCGGTCAAAAGCTAGTAGATACATATTTAGTTTTTTTTAATACATATATATTATACATAGAAACATCCAGACTGATAAATACATACTGAATAAAGTTAATAAATAAAATACTTGTCACAAATTCAATCCAGAACCTACTATATTTTAAAGCAATAAAGTATAAAATGACAGTAACGCCTCTACCCCCGAGTCAGTGAGCCACCAATCAAAATGACTCTTCTGTCTGTACAACGCTATGATTGGTCCAGCGGCGCAGAGGCGTGCGCCGGCGCAGCCTTCGAGTATACAAGTTCTTTAAACATGTAATACTAATTAAACATAAATGTTGCCAGCCTTTTTTGTATTTTTTTTTGTGTTTGTTTCCGTTTCTTTATAACCATTGTTTTGAACTCTATATATATATACATATAAATAAAATTGGAGTGTCTGTTTGTAATAGTGAAATAACCGTTTTTTACTACAAGCATATGAATATAAATATGGTACATACACCAATATAACATTTTTACAATTTTTGTCTGTCTGTCTGTTTGTTCCGGCTAATCTCTAAAATGGCAGGACCGATTTTGACGGGACCTTTTTTAGCAGCTATCTAATGTAATAAAAAGTACTTAGGCTACTTTTATTTCAGAAAAATAATATTTTATTTAAAAAAATATAGTTAAATTCCACGCAGACGAAGTCGCGGGAACAGCTAGTATAATATATAACCATTGACCTTAATACCATAGTTTGAACTACTTTTTTTCTATTGAAGAAAACAAATAGGTAGATAGAAATAATCTTGGTTTAAATAAACTTAATATAGGCACTTTTGAATAGTCATATTTTTGATTCTACCACTCATTCGGAACACAGACTCATCACAAGAAGAATGAGCAAGAATCAGTAAACTTGTGTGTTGCTCTATTAAATAAATGTTATTTTGAATTAATAATTAATAATAATAACAATCTCAGGACAATTCACACAGCGCCATCTAGACCCAAGTTAAGCTAGCTAAAGCCTGTGTTATGGGTACTAGATAACTGATACAAGTACATAGATATTTTTTCGTAAATACATACATATTATACATAGAAAATACCCAGACAGATACAAACAATCATACTCATGTTTGTGCCGTGCGATGAATCGAACCCGCGACCATCGGACGTAAACGGTATGTTAGACCGCTAGACCACCGAGGTCTATCATCGCTATGAATTTTAAATTTCTTCTACAATGATAATAATGTTTAGTATCATTTACAGACTCTTCAAAGGATCAAGACAGTTCGCCCATCGTGGATAATTCACCATGAATTTTCAAGGAGATCCACATAAGGTCAAGTTGACATGGTCCATTGCCAGCAATAGGGTCATCAAGTATTTGTTCCATTCCTGTACATCTATACATATAAATAAAATTGAAGTGTCTGTTTGTAATATTGAAATAACCGTTTTTTACTACATGCATATGAATATAAATACGGTACATACACCAAAATAATTTTTTTTTCAACTTTTCACTATCTATATGTCTGTCTGTTTGTTCCGGTTAATCTCTGAAATGGCTGGACCGATTTTGACGGGACTATTTTTGGCAGGTACTGTCTGTCTGTTTGTTCCGGCTAATCTCTAAAATGGCTGGACCGATTTTGAAGGAACTTTTTTGACAGGAAGCTTATGTAATAAGGAGAAACTTAGGCTACTTTTATTTTAGAAAAAAACTTTTACTTTAGAAAAATAAAGTTAAATTCCACGCGGACGAAATCGCGGGTGCAGTTAGTGAATAAATAAATCAGTTAAAACAAACATCATTACATATATTCACGTGTAATTTGTGTGTTTGCTTTAACCGATTATTCATGTTACAAACAAATGGAATATATCCACCGTTGTTCACGAGTATTGTAATACAAACAGACGGACAGCGCGCCCGCATGTTTACGGTAATTATATATAATGATAATATTGTTTTATGGAAATTACCACAGATCTCGTGCATGCGGCTGGTTTTATATTATATATGTATATAACAGTAAACGAAGCAAATCTTTAATCGTTAGGTAAAGTCGGGATTGGGGAATGAATCAGTACATAGTATAAAACAAAGTCGCTGTCGCTGTCTGTCCGTCCCTATGTATGCTTAAATTTTAAAAACTACGCAATTTTGAAGCGTATTTTTTTTTTATAGATAGAGTGATTCATTGGATGCGAGCAGCGCAGGACCGATCGTCGTGGAGATCTTTGGAGGTCTATGTCCAGCAGTGGACGTCTTCCGGGCTGCGATGATGATTTTGATGAGAGTGATTCAAGAGGAAGATTTATATATATAATATTTGTACACCAGTGCGAAGCCGGGGTGGGTAGCAAGTTCAATATAAAATAAAAAATATGACTATTCAAAAGTGCTTGTATTAAGTTTATTTGGAAGGTTATTTCATCTTATCATCCTCCACTGGTGCCCCGCCAGCATAAACCGTCAGCGCAGGCGGGTGCACCATTCCATTATCATCCATAAAAAAAATACTTAAGTAAATAGGCAGGTATATCATTATCATTACATAGTATAAAACAAAGTCGCTGTCGCTGTCTGTCCCTATGTATGCTTAAATCTTTCAAACTACGCAACGGATTTTGAAACGGTTTCTTTTGATAGATAGAGTGATTCAAGAGGAAGGTTTATATATATAATACATGTACACCCGTGCGAAGCCGGGGCGAGTAGTATCTACAAAAAAAACTATGTAATTTTTAAAATTATTTTCAGTTTCATTAATATTTGCTTGGATTTTATTTGTACTAATTATGACTCAAATGAAATGAAATCAAATTCAAATTCAAATTCAAAAATCATTTATTCATGTAGGACATTTTAGCCGCTTATGAACGTCAAGTTTTTACATTATAATTTTATTTTTTCCCTACCGTCCAGTTCGATATATAGATCTAATTGAGAAGAACTGGCAAGAAACTCAATTGAATATCTCTACCTACCCTTGCAATCTTAAAACACGAGGGACAGACAGACAGAGTTATTGTCGTATAATATTAGTAAGGTTTAAATAAAATGAAATCATTTATTCATGTAGGACATTTTAGCCGCTTATGAACATCAAGTGTTTTGTATTAAAATTTTCTCTCTACCGTCCAGTTCACTATACAGATTCAATTGAGAAGAACTGGCAAGAAACCTAACTGAATTTCTTATTTTTTTAAAACTACGTTATTTAACATGTATCTTATATATAAAATTCTCGTGTCACAGTTTTCGTTTCCATACTCCTCCGAAACGGCTTGACCGATTCTCATGAAATTTTGTAAGCGTATTGAGTAGGTCTGAGAATCGGCCAACATCTATTTTTCATCCCCCTAAATGTTAGGGGTAGTCCACCCGTAATTTTTTTTTATTTTAAGGCAAAACAACGTTTGCTGGTATAGCTAGTATTTATATAAGTATCTATGTCTAACATTAAATGAAACAATTTATATAATAATATATCACTATAAAGGCCACATGACGCAAATGGTAAATTTTACAGGAGAGCTCATCAAAATTTTCACAGTGATATTTTTACTTTTTTTACGAATCTATAAGTGGTATATCTATATGTTAACTCTAGAATCATGGTATTTTTTTTAATATAAAAATTATAACGATTTAGATACCATTTTTGGAAAAAAATAGTTTCGATTTTTTGTGTTGTGGCCCTTTGGAATTTAATCAGCGATATGTGAAACAATTTATGTATATATATATAAATTGTTTCACTAAATACATAAGTACGTACACACATTACTTAAATCAAAGGATCAGAGCGTTAGTTACCTGAACCTCGTAAAGTAAAACAAACTGGGTCAGCTTGTCAGGTTGAAAAAGTTTAAAATACGCCAGAACTAAACCTGAAACGTTTTATTTGAGATGAATCCTAAATAATTCTAAGCTAAGAGAGCAGTAAAGCACGGCAGACATAAACAGAGCCACCCACATTCAATACTAGAGCGGACACCTCAACGAATCACCTGAAATACCGATCCTAAAATCACTTCGGAAATACCGTTCTTGGATTAACGGTATTTCCGAACCGATACGATATTGAAACTTAAAAAAATATCCTTGTACATCTAAATAATAATTACGGATATAGATTGTTGCAATTATAATTACCTATGGAAGGTAATGCCTCAATTTAAGGAAATGCCTCAAGATATCAGAAATTGGAATATATATCAACTTTTTGCCACGCACAACCACATTGTGGAACCTTACCGTAAAGGTATTTTCGAACCGATACGATATTGAAACTTTCAAGAAATAAGTTTATTCCTTCTTAAAACGCTGCCATTACGCACTTGCAATTCCTCTGGTGTTGCGGATGTTCATGAGCGACGGTGATCACTTACCATCTGGTGAGCCGCAAGTTCGTTTGTTCGTTTGTCCCTATGCGAGAATAGATGGTGTTGTGTGAAATACAAACAGCACCATCTAAGGTCTCATATCATCTCACGGTAAGCAGTGTCTGTGTTATGAGTACTAGACAACTGATATGAATACATATATATATATTTTGTAAATACATACATAATATACATAAAAACACACGCACCCACCCAAACACATACACAGATACAAACAATCATACTCATGAATACAAATGTTTGTACCGACGATCAACGGTGTGCTTAACTACGTAACCGAGGTCGTCAAAATTCGATTTAAAATTCAAATATCTTTATTGTGGATATCTTCGTCATGTGAAAATGTTACAAAACATATAGCAAAGTATTTCTACGTCCTACTTCAAGATCATACAGAAGGCAAAAGGTTGAGTTGTAAAATGCATCTCTATAATAAACCCTAATAAAACATAATAATAATAAAATTATGAGAAATATATTAAGTCTCTAAAAGCGAAATTAAATATTGCTTGCTCTATTGGTCTCGTCCTCGTGCCGGTACCTATGCGCGTTGACCTACAAATGCAGTAGTACTGTAAAGTGCTACGTGCGTGGTTCCATTGTCGAACGAAAGTTAGTTGGTACGTCAAAAATATCGGACAAAGATAACTGTTATACATTATTTATATTATTAACCGGTTCTTAACACGAATAATTTTATGGCAAATCAAGGTATTTACCTATCTAGACGTTTTAAGACCCGGTTAATAATATAAATAATGTATATTAAACAAGAAAGTTTAAAAATAACTAAAGAAAGAAAGAAAAATATTTTGTTCAGTGCAATGCAATAAAGATGACAATTTACACCTATACATATACTAGCTATTACTCGCGATTTAGTCTGACTTTTTTAGATAGATATTGCCTGTATATCAGATTTCATAAAGATCCTATCAACTGTTTAGTCGTGAGAAGATATCAAACAGACTCAGATATGGTTGCACATTTATAATATTAGGATAAGTAACTATAATCTTTATATATAAAAATTACGTGTCACGTTGTTTGTCCGCGATGGACTCCTAAACTACTAAACCGATTGCAAATTTGATTTGCACATTGTGTGCAATTTAATCCAACTAAAGAGATAGGATAACTTACATCTCACTTTATAGTTGCAATATTATTTTATGCAAGAACCTTTGCCACAGCAACGCGTGGTCGTTTCTGCTAGTAAACTACGATTCAATGAGGCAATGCTGCCAGTATCTTGAGTACTCCTCGATGTGGATTTCGCGTTGGATTACAATAATTGTTTTTTTTTTATTATTATTTTTCTATTGGTCACGGCACTGACCACGGCAATCTGCCATGGTAGCGCCGGTACACCACACCCTTCGGCCAGTAGTTCTCTTTCATGTAGGTGGGCAGCTCGTTCTGTCGCTTATGTGTATCTTTTAAATTACGTAACGGATTTTAATGCAGTTTTAAGCAATAGATAGTGTAAGCGACGCGTTTTGTGCCTCAAAAAAACAAATAATTAAAATTATGTTTGTCTCTGCGTGCGGTGTCGTGGTCGTTTTTTAAAAACTTAGTACCGGCGCAACGGACGCCACGCAGTCTGTACCTAGATGCGATCGACACTACACGTCTTATCTGTAATTAACTTTTATAAAATTTATGTGACGAAAATAAAATCCAATTGTTTAAAAGTCTTCGTTTTTTTGCCATCACCGTCACCTACCATATTCTATACCATACAGATAGAGTGATTCAAGAAGAAGGTATATGTATAATACGTGTAGAGCAAAACGAGAGATTCAAAGATTTGTAAGACATCCGTGCGAAGACGGGGCGGATCGCCAGTTGGAGAATAAATCACAAATATAAGTCAACACAATGTGTTTAGACGGGTCCAGATTTGATCTCACGACCTTGCAATCTAAGTCGTAGTAAACCATAAAGTTCAGTTTATATCGTACAAATAAACGATTTAATGAAATCGTACCGTATCCGGACAGGTGTAATGGAAACAAACACCAAGAATCACGTCCAGGAGATTGCCGACAGCTACAAATTACAGGATTAACCGATATCTGCGAGCGGCAGTGGAGCTCCGCAATTCTTGTTGTGTCAGCGAAAAATGACCTTTATTGGCCCACAGAGGGATGTCATCTCAAGCATTGAGGGGAGGAATCTTCTCTACCACTTATTAATATTGTGATTAATAAATTGCTAATTAAAATGTACACTCTAATTTGATTGAAGCATTTATTAGTCGTTTCGTTGGAGGAGAATATTAAATTAGAAAATTGGATTTTAGATATTGTGTTTTAGTGGTTTGTTATAGTAAAGGTCGTCAGTTCAAATTTGGTCAATCTAAATATATATAACTCAAAGGTGACTGACATAGTGATTTATCAACGCACAGCCCAAATCACTGGACGGATTGGGCTGAAATTTGGCATGCAGGTAGATGTTATGACGTAGGCTTCCGCTAAGAAAGGATTTTGATAAATTCTACCCCCAAGGTGATAAAATAGGGGATGAAAGTTTGTATGAAACTTTGTCAATTTTAAACCGATCGGGCTGAGACTTTGCATGCATAAAGCTTCTATGATGTAGGCATCCCCTAAGAAAGGATTTTGATAAATTCCATCCCTAAGGGGATAAATTGAATTCATAAAAATCTTGACTTATTTCCAAAAAACAGCAATATTCATAATATTAATACAAGATTTAAAGACAAACTTGCTGTCCCCAAGTATCGTTTAGAAAAAGTTAATAGGTCTTTTATGGGAATAGGTATAAAAATTTACAATAAGATACCAAAGGATATGTTGGAATTACCCTTAAATAAATTCAAAACATCTGTTAAATCATATTTACTGAGCAAAGCCTATTACTCACTAAACGATTACTTGAATGACGAGCGTGCATGGCAATAGTTGTTCATGCACTGGATTTTCATTTAATGTTAGACATAGACACTTATATAAATATACATAGTAAATAAATTGGCTTTGAAAAAAAAAGTAATTCAATTGAGTTTCTTGCCACTTCTTCTCAATTGGATATATATACCGAACTGGACGGTAGGGAAAAAAATAAAATTATAATGTAAAAATTTGACGTTCATAAGCGGCTAAAATGTCCTACATGAATAAATGATTTTTGAATTTGAATTTGAATTTTCGAGCGAAGCCGCGGGCAAAAGCTAGTCACGTATATATTTTTTTACTCTGTTGTTATTTTCACTGTCGGCTGTAATCACTATTTCATTGTCAGATTATTAGGCATGTATTTTTGTATGTATATCTGGTATATTTATGTACTGAACTGAGTTTACAACGAATGGTTATATATAGTAGAAGGACTAAGCATCTGGTAATCGCCGTTAATTTCAGTTGCTCAAGTTTTTTCCCAAAGGCAAAACTTGGATAATATTTCTAGGGAAAATCTGCTGCATCATTCTCAGGTTGCTACAAACAAGCACAGCCCGCGACGTCGCTTGCAGGATAGTCTGTATTATTTTAATATTCTTGTCTTTTTGTTTGTAAGTTGATTGGAATTTATTAATAACCAGCTGCACCCGCGACTTCGTCCGCGTGGAATTTAACTTTATTTTTCTAAAATAAAAGTAGCCTAAGTTACTCAAACTTTTTATTGCCAGAAAGAGTCCCGTCAAAATCGGTCCAGCCATTTCAGAGATTAGCCGGAACAAACAGACTGACAGACAGTGGTCTAGAGGTTTAGCAGATAGCCTTATTTCCTAATGGTCGTGGGTTTGATTCTTCGCACGGTACAAACATTCAAGCATATAAATTGTTTGTATGGGTCTGTAATAGAAATAGAAATAATCTTTATTCAAATAAACTTAATATAAGCACTTTTGAATAGTCAAGTTTTTTTTATTCTACCGCTTATTCGAAATGCAGATTCATCACAAGAAGAATAAGCAAGAAACTTGTGTGTTGCTCTTTTAAATAAATATTGATTTACTTATATTTAATTAACAACAAGGATTAGGCATGCGACAATCAACATAGAAACCGCTACGCACTTAATCTCTGTTCAATCAGATAACATTGTCAGCGCTATGAGTTTTAAGTTAGGTCTGGGTGTTTTATATGTATAATATTTAGAATAAAAATGTATGTAAATATTTACATTAGTTGTCTAGTACCCATAACTCAAGCTCTACTTACACTGAACTGGATGGTAGGGAAAAAGTTACAATGTGTTACAATTTGACGTTCATAAGCGGCTAAAATGTCCTACATGAATAAACGATTATAAAGTCCTCGAGTGGCGACCACGGACCGGAAGACGCAGCGTGGGAAGGCCTCCAGCAAGGTGGACTGACGATCTGGTCAAGATCACTGGAAGGTATTGGATGCGAGCAGCGCAGGACCGATCGTAGTGGAGATCTTTGGAGGAGGCCTTTGTACTGTGGACATCTTCCAGGCTCTGATGATGATGATGATGATGAATAAATGAGTTTTGAATTTGAATTAACACGACTCCTTCTAGTCCCAAACTAGAATTGTTCAAAGATATTAATATGAAGGATATTGTTATTTTTTTTTTCGGACTACTCTAATGCTGTTGGCCGTAGCTGGCCTTTACAGCTTCACCGGACGTTATGGGGCGAGTGCAGATGGCACTCCAAACCCGCGGAAGGACTTACGGAGCGGCTGAAGGCCAACTCTTGCCTGACGGATACGACTTTAGTCTGAGCACCAATAGGGGTTCGTGCATAGCAATAGTTCCCCTCCGATCGATCCCCCGTCCAATTCAAACGGGGTTCGAAATTACGACGGCCTGAGCCGAGGTTCGAACCCCTAGTGGTGCCCTCAGACTAAAGTCGTATCCGTCAGGTAGGAGGTCCTTCCTTGGTTTGGAGTGCCATCTGCACTCGCCCCCTAACGTCCGGTGAAGCTGTAAAGGCCAGCTACGGCCTGACGGATACGACTTTAGTCTGAGGGCACCACTAGGGGTTCGAACCTCGGCTCAGGCCGTCGTAATTTCGATCCCCGTTTGAATTGGACGAGGGATCGATCGGATGGGCATACTATTATTTCTAATGCTAGTAATAAAAATACGGCAACACAAGTTTACAATAAGTACTAGGGCAGGTGCCATTATCAGCAAATAGAAAGAGACAGATATATCCTTCTCTCTCAATACACGCACCTGACGCATGACGTCACAACAGGTGGCAGAAAGCCGTTACGTTGTACAGAATAAACTAACACCATACATAATATTGACGTACTGGTTTTTAATGTAAGAACATGCAATGTGAGTGTTTTATAAATGGAATGAAATTTGAATGCACATATGGCGGGCGCGTGCGGTCAAGCGTTAAAGGACTTTTTCTACGATATTTTTAACCGACTTTGAAAAGAATGTAGTATTATTTTGCTGATTTTTTTTTCGAAGTTTCTTATTTTTTGTAATAATATGGTTTTCACCGTATACGACGGTGTTTCTAAGCCGATCTCAAAAGTTTTTTTTTATGGATGATAATAGAATGTTTTATCCGTTAATGGTAAGGGTTTACGCTGGGACCAGTGGAAGAATATAGGACGATATATTAGGTCAGTTGGTCCTTACCATTGGGTGGTAAGTGGTAACATATTCAATACATGATAATGGAACGGTGCACCTGCCTATGCTAACAGTTTACGCTGGCGGGGCAGAGGTGAGGGATTGTAGGATGAGCATCAGGTCAGGTCAATTAGCATAGTGTGACAAATTTACTAAGAATTTATAATTCCACATCAACATCAATGGTTCCACAGTTATTATATTCCATACACACACACAAAGGGATACCCGAACAGTTTTCGCTCATCCACGATTTCACTGATCATCTGGATGAATGGCGGTCATCCAGCATTTTTCCAGAAACTTCTTGCCGCACAACCACATTGTGGAATCACCTTCCAGCGATGGTATTTCCAAACTGATACGATATTGAAACATTCAAGAAAAGAGCTTATTCCTTTTTAAAAGGCCGACAACGTACTTGCAATTCCCCTGGTGTTGCGGGTGCGCATGGGCGGCGGTAATCACTTACCATCAGGTGAGTCTCAAAATTATTTGTCCCCTATACCTTATAAAAAAAATTACGATATACTAGCGACCGGTCCCGGCATCGCACGGATGCGTTACAAATCTTAAAATTTCTCGGCTTGCTCTTTACTGTAACACGCATGTATCTTCTTCTTCTAAATATATATAATTCAAAGGTGACTGGCATAGTGATCTATCAACGCACAGCCCAAACCAGTGGACGGATCGGGCTGAAATTCGGGCATGCAGGTAGATGTTATGACGTAGGCATCCGCTAAGAAAGGATTTTGATTAATTCTACCCCCAAGGGGATAAAATAGGGGATGAAAGTTTGTATGAAACTTGGTCAATTTTAAACCGATCGGGCTGAGACTTTGCATGTATAAAGCTACTATGACATAGGCATCCCCTAAGAAAGAATTTTGATAAATTCATCTCCTAAGGGGATAAAATAGCGGATGAAAGTTTGTACAAATCTCCTTAGATTTTGTAGGCCTTAATTTTTTACACACTATACAAAAGTAAAGCCGCAAAAACTACACCTAATTAATAATAACACTTACTACTACGAAGCGAAGCCGCGGGCAAAAGCTAGTTATATATATAAACCTTCCTCTCGAATCACTCTATCTATAGTTGAAAACTGCATTAAAATCCGTTGCGTAATCAAAGGTATTAGACAGCGGCGTCGACTATGTTTTATTTATACTACTAGAAGCGCCTGCGGTTTCACTCCCGCGAAATTTATACCCTATATGTTTTTCTGATGTATAAACTATATTACTGTAAAGTTCCATCAAAATCCGTTCAGTAGTTTTTGCGTGTAAGTAACAAACGTCTATATTCACAAACTTTCGCGTTTATAAAATTAACTTGCTAGAAGTCGCGAGTGCAGCTAGTATTGAATAATAAAAAAAAGGCTTTTGGTCAAATCAAATCAAATCAAATTTATTTGCACTAAACATAGGTTTACATCGGTTGTTATTGTAATATAACGTCCCATTATGTTTTGCCTCATTAGGCATGCAAAATATATAAATGTTAAATATTATTTAATTATTAAATCAATTGTCATCAGAGAATTATAAATACATATTATTATTATTACACTATTATTAATTTAAAAAGTTTACGGAGTAAAAACATTTGTCGAGTAACCAACTATTTAATTTATATGTCAATCGTCCTCGTTGAAGTGTCTTTATATCATCTGGTATTTTATTATAAATTTTTATCCCCAAATGGAAGACATTATTTTTGACCATACTTAATTTCGCTCCATGTATGTACAGCTTCGTTCCTACTCTCGATCTTTGACTTCTTTGGCTTATTTCTTTATTTTTAGGAAATATATCTGGATTTTGAATTACAAATAACACTATTTGTTTAATGTACATACATTCCAGTTAAGGTCACTAATCTATGTTTTTTAAATAGTGGTTTGCACGAGTCCCTATATTGGTGTGGACGAGATTGGAACTTATGACTTTTAATGGTAAAAGCAAACCGCTCAGCTATGACGGTATGTAGAACAAGGGGAGTTAAGCATCGGAGCGGTGTCCGGGTACCATTGGACTGTGTGATTGACACATCCATTTATGTGTTAGACAGCCGATTACGGATTGTCTAATGTATCCATGGTTATCTACTGGGATTAGACAGCGTATCTGCAGATATGTTTGTTTGTTAATCCGATTTGTCAGAAGCCAAGAAGCGCTGGGTAAAGTACATAGGCGATCTGTTATCTTTACAAATTCAAAATCATTTATTCATGTAGGACATTTTAGCCGCTTATGAACGTCAAATTTTTACATTATAATTTTAATTTTTTCCCTACCGTCCAGTTTGGTATATAGATCTAATTGAGAAGAACTGGCAAGAAACTCAATTGAATTACTTTTTTTTTAAAGTCAGTTTATTTACAATGTATATTTATATAGGTGTCTATGTCTAACATTAAATGAAAATCCCGTGCATGAACAACTATTGCCATGCACGCTCGTCATTCAAGTAATCGTTTAGTGAGTACATCATATCTTTATCATTACATATTATAAAACAAAGTCGCTGTCGCTGTCTGTCTCTATGTATGCTTAAAACTTTAAAACTACGCAACGGATTTTGAAGCGGTTTTTTTAATAGATAGAGTAATTCAAGAGGAAGGTTTATATGTATTATACATGTACACCCGTGCGAAGCCGGGGCGTAAAGCTGGTTTAATATAATTTACGTTTTTTTTCTTTTAATTAAAGTTATTAATATATTTTATATAACATATTGTACAGGACTCCTTACATTTGGGCCGCTGGCTGGTACGACTATTCCTTATTTTTAAATATTTATATTTTATATCGATTGCTATGGTTTTGTTATTTATTCCTTGTATTGCTCTTGCTTTCATATAGTTTGTTACGACATATATTTTTATAATATACTATCCTTTTACATATTGCATCTTTAATTACCACCATCGTTGGCTGCACCGACCCCAGCGGCCTGTACACAGTCCCACACACATATGACATTGTAAGACTAAATATATCTAATCTCCGCTTAGCACTAATATCTTTATATATGCATCTATATAAACAGAAAAACAATAAATTCTAATTCATAACTTTACATAAAAATAACATAGTTATTATACAAAATGCATCTAAATTTAATCTGAAGTACCATAATATTTTGACATCGAAATTATTGGCTCTATGAAGTATTTCCTTAACTCTATAATCTTGTAAGGTAGAAAAAAAACTTAAAAATATGGCACCGCACTTCAGAGCTTGTCTTTACCAAATTCTAGTGACCTGAAGTCTACATACACATATAGAAAACCACCCTGTACACTTGACATCGAAATTATTGGCTCTATGAAGAATTTCCTATATTCTTGTAAGGTAGAATAAAAACTTAAAAATAGGGCACCGCACTTCAGAGCTTGTCTTTATAAAATTCTAGTGACCTGAAGTCTACACACACATATAGAAAACCACCCTGTACACTTGACAAAAATTGGCTCTATGAAGAATTTCCTATATTCTTGTAAGGTAGAATAAAAACTTAAAAATGGCACCGCACTTCAGAGCTTGTCTTTACCAAATTCTAGTGACCTGAAGTCTACATACACATATAGAAAACCACCCTGTACACTTGACATCGAAATTATTGGCTCTATGAAGAATTTCCTTAACTCTATATTCTTGTGAGGTAGAAAAAAAAACTTAAAAATAGGGCACCGCACTTCAGAGCTTGTCTTTACCAAATTCTAGTGACCTGAAGTCTACACACACATATAGAAAACCACCCTGTACACTTGACATCGAAATTATTGGCTCTATGAAGTATTTCCTTAACTCTATATTCTTGTGAGGTAGAAAAAAAAACTTAAAAATAGGGCACCGCACTTCAGAGCTTGTCTTTACCAAATTCTAGTGACCTGAAGTCTACACACACATATAGAAAACCACCCTGTACACCCACACCGTGAAACTCGCCCCTGGTTGAGCTCAGTGTCGGTTGGGACGCCACGGTGGCTGCCCGCGCTTTGTCCCGTCTATTAATGTCAAACGAACGCGAATGTATTTGGCTGAAGAATTCTAAAACCGTTCGCCCTGTGCCAGTATTTTACGATTAAAAAAAAAAATAATGTTTTAAGATTTATATTCTGTGGTGTTGATTGTTAATGTGGCCAGTTTAGTGTGCAGTGATTATCCGGAGTTATTGCAATTGAGATCGTAAGCTATTTTTGATGATTTATACATATTGCTGACCGCATTCTAGTTCTAGAATGTAGACAATCTTTTCGTTTAATATTAGATCTTTATATTTATACATACAGTGTATAAAACTCTCGCCGTATATATATATAATTATGGAAATTTTACGAGCACAAGAAATAAGTTAAAATAGTTTTTTTTTATACTAATATTGTTTATAAATTAAAGCTTTATACAATGACATTTTCCGCGACATCGTCTGCAATTTCTCGATAAAATTTAGCATATTTATATATTTGCTACATTTATATTTATATATCATATATTATATGATAAGACTGGATATAGTCTTATCATATCCCTTATTCAGTTAAATTACTTAAGATACGTTCATTTTAAGGTAATAATCAGATTCTTTCGAAATTAAAACATTAACATGAACTCTTCTGTACGTATATCACTGATATGCTCCTAAACGGTTAGTCCGATTTTGATGAAATTTTTAATATATGTTTAAGTGTTTCCCTGGATAGTTTAGATTCAATTTTAGACCTATCCGATGGCGTTGTGATAGCGTTTCCGAAAAATTTGTTTTTTTTAATTAAAAAATTATGACTTTTAAAAGTCACCGTTTAGGCAGAACTACTTTTTGGATTTATTTGTTTTATATTGTTTTAAATTTAACGCGATCATTATTTATACGTTTTATTAGTAAAACCAATCAGTAGTTGAAACACTGCCGAAATATCAGGAACTCAGCAAATAAATATAAAACGTGGTAAGATCCCGTGATTTTTACTAATTATTTGTTCTAGTATCAAGGACAAGTTAAATTATTGTAAAAGATTAATTGATTAAGTTTCTAGAAAAAAATACCGTTTGGGAGAGATTACAATTTTTTTTGGGGTTTATTTATGTTAGTATAAATAACATTTAAAACTATACGACAGCCTCGGTGGTCTAGTGGTTTAGCACACCGCTTTACTATCCGATGGTCGTGGGTTCGATTCCTCGCACGGTACAAACATTTGTATTCATGAGTATGATTGTTTGTATCGGTCTGGGTGTTTTCTATGTATAATATGTATTTATTTAAAAAAAAAAAGCATTTAATGTATTTATATCAGTTGTCTAGTACCCATAACACAAGCTCTGCTTAGCTTGGGACTAGATGGCGATGTGTTAATTGTACAGGCTAAAAAAAAAAAGATTAAATGATTAACTTTAAAAAAGAAGAAAGTCTGAATCTCTACATAGTATAAAACAAAGTCGTTATCGCTGTCTGTCCCTACGTATGCTTAAATCTTTAATACTACGCAACGGATTTTAAATCGCTTTTTTAATAGATAGAGTGATTCAAGAGCAAGGTTTATGTATAATACACGTACACCTGTGCGAAGCCGGGGTGTGTAGCTAGTATGATATAAAATCATTTATTTAAAAGAGCAACACGCAAGGTTCTTGATCGTTCTTCTTGTGATGAGTCTACATTCCTAATGAGTGGTAGAATAAAAAAAATGACTATTCAAAAGTGCTTATATTATATAATACTAAAGGATATGTTGGAATTACCCTTAAATAAATTCAAAACATCTGTTAAAAATCATACTTACTGAACAAAGCCTATTACTCACTAAACGATTACTTGAATAACGAGCGTGCATGGCAATAGTTGTTTATGCACTGAATTTTCATTTAATGTTAGACATAGACACCTATATAAATATACATTGTAAATAAACTGGCTTTTAAAAAAATAAATTCAATTGAGTTTCTTGCCAGTTCTTCTCAATTGGATCTATATATATTAAGTTTATTTGAATAAAGACTATTTCTATTTATATTTGTGATGTTGAAAATAAATATGTAACCTACAATTAGAATAGAATAGAATAGAATAGAAAATCATTTATTCAAATAAACTTACATTGAAGCACTTTTGAATAGTCATTACATTTTTTAATCTACCGCTCATTCGGAAAGCTGTCTCATCACAAGAAGAACGAGCAAGAAAACTTTTAAATAATTTTATTATTACTTTACATTTTTAAGTTTAAGTGTGTGAATACAAACCACCAATTAGCACAATTAATAAGAGGAAATCAGTCATAGTGATTAGAGCAGACCAGTCCCAGACAAGCAGCACCCGTTCACGAGTATTTAGGGAGCCCAATGACCCGGCCCACCACGCCGCCACAAGTCTGGTCATATTAGTGAGCATGACTACTCAAAACACTAGACTACGTCAAAGCTTTACAATTGCTATCTGATTTATAGTATTCACATTTTCATAAGAATTGCGGCAATCAATACAAAACGCTTTCATATTTCTAAAATCAATCAATTAAATCAAGAAAGCAATTAACATAAAACTTTGTACATTAATCATCATCATCATCACCATCACCAACATAATGAAATACATGCGTAATATATATACGAAACAACAAAGTGAGAATTTCATTTCCGTATGTTTCTAGCATTTTCTTTCATACAAAACCCATCTCACAATACACAATAAAAAAACGCAATCATTTTTAAATACTACATTCAGATATGTACATTGATCAATTTCTTTTTATTTATATATACTTGTATTGCCCGACAGTGCGGTTCACGTTCATCAATAAAGACCGCTGTAAAAATACGGCGCAATTGAGAACTTCCTCTCTTTTGAAGTCGGTTAAAAATAGGTCTGTCCGTCGGAGTACTATTTTCGCAATTGTACCCGATGTGTATTTTTTTTTATTTCAAATCAAAATATATTTATTCATGTAGGTCTATTTTAGATTCTTCTGATATGTCAAATGTTTCGACAGCCTTGATGGTCTAGTGGTTTAGCACACCGCTTTAGTTCCGATGGTCGTAGGTTCAATTCCTCACAAGGTGCAAACATTTGTAAGTAATACACATACACATGAAGAGTATGATTGTTTGTATCTGTCTGGATGTTTTTTATGTATATATTTACGAAAAAAATATATATTTATGTGTTTGTATCAGTTATCTAGTACCCATAAAACAAGCTTTTTCTAGCTTAACTTGGTTCTAGATGGCGCTGTGTGAATTGTCCTGAGATTGTTATTATTATGATATGTCAAATCTACCGTCAGCTCGGAATGATTTCGAGATGAGAAGAACTGACAAGAAACTCAGCTCGTGTTCTTTTCAAATAAGCTTGTACATGATTACAAACATATATAAGAATATATAATAGTATTTATATTTAAATTCATTTAGAGAGAATGTAGTGATCACCATCATATGCTATTACTTTTCATACCTATGAACATATAAAAGTTATCTATACATATAAATAAAATTGTAGCGTCTGTTTGTAATATTGAAATAACCGTTTTTTACTACATGCATATGAATATATGTAAATACGGTACATTCACCAATATAATATTTTGTACAATTTTTGTCTGTCAATCTGTTTGTCTGTTTGTTCCGGCTAATCTCTGAAATGGCTGGACCGATTTCAACGGCACTTTTATTGGCAAGTAGCTGATGTAATAAGGAGTAACTTAGGCTACTTTTATTTTAGAAAAATAAAGTTAAATTCCAGGCGGGAACAGCTAGTTAAACAATAAGTTGAAGTGGATGATGAGTTCATACTTCAATCACTTACCATCAGGTGAGCCGCATGCTCGTTGGTCCTATGTGCTATAAAAAAACTATCCTTTCCACTACAGGTGATTTATATTACATATCCCAGATATTCATAATAATGTTAATATTTCATCCATTTATACAAGTAAACCCCTAAATGAATATACGAAACAATGTTAGATAAAATCTACCACAGCATCCATTTATCACTCTGATATACAGAGCAGTAAGCCCACTAACTTCAGACTAAAACGAGTAATAAACAAAGTTATGGGTTATTTTAATAAACCAAGTTAGTTACTAGTGATACGCCGCGGCTTCTCTCGCAGCTGATAACTTTTTTTTCGGACTACTCTAATGCCGCAGCTGGCCTTTACAGCTTCACCGGACGATAGGAGGCGAGTGCAGATGGCACTCCAAACCTGTGGAAGGACTTATGGAGCGGCTGAAGGCCAACTTCTGCCTGACGGATACGACTTTAGTCTGAGGGCACCACTAGGGGTTCGACCTCGGCTCAGGCCGTAATATCGATCCCCGTTTGAATTGGACAAACAAAAATTATAGAAGTAAAAAAAATTATATAAAAACATAGTTCAAAATAAGAAAACAAAAAAAAATTTCCAGAGTCTGTAGTTCATTTGCCAGAAAAAAAATTCAAATTCAAAAAAGCTTATTATAAAATAGAAGAATTTATAAATGATAATAATGTTTTTGTAGAAAATATCTAACTTAAAATTCATAGCGCTGACAATGTTATCTGATTGAACAGAGGTTAAGTGCGTAGCGGTTACTATGTTCATTGTCGCATGCCTAATCCTTGTTAATGTAAATCCAATTAAAATAACATTTATTTAAAAGAGCAACACACAAATTCCTTGCTCATTCTTCTTGTGATCAGTCTGCGTTCCTAATGAGTGGTAGAATAAAAATCTTGACTATTCAAAAGTGCTTATATTATGTTTATTTGAATAAAGATTATTTCTCTCTAGACGGCCTTGGTGATCTAGGTTAAGCACACCGCCTTACTACAGTTGGTCGTGGGTTCGATTCCTCGCACGGCACTTTTTGTATTCATGAGTATGTTTGTTTGTATCGGTCTAGGTATATTCTATGTATGATATGTATGTATTTACATAAAAAAATATCTATGTATTTGTATCAGTTGTCTAGTACCCATAACACAAGCTTTAGCTAACTTAACTTGGGTCTAGATGGCGCTGTGTGAATTGTCCTGAGATTATTATTATTTTTTTGAAAAGGCATATAAAAAGTGGTTTTGCCAACAAGAGTTATTGAAAAAACTCCTGTAGGTTCATTTGAGAATCTGATTGCGCTCGAGAATTTTGCCATACCTCTGCTTAGCTCTTGCAGTATAGTAGTCGTAATGATTATTTATATATTTATTTCTAAAAAGAATATCGCAAAATGTATTGAGAAAGTAATGGCTAACTTTTAATAGGGACTAGGTACTGTGTAGATATAATCTTATATATAAAATTCTCGTGTCACAGTTTTCGTTCCCATACTCCTCCGAAACGGCTTGACCGATTCTCATGAAATTTTGTGAGCGTATTGAGCAGGTCTGAGAATCGGCTAACATCTATTTTTCATCCCCCAAAATGTTAGGGGTAGTCCACCCCTAATTTTTTTTTTATTTTAAGGCAAAACAACGTTTGTTATAAAGATATAGACTATAAAAAAGGTAAGTGAAGGTAAAACAGTTACAAACAATAATATTACGTTAATAATAATCTCTTCCGTTATTAAATGTAAAACCTCTTTTCACCACTTACCACTACTGTACGCTAACGGATGGTAACAGTAACAACTAAATAATATACAACTATTGATGTAGTGTAGTAGATAATATGATGACTAAAATATATTATTAAAAGGGGTCCCTTTAGGCAACGTTCCGAAGATACTGGCAGCGTTCCCTCTTTGAATAGCTAGACTAATTCTTTGTCCAAAATAGCTGCCATCTCTTCGGTCTGATGTAAAATATAGAGAGAGCTCATCTGAAACAACTCGTTTATCGAAATCGTTATCGAGTTGGTATCGTTTCAGTATCGAATTGTACGCATGAATAACATTATGGTAATGTTTGTTGGAACTTTACCGATATGTCTCATTCGATAGACCGTAATCTAGGGGACCGGGTGCTAGTTATTTATAAAAATACGTATCGTTATATTAATACGTGAGGAAAAAACTTTGTACCTGTTTTTAAGAAAATTCCGCCGACGGAAGAGTATGGAAACTTCGTACACATATATATATAACTTAACGGTGACTGACATAGTGATCTATCAACGCACAGCCCAAACCACTGTGGATCGGGCTGAAATTTGGCATGCAGGTAGATATTATGATGTAGGCATCCTCTAATAAAGGATTTTGATTAATTCTACCCCAAGGGGATAAAATAGGGGATGATTTGTATGAAACTTTGTCAATTTTAAACCGAGGCTGAGACTTTGCATGCATAAAGCTACTATGACGTAGGCATCCCCTAAATGATTTTGATAAATTCCACCACTCCAAGGGGATAAATTAACGCGAGAGAAGCCGCAGGCAAAAACTAGTCTATACATATAAATAAAATTGGAGTGTCTGTTTGTAATATTGAAATAACCGTTTTTTACTACATGCGTATGAATATAAATACGGTACATACACCAAAATAACATTTTTTACAATTTTAGCCTGTCTGTCTGTTTCGGCTAATCTCTAAAATTGCTGGACCGATTTTGACGGAACTTTTTTTGGCAGGTAGCTGGTGTAATAAGGAATAACTTAGGCTAATTTTATTTTAGAAAATGATGGCAAGACCTAGGATGTAGCGCAGTTACCCAGAAGATATCTATTCACCATAGACTCGAAGAATCTGGGATTGTATTACTCCGAGAACACAAACGCTGGAAGTGTATTCCACTCCTCAGTTAAATGTATTTTGTATATATTTAGAAAATGCCTAGATCAATAAAATCATTGTTATGACTACAAATGTTTATAACGTGCGGGAATCGAAACCGCAACGATCGGAAGTAAGGCGATGTGGTAAAGCGCTATACCATAGAGACCGACAAATGTATAATAATAACAATCTTGGTACAATTCACACAGCGCCATCTAGACCCAAGTTAAGCTAGCTAAAGCTTGTGTTATGGGTACTAGAATACTTAATACATTGTGTAAATATATATATAGAAAACACCCAGACCGATACAAACAATCATACTCATGAGCAAATGTTTGCACCGTGCGACGAATTGAACCCGCGACCATGGGAAGTAAATACTGGACCGCTGAGACCGTCAAATGTATAATAATAATAATAATAATCTCTTGCCAATTCAAACAGCGCCATCTATACGTTCACCTAGCTAAAGCTTGTGTTATGGGTACTAGACAACTGATACAAATACATAGATATTTTTTCTTGTAAATACTTAATACATACATAATATACATAGAAAACACCTAGAACCAAACAAACAATCATATTCATGAATATAAATGTTTGCACCGCGCGAGGAATCGAACCCGTAACCATCGGAAGTAAAGCGGTGTGCTCAACCGCTAAACTACCGCGGCCGCCAAATGGTATTTGGTGTGTTGGCAAGGATGTACGAATATAGTTTTACAGACTCCACTGTTACTGTTGCTTGAGATGACGTCATCAACTTCTGAAGAACGTCTGAAGTCTGTGCCAATGATAAGTAAACAATCGTGATCTAACCATTGACGGATTTGAATGATGCCAAGGTTTCAAATACGAAGAAAGTGACGGCCTCAGTGGTTTAGTGGTTTAGCACACCGCTTTATTACCGATGGTCGCGGGTTCGATTCCTCGCACGGTACGAACATTTGTATTCATGAGTATGATTGTTTGTATCGGTCTGTTTAGAAAATATATATATATATATATCTATGTATTTGTATCAGTTATCTAGTACCCATAACACAAGCTTATGCTAGCTTAACGTGGGACTAGATGGCGCTGTTTGAATTGTCCTGAGATTATTATTATTATTATTGATTTTTTTTAATGGTTTTGATTGATGCCAAGGTTTAAAGAAAATATATACACAGACAAAGAAGGTATACTATTAATTAATATATTTTTTTGTACTAGTCTAAGGCCGCGGCTGGCCTTTACAGTTTCACCTCACGATATTTGCGAGTGTATATGTCCCTCCAAACCCGCAGAAGTTTTTTTGTAAACATAGATTTTATATTAGATACACGGTAAAATGACAAGACTAAAAACAACGAAATCAAAAATACAAATGTTTATACTCCACGGAATCGAACCTGCGACCATTAGGAGGCGTACACCGACTAAACCACCGAAGTCGTTAAAATCGTTGTGTATTGTATTTAAAAATGATAAACAGCATCACATTTCTTAAAATAAAGAAAAAAAAATGGGGGGATAATGAAAAAAATGTTTTATTGCGTTCATCAGGGCGCGGTGAACTGTAAAGGAGCTGATAAATTGTGGGCTCAGTGGCTCAGTTCACTCTCAGTTCCAGTCGCGATGTTTTATTGTTCATAAGCTTATTTAAAATATATTCGAGTATTTATTTCATTTCTGCAGAGAAATTGCGAGGATAGGATTAGTAACATTTACAGAGTGGGAGCCGGCTAGTGCTCATTGTGATTTGTGTAAACACTGAGAGACAGAATATACAGTGTTAGAGCTAGTTGGACAGTGTTTATTTTGAAAAATTATGATTGTGGATACATGATTTTACTGAGGTAGACATTGTGTGGGTGGGCACGGCTGTCTCACTCGACATGCGTTTTGATTTTCCATAATATGAGACATATAGCACAGTTTTATTATAATAACAATAATAATAACCCTGAACAATTCGTGCAGCGTCATGTAGTCCCAAGCTAAGCAGAGCTTATATTATGGGTACTAGACATCTGATACAAATACTTAGATATTTATTTTGTAAATCCATACATAATATATATAGAAAACACCCAGATCAATACAAACAATCATATTCGTGAATACATATGTTTGTATTATACAAAAATCGAACTTATAACCATCGGAATTAAAGCAACACCCAGACAGATTCAAACAATCATACTGATGAATACAAAATGTTGGTATCGCGGAGGAATCGATTCCGAGACCGTCGGAAGTAAAGTGGTGCTAAACCGCCATCAAGTATACGGTTCCTGAATAGGTGCTCATATTCGACGTATCACCAGTGTCAGTTAATAGTTATATATCTCACGCTTAAACTTAAAACTGTAAACTTACAACGATTATTTAAAAGAGCAACATGTAAGTTTCTTGCTCGTTCTTCTTTTGATTAAGAAGAAGAAGAAGAATAATTGACTATTCAAACGTTAAGTTTATTTGAATAAATGATTTTCTATTCTATTCTATTGAAAATCCCGACTTAAGTACCAACGTCATTGACGTTTATTATTGACTTTATCTAACTCCATTACCCATGTGTGTGTGTATGTGTGTGTGTATGTGTGTGTGTGTGTGTGTGTGTGTGTGTGTGTGTGTGAGAGAGAGAGAGAGAGAGAGAGAGAGAGAGAGGATAAGATAAGAAGAAGGAGAGATAATTAATACGGGGTTGGAAGGTGAGATAAAAATTAAATTCGTGAGATGACAATTTTTTTACTTAAAGTCATAATTAATTATAATCTCTAGACAATTACCACAGCGCCATCTAGTCCCAAGGTAAGCAGAGCTTGTTTTTTTTAGGATCAACAACAATTGTAATTTTTTTTTATACTACTATGGTGGCACACAAGCATACGGCCCATCTGATGGTAAATAGGTGCCGTAGCCTCTGAATGCCTGAACAGCAGGGGTGTCACGTGCGCATTGCCGACCCTTAAGAAACGTTAATATACCCTTCTTGAAAAACCCCATGCTGTAGTCGCGAGAAAACCTCGGTAGGATGTTCATTGCACAATTTAAGTGTCATGGGTTATGATCTAATTGAACAATTATAATATTTACTAGCTGTCACGGTAAACGTTGTTTTGCCTTAAAATAAAATTTAAAAAATTTAGGGGTGGACTACCCCTAACATTTAGGGGGATGAAAAATAGATGTTGGCCGATTCTCAGACCTACTCAATACGCTCACAAAATTTCATGAGAATCGGTCAAGCCGTTTCGGAGGAGTATGGGAACGAAAACTGTGACACGAGAATTTTATATATGAGATAGGCGAACATGATCATGATGAAAATGCTCATCTTTTAAGTTTATTGTCAAAAGAACAAGTTATGTATTCATCATATTATATGTATGTATGTATATATCAGACTATATATATATATTGTCTGATATGTCAAACTCACTGATTTGTAATAGTTAATTAAATATTTGCCAATTCATTTGTCCAATGTATAATCAATTTTGTAATATTATAAAATGTATAAACATTATTCCAAATTTCTTTAATAGTATTCAAGATATGATATTATATAAACTCCATGAGATTATATGAATATTTATTATATGTAGTTTAAATTTATATTTTATTTATATGTAATCCATAAACTTATATATTTTATATTGGTATATTAGTATTTTTATATATTTGCATCTGTATATATATGTACTATTATATATCTATTTATATATATATATTGTTTTCCTTTTTTTCTTTCAATTAATTATTAAAGTCGCCTTATTATCTCTGATCAACGCGACGGTTGAATTAGAGAATGCCATAAGGCATTAAGTCCGCCATGTATACATTTTTGTGTGCAAAAGAATAAATAAATAAAATAAATAAATAAACAGTTGAATATTATAAATACTGAAATTTACAAGGTTCCCCATCCCAGTGTTTACATTAGAAATATTTAATAACCTCCAAATAACTGTTTTATAATTTTATATTAATTGAAAAAGGCAATCTTGAAATACAAAAAGCAAATAGGGCACCTTTCTAACTCGCCGTTAATATTTTATTAAGAAAAAGAGCGCAATCCTCAGGCCTATGTTAAAATTGTAGAAGGCACGTAATTATTTAGCTCCTATACTACGGTACATTTGTCATAATTTTTACGAAGATCTCCTTTGAGAAGTTTGCACAAGTTTTTTTTTGGTTCTGTACAACTTTTGGATCTATAAATATTGAATTGAATTGTTCCGCGATTCAGATGAAGGATTTGTGAAGTTCCAATGTTGTACTTGGAAAAAAATACACCGATGAGTATACACTTTATCTATACATATAAATAAAATTGGAGTGTCTGTTTGTAATATTGAAAAAATATTGTTTAAGTTGCTATTATGTTGTTGACAAAATTTTACTGTAATGTTACTATTACGTTATCCTACACAATTTGTATTATTTTGGATGAATAAATAAATAAATAAATAATAATCTATACATATAAATAAAATTGGAGTGTCTGTTTGTATTATTGAAATAACCGTTTTTTACTACATGCATATGAATATATATAAGGTACATATACCAAAATAACAATTTTTATAATTTAGTCTGTCTGTCTGTTGGTCTGTTTGTTCCGGCTAATCTCTGAAATGGCTGGACCGATTTTGACGGTACTTTTTTTGGTAGGTAGCTGATTTATAAGGAGTAACTTAGGCTACTTTTATTTTAGAAAAATAAAGTTAAATTCCACGCGGACGAAGTCGCGGGTCTTGTTTTTAATGAAAACGGTTTATTTGATAGAAAAAACATCTTTTTTGTGGTACTTGAGAATGTTGAAGCCTGTTGTTTGTAATATTGAAATAACCGTTGTTTACTACTTGCATATGAATATAAATACGGTACATACACCAAAATAATAGTTTTAACAATTTTTGTCCGTCTGACTGTTTGTTCCGGCTAATCTCTGAAATGGCTGGACCAATTTTGACGGGACTTTTTTTGACAGGTAGCTGATGTTATAAGGGGTAACTTAGGCTACTTTTATTTTAGAAAAATAAAGTTTAAATTCACGCAGATGAAGTCGCGGGAGCAGTTAGTTTATATGTAACTAGCCACCCACCCCGACTTCGCATGGGTGTACATGTTTCAACATCATCATTACATACGACGATTTTAGTCTGGCACCGCTAGGGGTTCGAACCTCGGCTCAGGCCGTCGTAATATCGATCGATCGAATTGGATGGGGGATCGATCAGAGGGGGCACATTACTAATCCCCTTTTCCCCCTATATTGGGGTATTGCCGATGTCGTGATGGGGTGACCAATCATAGGACTATTTCACCTGGGATAATAGTTGTTGAGATATATTATTATATCCTTAAAAAATAAACATCAAAGTTGGCTACCCTAGATGTGACCTACATACAAAATGTAGGTCGCATTTGGTTGAATGTTAATTAAGGTAGTAAAAATTGAAGTGTACCACGGTTAATTAGTAATCTCTCAATACACTCCAATTTAGTTCCCACCATTCAAAAGATATGGATTTCTCCTATATATTTCTATACTAGCTACGCGTCCCGGTTTCACACGGGTGTACATATATCTTATATATAAAATTCTCGTGTCATAATGTTAGTTAAAAGTTATGAGGTATATAACTTTCCCATTGATATAGATAATGTAATAAACACTAAAGAAACTTATTCTAAATTTAGTAATGAGATATTGTAATTTAGATAGATATTGTAAGTTTTCTCCATCGCGCTATGGTGCAGAGACATGGACGATCAAAGCCGCTGATAGGCAAAGAGTTGATGCCTTTGAAATGTGATGCTGGCGTCGACTATTGAGGATACCGTGGACAGTCCACCGTACAAACGTCTCTATACCAAAAGTGCTCAAATAGTAAGAGTCACGGCGTCTGTCTTCTACTTGTCTGCAGCGCATTGCGCGATATTTCGGACACGTGCGGAGGAGTGTAGACAATATGGAGAGACTAATGGTAACAGGCAAGATAGAGGGTAAAAGACCTCGAGGCCGAAGTCCCACTCGATGGTCAGACCAGGTATCCCATCAGCTAAACATTACTGTCAGCGTCGCATTACACCAGGCGTCTGAGAGCAACCGATGGCGACAGCTGGTCGACAAGATACTGTAGAGTCGCCATCCTCAGCAATGTAATTTAAATAATGTAAATTAAATATTGTAATGGGAGAAAACTGTGATTGGTACAGTTTATGCTGTAAATAATATAAATGACGTAGTGGAGTAACTTGAAACAGTCATGCTCGCTATAAAGTTCAAACTTGTGGCGGCGTGGTGGGCCGGGTCGATGTGCTCCCTCTAGTATGGTTGAGTGCAATGATGGCTGGCTCATCCGTCATACTCGTGAACGGGTGCTGCTTGTGGGGACTGGTCTGTTCAGGTTGCGAACACTGATTAGATTTTTTTGATTTTTTTTTTATATAGCATATGCTGGTGGTCACTCTATTCTCCCAAATTTGAATTTAAATGAAATAGTATTATTGTAAATATGTACAACATTTAAAAAAAAATACGAGCTGAGTTTCTTGTCAGTTCTTCTCATCTCGAAATCATTCCGAACTGACGGTAGATTTGACATATCATAAGAGTCTGTAATAGACCTACATGAATAAAGATATTTAGAATTTAGAATTTTTGAATTTTTGAGTTACAATACTCCTTGGCTTGAATGATTTTTTTGAAAATTTATATAGAGTCAGCTACTATCTATATTTAGACCCCTAAGTGATAACGGATGTCCACCCCTAACATATATTTTTTGGACAAATTTATTCAAATTAAAAATATTTTATTCGGTTTAGCCGCTTATGAAAGTCTAACTTTTTACTTTATATTTTTTCCCTACGGTATTTTTTTATAATTATCTACCCTTAAAAATACATACAACTCTAAATGTTCACCCTTCTATTAGCAACCCCTATTTTATTATTTATATAACATAACGTTTGCGCTACATATAAACTTGCCTGAATTGAATCTGTCTATTACTAAAAACTGCATTAAATTCCGTTGCGTATATATATATATCTTACTAATATTATTAGCATGTGTGTTAATCTAATATATAAGCTATATTGCTGCAAAGTTTCATCAAAATCCGTTCAGTAGTTTTTGCGTGAAAGAGTCACAAACATCCATCCATCCTCACAAAGGTTCGCATATAAAATAGTAAAATTATTTTTTTTCTTTTATGTTTTATTTATATGTATTATGTTCTATTCTTAATTTTATTACATGCCATGTTTAATACATCAGCAAAATGATCAAAGGGAGGAAAAGGGGCGTACTGTAATCGGGATTTATGCGATAAATTAAAGCAATTAACAATACGAGTACCAGGGAAATAGAAGTTTATAAGAGGCTTTCTGTGTTCGCGGTGCACTCGCTCGATAACAAGAAAAGTAGCATTGTATTACTTTTTTTTCGTCTATAAAGAAGAATTTCTTACATACATACGTATATGAATAACTAATAGTAGTCTAAATATATATAACTCAAAGGTGACTGACATAGTGATCTATCAACGCACAGCCCAAACCACTGGACGGATCGGGCTGAAATTTGGAATGCAGGTAGATGTTATGACGTAGGCATCCGCTAAGAAAGGATTTTGATTAATTCTACCCCAAGGTGATAAAATAGGGGATGAAAGTTTGTATGAAACTTTGTCAATTTTAACCGATCGGGCTGAGACTTTGCATGCATAAAGCTATTATAACGTAGGTATCCCCTAAGAAAGAATTTTAATAAGAGGATAAATTAGCGCGAGTGAAGCCGCGGGCAAAAGCTTATTTATATACGTGTAAGAAGCACTAATTATGATGACGATTTAGGCTATGAAGCCGGCTACTGCAAGGGAAACTCCAAGTAGCACCCGGGACTTGTGACACGGGTGTAGGTTTAAAAGGCCCTTTTAGAATACATTAACACTCACCTTCACTACTTGCAGCTTCCCCCCAGGCCCAACTAAGACCGGTATAAACCCAATTCCTAATACAATTCACTTTAGTATCCAAAACACAACCGGCACGCTCTGCGCTCGTCGACTGAATGCCGCGCCTCACCCAATGAGAGAGGATTATTCAACTACCGACCTCCGTATTTATAGACCGATGTCAGTGTAGTAGGTCGGTCTATAAATACTAGATGGCGCTATTTACAATATTTATAATAATCTTTACATTAGGTACTTCATTAGTACTAAACACAAACTACCTTCTTTTAATATCATTTTAAAATATCGGATTTTTTCTATAATGATGAAGTAAACTCTAACACTTAGCCCGCGTGAAATTTATAGCCTACTAGCTACTCGCCCCGGCTTTGTGCGGGTGTACATGTATTATACATATAAACCTTCTTGAATTACTCTATCTATAAAAATAACCGCTTCAAAATCCGTTGCGTAGTTTTAAAGATTTAAACATATATAGGGACGGACAGACAGCGACAGCGACTTTTTTTTATACTATGTGTTATAAGCTGTGGTATAAGTTATGAAAAAATAAGATGAACACGTATGAATAAATAAAATTGGAGTGTCTATTTGTAATTTCAAAATAATAGCTTCTCACTGTATTCATATGAAAGTATATACACTTAAATAAAAAAAAAAATTTGGAATTAAGTATAGAGACTGACTGGTTTTTTTTTATTTAATTTAAAATGAAATATTGGATGGCTAATCTCTGAAACGGCTGTACATAGAAAATGCCCATGTGTATGACGTTATGAATTTAAAAAAATATATAAAAAATGTAAGTAATCTTTGCTTGCCGTGGGACTAGATGGCGCTGTGTTAATTGTCTAGGGTTATTTGTTTATTTAGATACTATCTGTCCCGGCAAACGTTGTTTTGCCTTAAAATAAAAATAAAAAAATTTAGGGGTGGACTACCCCTAACATTTAGGGAGATGAAAAATAGATGTTGCCGATTCTCAGACCTACTCAATACGCTCACAAAATTTCATGAGAATCGGTCAAGCCGTTTCGGAGGAGTATGGGAACGAAAACTGTGACACGAGAATTTTATATATAAGATGTACTAAAATGTTTTGAGCAAGTTAGTCGTAAAGCTGATAGATACAAACAATCATATTCATGAATACATATGTTTCCAGCGTGCGCGGAATCAAACCCGCGACGATTAGAAGTAAAACAAAGTGCTAAACCACCAGACCACCGAGGCCGTCCATTTCTAGAAACAGAAATCCAAATGAAAACGTCAATTTGTCAATTATTAAATTAACTTCCAAGCACTTCCTGGTAACAAACTAACATATATTATAACGTTGATCAATTCTGTGAAACTACCAGGCGAACAGAAGTTTGTAAGAGGTTTCCTGTGTTCCAGCGACTCGCTTTACACCATTGCAACTTAGTAGTGCAGATGTTCATCTTCATAGAGTTTTTTGTTAAATGTAGTTTTTATGGAATATTTTTTGCATATCGTACTATTAGATTCAGTGTGTTTCACACTTCATATTTTACTAGCTACTACCTTCACCCGGCTTCGCCCGAGTGTACATGTATTATATATTTTATATATAAAAGAATCACGTTGCGTAGTTTTAAAGATTTAAGCATACATAGGGACGGACAGCGACAGCGACTTTGTTTTATACTATGTAATGATTGAAAAGGATACGAGCTGAGTTTATTGTCAGTTCTTCTCATCTCGAAATCATTCCGAACTGACGGTAGATTTGACATATCATAAGAGTCTGTAATAGACCTACATGAATAAAGATATTTTGAATTTGAACTTGAAAATAAAAAAAATAGACATTGATGGTAGAAGTTTGATAATTTAGTGTTGTTTGTATTCTATAATAAAAAAAAAATTGGACAACTCTTATCAATTCTATAATATCTTAAAATAGTTTACATCCTATTAAATATTTACAGACACACAAAATTTCATACGAAACTGTCAAGCTGTTTCGGAGGAGTCTGTTTTGTATAATGTATGTAAATTGTTGATTGTATGTTTTTATGTCATTATTATACATCAAGACGAGTCTATAATATTCTATTCTATTCTATTCTATTCTAAGATAGCGTTTCTTCATTAACTATACATAGCATAAAACAAAGTCGCTGTCGCTGTCTGTTCATCCCTATATGTGCTTAAATCTTTAAAACTACGCAACGGATTTTGAAGCGGTTTTTTTAATAGATAGAGTGATTCAAGAGGAACGTTTATATATATATAATACAAACACACTGGCGAAGCCTGGCGAGTAGCTAGTAATACATATAAACCTTCCTCTTGAATCACTCTATAGCAAGCACCAGAGGATGATAAGATGAGCATGAGGTCAGCAGTCACCCCATCATAACAAATTCATCAAGAATTTGACATCATAGTCTCCAGGAGGAACCTCGTCGTCAACCTGACATGGTACATTGCCAGCAATAAGATCATCAGTCCCCTAACAATTTTTTTTAGCCTTTTCCCCTCTGTATTTACAAAAAACATATCTATGTATTTATATCAGTTATCTAGTACCCATAACACAAGCTCTGCTTAACTTGGGACCAGATCGCGCTGTGTTATATGTCCTGAGATATTATTTATTAACTTAAATGAACAGTCCTATCGGTCTATGAACCTAATTAACTTATAATATTCTGCATTAATTTACATGAATTTAGTTATTAATTATCTAATATAGTTAAACAAGTTATACATGTATCCGCATGATGTTAAATTAATTATGTAAGGCAGATATTACCTTATAATATTAACTAAAACTCGACATGTAAGGCAAAATTAAAAATCGCATATTGAAATTTAGTTTATAAAGGTATAACACCACTACTAGTTTATACTAGCTTCTTCCTGCTACTACATTATAGAAATAGAAATAGAAATAATATTAATTCAAATAAACTTAATATAAGCACTTTTGAATAGTCAAGTTTTTTTTATTCTACCGCTCATTCGGAATGCAGATTCTTATATTTAATTAACAACAAGGATTAGGCATGCGACAATCAAGATAAAAACCACTACGCACTTCATTTCAGTTCAATCAGATAACATTGTCAGCGCTATAATTTTAAGTTAGATATTTTCTACAAAAACATTATTATCATTTATAAATTCTTCAATTTTATAATGAGATTTTTTACAAAGAAAATATTTTATAACTCATTTGATTTTTTTTCTGGCAAATTGTGTACAGACTCTGGCAGTTTGTTGTAAGACCTTACGCAATTTCCATAAAACGAATTACTAACTTTCGTCAAACGGCACTTAGGTAAAACTAGTTTGTTGACATTACGTAAGCTTTCATTATTTTGACTCTTCAAAATTGAATTCAGATGAATCACTATAATTAAGAAGCTAAGACGGAGCTAAAATCATTACGTAGTATAAAACAAAGTCGCTGTCGCTGTCTGTCCCTATGTATGCTTATATCTTTAAAACTACGCAATGGATTTTGAAGCGGTTTTTTTAATAGATAAAGCGATTCAAGAGGAAGGTTTATATGTATAATACATGTACAGGGCGAAGTCGAGGCGAGGTAGTAGGCTATAAAATTTCACGCGAATGAAACCACGGGAATAGCTAGTATTTGATACAAATAGAATAACTGTGTCATTTCATGTTGGTATGTCTTCAAAATATTGAATATAGAGTTAGCAGGAAACGTGAATCAAATCTATTTTTGCATATTTGTGACAACCCTGAGTATGAAGTCACACTCAAAATAAACGGATGATCCCGTACGCCCAAGTCACAGTGGTCCCTTCTGATGTCATCTGCTAATACTGTCAGTTGGCTAGCCATAACCCAGATTTCAGAGCATTTTATTAATACGAACGAGTGTATTTCATTCAATACATACATTATATATGGAACTAGATATAAAAACTTATATTAAGGGGTCATCTCAGTAATAATAGAATAGAATAGAAAATCATTTATTAAAATAAACTTAATTTAAGCACTTTTGAATAGTCATAACATTTTTTTAATCTACCGCTCAAGAAACTTGTTTGTTGCTCTTTTAAATAATTTATTCTTACTTACAATTTAAGTTTAAGTGTGTGAATACAAACCACCGATTAGCACTAATTCAATTAAATACTCAAATAGAAAAATATTAAATATACAACAACTGGTTAAACAATTAATAAGAGGAAATAAGTCATAGTGATTAGAGCAGACCAGTCCACACAAGCAGCACCCGTTCATGAGTATGACGGATGAGCCAGCCACCACTGCGCTCGACCATATTTTAGGGAGCCCAATGACCCGGCCCACCACGCCGCCACAAGTCTGGACATTTCAGTGAGCATGACTACTCAAAACACCAGACCACGTCATAGCTACTCACAATTGCCATCTGATGGTTATAGTATTCACATTTCACATAAGAATGCATGCGGCAATCAATACAAAAACCGCTACGCTTTCATATTTCTAAAATAATTGAATCAAGAAAGCAATGAGATAAACGACTGATAACGTTGTATGCTAATAAACTAATTATTCTATTCTAACTAAACATTGCCACGTTGAGGTTTAAGAAAGTAGTTGTAGTCTAAATTTACGTCTTATATTATAATTTTCATTGTGCAATATATATATATATATATATATATAATTTGTTTCTAACTGAGAATTGGTTAAAATAACTGAAATCAGCTGATACTTGGCTCCTCTCCAAGCGCCATGACGTAATTCTAAAACAAATACACCGTAATATTAGACACGCCCTTCTGGTAATATTAATATATACTAGCTTTTGCCCGCAGCTTCGCTCGCGTCTTACGGGTGGAATTTATCAAAATACTTTCTTAGGGGATACCTACGTCATAGTAATTTTATGCATGCAAAGTCTCAGCCCGATCGGTTTAATATTAACAAAGTTTCATACAAACTTTCATCCCCTATTTTATCCCCTTGGGGGTAGAATTAATCAAAATCCTTTCATAACATGTACCAGCATGCTAAATTTCAGCCCGATCCGTCCAGTGGTTTGGGCTGTGCGTTGATATATCACTATGTCAGTCACCTTTGAGTTATATAATAATAATAATTCACACAGTGCCATCTAGACCCAAGTTAAGCTAGCTAAAGCTTGTGTTATGGGTACTAGACAACTGATACAAATACATAGATATTTTTTTTTTTCCTAAATACATACATATTATACATAGAAAACACCCAGACCGATACAAACATTCATACTCATGAATACAAATGTTTGCGCCGTGCGAGGGATCGAACCCGCGACCATCGGACGTAATGCGGTGTAATATATATTTAGATATATAAAATCGGGTATACAGTTTGTTTGACTGACTGTATACCCGTTAGAAACTGATATGTGTATCACTAGCGCCTATAAACATTCCGCACCGAATAGTCCTTCCTCTTAAATAAGGGGGAAATACTCTTTCCATTACCCAATAATTTAACTTTAAAAATAATCAATTTAAAAAAAACCTTCAATGTATATTAAACTAGGTTAAATACAGATCATTTCAATCGGTCTATATATAAAATAGCTAAATTTACAACAGATGATACAACCGGCTAACAATTTGTACTACAAACTTGAAGTGAAGATATATTTAGCGCCTGACGATTGCTTGAATTTGATGGAAACTGAATTCATACACTACATTCAATTCACGCGAAATGTAAAATATTCATATTGTGTTTCAACAATTGACTGGGACGACATGTCTAAATACACAAGGGCGGATCCAGATTTGGCGCCAGCAGGGGGTCACATAGTCATGGACAAGTCAAGAACTTATAATTTAATTTTGATAACAATAGATACAAGTAACATGTAGGTATTTTATTAATGTACTGTACTTAAAAATATTAATAAAATCTGTATGGTGACAAAATATATAAAAAAAATCCTTATGTTCAATTGGTGGTCCATGGGTCACGACCCCCATGACCCCCTGGATCCGCCATTGTCTATTAATAGATTAGATGTTGTTACAGTTATAAATGCATTTATCAAATAAATAATTAAAGAATCAAATATCCTCACCGTTGCTTCTCAATACATCTACGGAAATATTATGTATGCCAGGAAAACATTGACAGTTTTAAAAACGTAGGTTATTACACTAATGAAAGCTTACGTAATGTCAACAAACTAGTTTTACCTAAGTGCCGTTTGACGAAAGTTAGTAATTCGTTTTATGGAAATTGCGGAAGGTTTTACAACAAACTGCCAGAGTCTGTACTCAATTAGTCAAAAAAAATTCATAAAATATTTTCTTTGTAAAAAAGCTTATTATAAAATTGAAGAATTTATAAATGATAATAATGTTTTTGTAGAAAATATCTAACTTAAAATTCATAGCGCTGACAATGTTATCTGATTGAACAGAGATTAAGTGCATAGCGGTTTCTATGTTGATTGTCGCATGCCTAATCCTTGATAAAGTAAATATAATTAAATCAATATTTATTTAAAAGAGCAACACAAGTTTCTTGCTTATTTTCTTGTGTTGCATCTGCATTTCGAATAAGCGGTAGAATAAAAAAACTTGACTATTCAAAAGTGCTTATATTCAGTTTATTTGAATAAAGATTATTTCTATTTCTATTTAAACGTACAAATCAATCGTTTTTTTTTAAATACAGTGGTCAGAGGTTTATAGTAAAAATCACGGGATCTTACCATGTTATATAGTTATTGAGTTCTCGATATATCGGCTGTGTTTCAACCGCCATGATCACGAGTAAACTGAAGAGCAGTAGTCGCAACAAACGAAGACGTGTGAAGGTAGACGCATATGTCTGCTCATAAAGATATTTTATTTTCCATCTACCCGCTGCTGTAATCTATAATTGGAATGTTAAACCTTGATTGTATAGCCATACAGTTGATATTTAGCGTATAATTAATGGACAATGGCGTCGGTAGAGAGTAACAATGTTATAATAGCTCATTGTAATGGCGTCTTGAGGCGACTACCTCTCAGTAGAATGTAGGTCATCTAGGCCAGGGCTGACAAATCTTTTGCATCAACGGGTCAAGTTAAGTTTGAATTTTTTTTGGCGGGTCGCACAATAAATAACAATTATTAATAACTAGCTTTCCAGGCAAACGTTGTTTTGCCTTAAAATAAAAAAAAAATAGGGGTGGACTACTCCTAACATTTAGGGGGATGAAAAATAGATGTTGGCCGATTCTCAGACCTACTTAAATACGCTCACAAAATTTCATGAGAATCGGTCAAGCTGTTTCGGAGGAATATGGGAACGAAAACTGTGACACGAGAATTTTATATATAAGATTTACATCTAAAATAAAATCTCGCGGCACGTTTGAGTTAAGCATGTGTGAACAAGTGGTCGACAAGTGAGTAACTTGTCACAGAGTTGACTTTGATTTGGTTTAGTAAAATTAATAATAAATAACCTTGCTCAATTAACACATATCCATTTAATACTATGGTAAACAGAGCTTGTGTTTTGGGTAATAGATAAGTGATATTTTTTTTAGAAAACACATAATATACCTAGAAGGCACTCAGACAGATACATTTCAGACAGATTCATGAAAATTTCAGTCAGTTAGCACACCGCTTTACTTCCGATGGTAATTCTTCGCACGATGCAAAAATTTGTAATAATTTGTATGATTGTTTGCATCGGTTTGGGTATTTTCTATATATGTTATGTATTTATTTCCAAAAAAATTGAAAATTATTAAGTACGTTGTCTAGTACCAATAACATAAGTTCTGCTTAAGATGGGGTTGAGGGTGAGTAAAAACAACATATGCATGATGACTAGGGCCCTCACAGGACACTGCAAATTAAACAAGCATATTGCTAAACTAGGCCTATGCACGACAAGAATCTGCAGATTCTGCCAAACTGAAGAGGAAACGCCGCTACACATCCTATGTGGTTGTAGCCCACTCATGCATAAACGAAATATCTCCTTTGGAAAGTTTACACTCTTTCCCGAGGAGATAAAAACCATCGCTCCTAAGAATATCCTTCAATTCTTGTCCCTGACGGGTCTAGGTAGCGAACTTTGGAAAAGGGCGAGCACAATAGATCTAATGTAGGTTACAGGTGCTATTAAGAGCGCAGAGTTACAGGTGCTACAAACATCTGACAATAGCCCAAACAACCCAATAAAAAAATGTGGGGTTAGATGACACAGTGTTAATCGTCCAGGAATTTTTTTTTATTTTATAACAATGGGAGAAAGTCGAAAAAATATATTCAATTTTAGAAATGCATAGCGGGCCGCATAAACATGTTTATCGGGCTGCAAACTTACCGCGGGCCGCGTGTTTTTCATCCCTGATCGACACAATAATAGCGATTTCGCATAATCATCTATATGTATGTCACTTGCATTGTCACAACTCCGTAACACTTCACCGATACTATTATGTTCCCAGTTAATGAAACAATTATTGAACGATTTAATTAATTATCTATACATATAAATGAGTTTGAGGCGTCTGTTTGTAATTTCAATTAACAGCTCTTCACATAGAGCACTTAAATGTATATCATCATTGCCTTGCCTTTATCCCATTATTTGTGGTCGGCGCAGTATGTCATTCTCTTCCACTGCTCTCTATCGGTCGTCATATCTAAACATACTCTTCTTTTTTCCATATCGTCTTTCCCACAATCCATCCATCTTTTCCTAGGGCGTCCCTTCCAAAGGGAAGGATCATTACATTAATGACTGTACATAAATTTATACAATACTAGTGGTCGTCCAGTGGTTGAAAGTGGACCAAAATTAATTTACCAATCAGTAATACTATAGGCAATTAATATTAAAGATAAACAATTTAAATTTATTCTGAATTTGACCACAGACTTTAACAACCACAAAATAGTGTATAACCACAGAATAATATATATACATTTAAGTGTGGATGGATGTAAAGACATCCATCCACACTTAAATGTATATATAAAAAAATATATTTAAAAAAAAATTGTCTGTCTGTTTGTTTGTTCTCGCTAATCTCGGAAACAGTTGGACATATTTTGACGGTACTTTCTCTTACAGATTTTTTTATTATGGAGGGTTCTATGTTAGGTGTTTTAGACCTGTACTGCAACGTATATAGATCTATTGTGCTCTTTTTCAGACTTCGCTACCTAGATCCGTCATTAATTATTTCCACGTAGGGTACGTGGGTCACAAATGGGTCGGAGCTGAAAATCAGTGTTTTGTTTTCTAACAACCTTCCATACTGCGCTTATGACCTTTTTATAATACTTATCTGCTGCTTCCTTATCCCATTTATTTGTGGTCGTCGTAATATATTTTTTTCTTCCATTCATCTCTGTTCACAGTCATCGCGTTATTTACTTCCTTTCTTACCATATCATCTTTCACACAGTCCATCCATCTCTTTTTCGGCCTTCCTCTGCTCTTATAACCATCCACATTCATATGTAACACCTTTCTTAAAATATTATCCTCGTTCCTACGCATTACATGTCCATACCATGATAGACGATTACTCTTCAACCTCTCTGACACCGGTGCCACTTTCATACTTCCTCTAATGTATTCATTCTTTATCTTATCCATTCTTCTCACACCACACATCCACCTCAAGATTCTCAACAATACTGTGGATTACATAATGACACAAACTTGTTAATATATTTTTTTTATGGATGATAATGGAATGGTGCACCCGCCTGCGCTACCGGCTTACGCTGGCGGGGCACCAGTGGAGGATGATAAGATGCGCATGAGATCAGGTCTGACTGATTCAGGAATTTAACACGATGGTTTCCAGGGGACATAAGGTCAGGTTTGTTAGCCCACCTAATTCTTCAGGAGTTTAACACTTCTAGGGGGAACCGCGTGGAGGTCGACCTGACATGGTACAGTGCTAGTAATGGGGTCATGAGTCCACATTACAATCCACTTCAGGGTTTTTCATAGATCGTTACCCGTCAGGGACAAGAATTGAAGGATATTCTTAGGAGCGATGATTTATCTCCTCAGGATACAATACTGGATTGGAGAGTACGTGAAAATAATAATTACTTTAAATGTGCACAAGCTGTACTCGCGACTTCGTCCGCGTGCAATGTAACTTTATTTTTCTAAAACAAAAGTAGCCTAAGTTACTCTTTATTACTTCAGCTACCTGCCAAAAAAAGTCCCATCAGAATCGGTCCAGCCATTTCAGAGATTAGCCGGAACAAACAGACAGACAGACAAACAATTTAAAAAATGTTAATTTGTTGTATATACCGTATTTATATTCATATGCATGTAGTAAAAAACGGCTATTTCAATGTTACAAACAAACACACTAATTTTATTTATATGTATAGATAATCATGGAGATCTTTGGGGGAGGCCTGTGTCCAGCAGTGGACGTCTTCCGGGCTGAGATGATGATGATAATGATGATAGCAGATAATATATCAAATTCCCTCTTGATTTGTGAACAGTATGAAGCTTCATTTTGTAGCGGTGATGTCAAACCTGCTATCCCCCGATCCCGATCTAGTTCACGACTCGTCCGAGGTCACTGGACCGGTGCCAACACGCTGACTGGCCGACCTACACGCGTTCGGTTCGTTTCGGTTTACAGATGGTAAGTCGTTGTTCCATTGATTACTCATAGGTATTTTTGGATATTGAATGAAGTGATATGATAACGAGTGATGGGCGGTAATTATTTACCATCAGGTGAGCCGTATGCTCGTTTGTCCCATGTGTTATAAAAAAAAAAACAATCTCAGGACAATTCACACAGCGTCATCTAGTCCCAAGTTAAGCTAGCTAAAGCTTGTGTTATGGGTACTAGATAACTGATACAAATACATAGATATTTTTTTTCGTAAATACATACATATAATATACATAGAAAATACCCAGACCGATACAAACAATCATACTCATGAATACAAATGTTTGTGCCGTGCGAGGAATCGAACCCGCGACCATCGGACGTAAAGAGGTGTGTTAGATCGCTAGACCACCGAGGTCATAAAAAAAAATATGTTTAACTCCAATTAATGTATTAAGTTTTATGAGTACCGTATGTTGGTTTAGTGGGTCGTGTGTTCGAATCTATAATAATAAATATAGGAAAAGAAATTTGTGTATTAAGTTTTAAGAGTACCTTATAGTTTAGTGGGTCGTGGGTTCGAATCTATAATAATAAATATAGGAAAAAATAATTGTGTATTAAGTTTTAAGAGTACCCTATAGTTTAGTGGGTCGTGGGTTCGAATCTATAATAATAAATATAGGAAAAAATAATTGTGTATTAAGTTTTAAGAGTACCCTATAGTTTAGTGGGTCGTGGGTTCGAATCTATAATAATAAATATAGGAAAAAATAATTGTGTATTAAGTTTTAAGAGTACCCTATAGTTTAGTGGGTCGTGGGTTCGAATCTATAATAATAAATATAGGAAAAAATAATTGTGTATTAAGTTTTAAGAGTATATAGTTTAGTGGGTCGTGTGTTCGAATCTATAATAATAAATATAGGAAAAGAAATTTGTGTATTAAGTTTTAAGAGTACCTTATAGTTTAGTAGATCGAGGTTCGAATGTGACGATATAGAAAAACATTTATATCTCGACATTCAAATGGTGCAAACATTTAAGTATATTTGACGGCCTCGGTGGTCTAGCGGTTAAGCACACCGGTTTACTTCCGATGGTCGCGGGTTCGATTCCTCGCACGGTACAAAACTTTGTATTCATGTGTATCGGTCTGGGTGTTTTCTATGTATAATATGTATGTATTTACAAAAAGTATATATCTATATATTTGTATCAGTTATCTAGTACCCCTAACACAAGCTTTAGCTAGTTTAACTTGGGACTAGATGGCGCTGTGTGAATTGTCCTGAGATTATTATTATTATAGACTAGTTGACTCGCGCAACTTCGTCTGCGACTCTCTTACTTGACATTTATCTTTATATTTCGATCATATTACATAATATCTTTTTAAATTATAGTCTTTATATTATTCTGATGTATAAGCTACATTACTGTAAAATTTCATCGAAATCAGTGCAGTAGTTTTTGCGTGAATGAGTAACAAACATACTTACAAACTTTCGCATTTATAATTTTAACTAGCTACTCGCCCCGGCTACGCACGGGTGTACATGTATTATTATATATATAAACCTTCCTCTTGAATCACTCTGTCTATTAAAAAAACCGCTTCAAAATCCGTTGCGTAGTTTTAAAGATTTAAGCATACATAGGGACAGACAGCGACAGCGACTTTGTTTTATACTATGTAACTATCTACTCGCCCCGGCTTCACACAGATATACTTGTATTATATATATATATATATATATATATATATATATATATATAAACCTTCCTCTTGAATTACTCTATCTATTAAAAAAAACGGCTCAAAATCCGTTGAGTAGTTTTAAAGATTTAAGCATACATAGGGACGGACAGCGACAGCGACTTTGTTTTATACTATGTAACTATCTACTCGCCCCGGCTTCACACAGATATACTTGTATTATATATATATATATATATATATATATATATATATATAAACCTTCCTCTTGAATTACTCTATCTATTAAAAAAACCGCTTCAAAATCCGTTGCGTAGTTTTAAAGATTTAAGCATACATAGGGACAGACAGCGACAGCGACTTTGTTTTATACTATGTAGTGATAATGATATCATATAGCCGACGTACTAACTATCAAGAGAGCCTTGAGCTTGTTTACTATTCCATTTATATATAAAAAAAACTGTCTATCTATCTATCTAAGCGAGCTTTCAGCGCAGAAGCATGAAAACAATATTTTTTTTTTTATATTTAAATACATTTTTCCACAGACATATTCGTCCGTGCCTTTTTTAATTTACTTTAATATTATAATATTTATTTAATTTCCATTTTTGTACAACTCCAGCCGAGATGTTACAATTTGCCTAACAGTGACACCGAGGCAGACCTTATCCGTCTGGCCCAGAACCACCGCTGGCCGGCCGGGTGAGTTGACAACATGCAGTGTCACCCATCTTTATTTGGAAGATTAGATTTATCAATATGCATATACAATTATATAAATCTTACACTACTACTAATTTCACAGTTTTCATTACATTGTGCAATGTAAGAATTCATAATGTAACAATACACATTATGAATTCTTACACTGCATATACAATTAGATGAAATCTTATTCTACAACGAAAACAATATTTATATTCATAATGAGCACTAAATATTGGTGTGTATGTATATATGACACGTTTTCTATTCGCGTTGATAGTCCAATGTTTACATGGAAACCACATTTGTGAATCAAACGATAATCAATTCTAATATCACTTGCATAAGTGTCAATGTATGCGAGCAGCGGCTGGTTATGACAGCGCCGACTTGACACGTTGCCAAAACTGCTGTACCGGATTTGATATACCTAATAATTTTAAATCGAAAATCTATACACTATTTGTACTTGCGTTTTGGAAATGATTCTGTAGGGTTGTCTATTAAATTTGATTTATTTATTTATCGCCAGTTAGATAAATCTTTTGTTTGAATCTATAATCTATAAATATAAATAAAATTGGAGTGTCTGTTTGTAATATTGAAATAACCGTTTTTTACTACATGCATATGAATATAAATACGGTACATACACCAAAATAACATTTTTTACTATTTTTGTCTGTCTGTCTGTTTGTTCCGGCTAATCTCTGAAATGGCTGGACCAATTTTGACGGGACTTTTTTGGCAGGTAGCTGATGTAATATCTAGTAACTTAGGCTACTTTTATTAAAAAAAAAAATTTTAGAAAAAAAAGTTAAATCATGCGGACGAAGTCGGAGGAACTGCTAGGTTTAAATAAATTCGTAACGGTAGTCAAGTTTCCACACCGAATATTTGTTTCACACATGCTAATTGTAGCGGAATTAAACAAAATAAATGCATCGAGTAGTGAATAAAAAAAATTAAAAAAAAAACATTACTCAATTTCGGCGGGGCACCAGTGGACGATCATAAGATAAACATGAGGTCAGGTCAGTTAGCATATATCACATGCTATAGTCTCCTGAGAAAACATTGGCAGGTAGTTCTTTCCAATCTAAGTGTAGAATTTGAAGCATCATATATAACTACTCGCCCCGTCTTCACATGGGTATACATGTATAATATATATAAACCTTCCTCTTGAATCACTCCATCTATTAAAAAAACTGCTTCAAAATCCGTTGCGTAATTATATAGAAATATATATTTATTCATTTAAGTATATATATAACTATAATATATGTGTATTTATTTCGATAATTTTGCTCCAGAGGAACACATTATGCAATTAAAACTTTGGCCGTATCAAATCGTAAACTACATAATATATTTATAATCCAAAATAAAAAAGGAAAACATGTGATAATAAAAACAGTAGAGAAACAAATAAATTTAATAAAAAAAAAATCCATTGCGTCGATTTAAGCATACATAGGGATAGACAGCGACAGCGACTTCGTTTTATACTATGTAATGATGATACTTTTTTTTTATACTACTATGGTGGCAATCAAGCATACGGCCCATCTGAAAACGCCTATGAACGCCTGAAACACCAGGGCTATCACTTGCGCGTTGCCGACCCTTAAGAAACGTTAATATACCCTTCTTGAAAAACCCCATATAATATATAATAATAAGAATATTAAATAATGTTTATTGAATATCTCCAAACGTAACAACGCCAATAAAACTTTCCTTTCAGCAACCTTCCCCGAGTGAAGTAAAAGCATCACCTTAATACAAATGGCAGGTGAAATTACCTCCCTAATCGCAATACCCCATTCTTTATCGCACCGAACTTTATTCTTAATTTTATTACAAAAACAAACGAGTTCTGTTTCGCAGTTTTATGAGCGATATAAATTACCAATTCTAACTTCTTAATTGTGCATTTAACTGTACAAAATACGAGCCGACTGTACGTTAGTGGTATTACGCACCATCTGCTGTCTTTCACGCAAATTAACGTGACACCCTCAGCTACTATTCGAAGCTCCTTTCTAACCCTTTAGGAGAGAATACTGAAGTTTAATAATCAAAATTATAAATATTTTTAATTTAAATAAAAAAAAAAATAGTATTAGGAAATAAATAAAACAAATGTGCTCAATATACTGAAACTTTTTATTTTATATTCAAATTCAAATTCAAATCATTTTTCATGTAGGGCATTCCAGCCGGTTATAAACGTCAAAATTTTACATTATAATTTTAATTTTTTCCCTACCGTCCAATTATAGTATATAGACCCAATAAAGAAGAACTGGCAAGAAACTCAATTGAATTACTTTTTTTTAAAAGCCAGTTCATTTACAGTGTATATTTATATAGATGTCTATGTCTAACATTAAATGAAAATCCCGTGCATGAACAACTATTGCCATGCACGCTCGTCATTCAAGTAATCGTTTAGTGAGAGTGGCTTTATTTGAAGGATTTTTCCCCAAAAAACATAACCTTGAAAACTGAAATCGCATTTTTATTCTCCTAGCAAAATTTTTATTTCACTAACTAAATTACACATTTTACAGACTATATAATACAGACTAATTACATTTCTGATTTATAATATTTTCTTTTCAATTAAGTTTAAAATTATTAGTTTTATTTATGTTTTGTTGATGGCTTGACCAGTTGCTGTATCGGTTTTTTTAATATATTTATTAACTTTTGTATCTTTTATGTCATTTTCAAGTACTATATATTATCGCTTGGGTAGTGATTATTTAAAAAACTTAGCAACAAATCTACGTCAGTCAAATTTATGAGTTTGTTCTAAGAGAAGAGTTAGCCAAATTTGAGCATTTTTAAAAATATTATTTGTGCAGTAGTGACACCTGTATTTTTGGTGTCTTGATGTAATATTAGATTTATCTTAAAAATTATATTCTGATCAATATTTATATACAAGAGCAACACGCAAGTTTCCTGCTCAGTCTTCATGTAGAATAAAAAAAAATATGACTAATCAAAAATGTTTATATGAATAAAGACTATTTCTACCTTCTCCTATTTTTCCATCAATAATAAATTTTAATAAACAGGAAGTCTTTGAAATGTGGTGTTGGAGAAGGATGGAAAGAATTAGCTGGAAAGATAAAATAAGGAATGAAGAAGACAGATTATAAATATTATTGAGAATAGGCGGGGAAATAATTTTGGGGCATTTGATACGGGACGATGAACTGATTAATAACATTATCAAAGGAAAAATAGATGGAAAAAGAGGAAAGACCAAGACACAGCTATATCAAGCAAGTTAAAGAAAAAGTTGAAGTCGTGTCGTATCAACAGCTACAAAGACTGAAAGAAGATCGTGGAAGGTGGCGGGAGCTCCAGCGACAAGAGCACAGCTCTTAAATTATGAATGAATGAATAATTTTCATCGTGCCGTTTCAAGTGTCCTAACATTTCCCTCATCTATTTCCCTTTAAAATTCTCTATAAAAGAAAATATTCATTAATATAAACAATTATAATTAAATCTAATAACTAACTTCCATAAAAACAAGTTAATGAAATCTTATTGTCATTTCTAGAATTATATAGATTTAAATGGTCATAATTAGGCAGAATCGCCATCTTGATACTTAAGACCCAAAAGATCGAGTTCGCAAATGAGAGGCGAATTTAATATTTTGATATTATGCTGTAACTGTTACATTACACAGTCGTACTCTCTGTGTAATGTAACGTAACGATAATTGCTACAAATAATTACAATACCTCGTTACCATTACTTTAATAGAAAACAGAATCACAAAATAAACTTTTAAAATTAAGATACTAAATTTGATTGCCTTTCTCAATTTCTTTTGTATTCTTATGCCATTTGGCTGTAACTAGCTTATTTTATTATCGCCAGTTATCTTGTTGGCGTCTTATTTAAAGTTATTTGCATCTTTGTTTTCCTTATATTTACTTATAAAACAAAATATGACGAGACATGTAATCTGTATATTTGTTTGTTAAGTTATATCTTGATGGCATTTTGGACGTCTTTGCATCTTTATTGCCTTTATCTTTAGATATATAAAAAAAAAATGTTAGGAGATGATAATAGTCTACTTGTTTGTTAATTTGGCAAGTAATAATGGCTCAACCAGGATAAAATAATAAAGGACCTAGAATAGATCCCTGAGGGATACCCATATTTAATTATAGCTAACCAAAACATGGTTAGCATAATAACTGATTAAAAAACAATGGTTTCTCTTAAAATTTACAATGTGTGGGCTTGGCCGACAAGTATTCTTGGATTTTTTAGGTAAAACATTGCAGGTTCTATATACTCTTTCAGTTCGGTAATCTAAAAGTAGGCAAAAAACGTTATCGATTTATTAGAATATCTAAACCGATTTTCATAAATAGTAATCGATACCTTTTCACAACCCTAACTGTACTTGTAACATGGCGTCATGCATGCTTTTATAAGCTCCAGAGTTTAAACTTAGCAGGTATGTTTTAAACTCCCAAATTGAAACTTTAGCAATAATGACATATCAAGGATCCCTGACATATAGAGAGTGGAACCGACTCAATGGCTTCATTAAACTTCGCAAACAACGCATTGATTTACTATCTTCATGAAAGCAAAGATAATACAGTAACTATAAAAGGACTAGGAAGTAAGAAGAAAGGTAGAGGAAAACCAAATGCCAGAAGAGTGATATTATTTCGGAAAGAAGAAAGATTAGGACAAACTAAGTTTTAAGTGGCATATACAACTATCTATATATATAAAAATAAATTGCTGTTCGTTAGTCTCGCTAAAATTCGAAAACGGCTGAGCCGATTTGGCCAATTTTAGTCTTGAAATATTCGTGAAAGTCCAGGGAAGATTAAGAAACGTTAATAAAATACGAAGAAATTGCATGTAAAATGGTAAAAACTACAATTATATTTTTCCGTACAAACGGCTGATACCTGTCAAACAGGGTGCATTCAGAAATTTATTGCGCAAGTCAACTTAAAAAAAACCTTTGACATATATAATTTTTTATATATATGTAAGTAGTATAATAAATGTTGATAATTATGAAATGATTAGATGCTTATGTACTTGTTTAATAATTTATTTTAACAAAAAGACGACATCTTTTATTGTCTTAACAAAAAACCGGAAGTGGGTCAAGGTGAAAAAATCATAGATAATAAAAAATAACAGAGAACACAAAAGTTGTACAGAGTAAGTTACTTTAAATATAGAGATTAATATATTCTAACAATAAAAGATAAATTTTCTCGGTTTCGGAAAGAAGAAAATTGCATACAAGGTCAAACAAAATTTTATTCCTACGTCAACCAATTTTGATGATTCTTTGTTTATTTAAAACTTCTCGTATAGTCTCTCAGAAAAATTAACTAAGATTGGACAAGTAGTTTTTTAGGTATCTTACTAATATTATAAACGCGAAAGCTTGTGAGTATGGATGTTTGTTGCTCTCTCACGCAAAAACAACTGAACGGATTTTTATGAAACTTTACAGTAATATAGTTTATATATAAGAATAACATATAGGCTATAAATTTAACGGATAAAACCGCGTGCACAGTTCTAACTCCAGTTCATTATTACGTTCTGCGAGCTTGTTTCTTTTCTTTTATGACTACAAAACTTTTAATATTCACTAAGTACAGACCATTGTTTATTTTTAATGTACTTAGATGCACTTTTATTAAACCTGACCTTTGTGAGATTTCTATTAACGACGACTCGGTTGTCTAGTGGTTTAGCACACCGCTTTACTATCCGATGTTCGTGGGTTCGATTCCTTGTACGGCACAATCATTTGTGCCGTGCAAGGAGCACATCAGCTTGTGTTATCAGTACTAGATAACTGATATAAATACTTACATATTTTTTTTGAAAAAACATAATAAAACACCCAGACCGATACAAACAATCATACTCATGAATACAAATGTTTGTACCTGCGAGGAATCGAACCCACGACCATCGGATAGTAAAGCGGTGTGCTAAACCACTAGACCACCGAGGCTGTCAGGAATGCGCATTTGTAATTGAAAATGAATTTGTTAAAATTACAATTGATAATGTAGTACCTCCCTTATCTTCGTGTTGTAACACAAACATACTTCCAGCAAAATTACTTCAAATTCTGTCAGACCCGTTAAGGTATTATTGGAGGTTTATTTACATTTCTAAACAAATAATCCTTTGAAGGGCCAAGCCGGTCAGGATTACAACAAGTGAGTTGTGTTTATATTTATTTACTAGCCGTACCCGCTGCTTCGTCTGCGTGGCTTTTAACTTTATTTTTCTAATATAAAAAATAAATTCTAGAGTTAAAGTAGCCTAAGTTACTCCGTACTACATCAGCTACCTGCCAATAAAAGTTCCGTCAAAATCGGTACATATATGTATATAACAATAATTTAACATTAATTTTGTGGCTAAACAACAGCAGATAATAAAGAAATTGAAAGGACATGTTTTGTGCAGGATTTTTTTCTCTACAATTTTTATTTGAAACATTTTTTCATATTTCTAATCGTTAACTATTAAAAATTTTCAACCCTTGTCAACGTCAATTTAAACATATATTTTTTTAATATTATTCATGTATTGTTTAATTTTTATATATATATTAATTATATATTTTTATTATATCATCATTATATATTTTATTTTTATACACAACTAATTTAACGATACCTAGTTATAATTAAACTACCTTCTTATAATATTTTTTTCTTTCTTTTTTTCTCTTCTTATATTATTTTTAAACTAACTGTTCCCGCGACTTCTTCTGCGTGGAATTTAACTTTATTTTCCTAAAATAAAAGTAGCCTAAGTTACTCCTTATTACATTAGCTACCTGCCAATAAAAGTCCAGTCAAAATCGGTCCAGCCATTTCAGAGAATAGCCGAAACAAACAAACAGACAGACAGAAAAAATCTTATTTTGGTATATGTACCGTATTTATATTCATATGCATGTAGTGAAAAACGGTTATTTCAATTACAAACAGACACAATTTGATTTATATGTGTAGATGTATAGTTTATCTGATTTTTCTCCAGCATCCATGTGAACCGTAACCACATCCATTGGAGGTATGTCCCATACAGCGCGGCATTAAACTCGAAATTAAACCATTAATCAATTTGTTTACCTAGCTCCCCTTTATTTATATTCGTTGATTAGTTCACTCCAAGACGTTTTATTGGCTTTTGATGGCGGTAAATCTTTATTAACTGAAGGAACTCTATGTGAGTGAGACAACACGAACATGTCGTAAATACACGCTTATTTCAGGTATTTAACCCAGTTCTTATTTTTAGCTCTTTCATATATCTAAATAATATTTTTATTTATATATAAATACTAGCTGTCCCGGTAAACGTTGTTTTGCCTTAAAATTTAAAAAAACTTTAGGGGTGGACTACCCCTAACATTTAGGAGGTTGAAAAATAGATGTTGGCCGATTCTCAGACCTACTCAATACGCTCACAAAATTTCATGAGAATCGGTCAAGCCGTTTCGGAGGAGTATGGGAACGAAAACTGTGACACGAGAATTTTATATATAAGATAATATTTTTTAACTGTGTATTATAGATAAAGCATATTCTATTCTGTTTTTAACATTATTTAGAAGGATATTTAGACATTTTTATTGACGACCTCGGTGGTCTAGTGGATTAGTATACCACTTTATTTCCGATGTTCGCGGGTTCGATTCCTGGCACGGTAAAAAAATTTGTATTCATAAGTATGATTATTTGTATCGGTCTGGATGTTTCAAATATCATCATATATATAAATAAAAAATATAATTATACAATTAGAAATAATAAAAAGTGTAGTCAAGTAGTTCGCTATAGTCATGTTACAGTTAAATGTTTTTAAATGGGCGAGTTAAAAATTAAATTCCAGTACGGGACACGAGTGTAACGAGACCATATAACACGTGGTCCTCAACACGAACAGTTACAAACAGACGGCCCGGGAGCTCGACAAAGGGGTGATATCCTGATATTAACTCCCTTTGTGACTCTGATACCGTTTGGTATAAGTTACAGGCTGATTGCGGACCGGATTTTATCGTAATCACTGATTTTTCTGTTACTTCTTAATATTATCCATTTGATGGTAGATTTAAAAAATAACTGACCCTTAATGAATTTATCTAATAAAAATCGAAAATCATTTATTAAGATGTAAAGTAAGAATAAAATTATTTAAAAGAGCAACACGCAAGTTTCTTGCTCGTTTTTCTTGCGATGAGACAGCTTTTCGAATGATCGGTAGATTAAAATAATGTGATGACTATTCAATGTAAGTTTATTTGAATAAATGATTTGCTATTCTATTATATTCTATTCTATTCAAGTAGAACATTTTAGCCGCTTATAGACGTAAAATTTTTCTCTGCCGTCCAGTTCAGTAAACAGATTTAATAAAATCAGATCAAATGACATTAAAAATAATTAATTCATGTAGGACATTTTAGCCGCTTATGAACGTCTAATGTTTGTATTAATATTTTGTCTCTACCATCCAGTACACAGATTAAATTGAGAAGAACTCTCATCAAATCTCAACTGAATTATTTTTATAAGCTTAAATTTTTTAACCAATATTATTAAACTAAATCAAATCCAAATATCTTTATTCATGTAGGTCTATTAGAGACTCTTATGATATGTCAAATCTACCGTCAGTTCCTAATGATTTCGAGATGAGAAGAACTGAAAAGAAACTCGGCTTTTATTATTTGCATGCGTTAAAAATAACTGTAGATTTAATTAAATTGGCAACATGTACATATGTATACATACACACAGCCACATTAAAATAAATATATATAAGAGCAGAAACATAGCGGAAATATTTGTCACTAGTTACTCGCCCCGGTTTCGCACGGATATACATGTATTATATATATAAACTTTCTTCTTGAATCATTTTATCTATTAAAAAAAAAATCACAAATCCGTTGTGCAGTTTTAAAGATTTAAGCATAAATAGGGACGGACAGACAGCGACAGCGATTTTGTTTTATACTGTGTAATGTTCATAGAAACAGGAGGGAAGGGTGATGTTAGTAGTGTGGACTAATAACCTCATTATAAATAAATAACAATGGACAATTAACACAGCGCCATCTAGTCCCACGGTAAGCAGAACTTGTGTTATGGGTACTAGACAACTGATAGAAATACTTAGATATTTTTTTTTGTGAATACATACACAATATACACGGAAAACAACCATAAAATGGTTGTTTTCCATGTATATTACCATTTATTTTATACTATGTATAATATTCTGATTTAAGGGTGATTACCTCACCCATATATACTCATAAAACTATGATGACTATATTCCGCTCCTCTCTTATCACTTAAACCACAGCCAGTTATCAGAAAAGGAAACCGTCAAACACCACGAATGACAGGTGCGCTTACAAATTGTCATTTCCAAGTCCTCACCTACGTGTGTCTGTCTGTCTGTCACACCGAATATGCATGCACTTGCATATTGTCTGTATATCGACATGAGTGATTTTGAAAGCTAAATATTCGATACTATTATTATTATTATTACGGTACAAATATTTGTATTCATTTCATTATTATTATTATTTATGTTTACTAGCTTTTGCTGGGTAAAAACTCGATTATTTATTTTTATTTATTACTAGCTCGACACGCGACTTCGTCCGCCTGAAATTTATCTTTATTTTTCTAAAATAAAAGTAGCCTAAGTTACTCCTTATTACATCAGGTACCTGCCAATAAAAGTCCCGTCAAAATCGGTTCAGCCATTTCAGAGATTAGCCTGAACAAATAGACAGACAGACGAAAATTAAAAAAAATGTTTTTGGTGTATGTACCGTATTTATATTCATATGTGTGTAGTGAAAAACGGTTATTTCAATATTACAAACAGACACTCCAATTTTATTTATATGTATAGATGTAAAAAAAACATCTATCCCTCGAAAGGCTTCTAATTCCAGTGTAACGATGACAAATCACCATATTCCAGTTAGTCCAACTGAGCATGGAAATAATTCCAACTTAATTGAGTCAAGCCGAGCAATTATCTTCATTCTGATGAACTCCTTGAGTGATTGTCAAAATTATTTATCGTTAAGAAATTTCCGTTTTATAATATTCATCATAATTATTGAATGTCACAACAAATGTTTATAGAATTTGGATATTACAATGGTTGTTTAGATGGAGTAATCTTTATATTATAATAATAATAATCTAAATATATATAACTCAAAGGTGACTGACATAGTAATCTATTAACGCACAGCCCAAACCACTGGACGGATCGGGCTGAAATTTATCATGCAGGTAGATGTTATGACGTAGGCATCCGCTAAGAAAGGATTTTGATTAATTCTACCCCCAAGGAGATAAAATAGGGGATGTAGTTTGTATGAAACTTTGTCAATTTTACACCAATCGAGCTGAGTCTGCATGCAAAAGTAATTCAATTGAGTTTCTTGTCAGTTCTTCTCATCTTGAAATCATTCCGAACTGAAGGTAGATTTGACATATCATAAGTCTGTAATAGACCCACATGAATAAAGATATTTTGAATTTGAATGGTGTATACACAGTATATCCAGCAAATATGACATAACATACAGCTATAGTACGCGAATAGAGTGCCCCGTTCTTGAAATCATAGTCAATTTCAATTTGAAAGTTTACTTTTAACTTCGATAGATATCTATTCGGGAATGAACAGACAAGTTGACTTTCATTACAGTTCTTCCATTTCTGTGTTTCCAGCTAAATTGCTATAGTTCCCCAACGTCCAGTAACACTGTAGCACTCCGGACAGTTTTTACAATCGCCTTCTATTCCCTTAAACTGTCTACATACGTTCCTTAAATTGTGGCAACATTGTAAACATCTGTTAAATCATATTTATTGAGCAAACCTATTTCTCATTAGGCGATTAGTTACTATAGTAACTAGCTGTAGTTACTATAGTTACAGTAGTTCAAGCACGGGATTTTCATAATAATAATCTCAGGACAATTCACACAGCGCCATCTAGACCCAAGTTAAGCTAGCTAAAGCTTGTGTTATTGGTACTAATACATACATATTATACATAGAAAACACATAGACCGATACAAACAATCATACTCATGAATACAAATGTTTTTGCCGTGTGAGGAATCGAACACGTGACCATCGGAAGTAAGGCAGTGTGACAAAAAATTAAGTAATCGTTTAGTGAGTATTAGGATTTGCACAGTAAATTTTATTATTCTCGCAGATACTTTGCCAAACACGAGGAAACCTTTGGATCACTTATTAAACAAGTGATCCAAAGGTTTCCTTCTGAAGGCGACATTGTTACCGATTTAGGAGCGTATATAGACCGTTCTTAGTGAGTGTTCTAAATTTTAACATCAATTTTTTATTAATCAAGTGATTCCTTCTAAAGGCGACAACACTACCAATTTTAGGACCGCGTGTATACGGTGTTAGTGAGCCTTCTAAATTTTAACACCGACTTTTTTATTAATCAAGTGATTCCTTCTAAAGGCAACATCACTACCGATTTTAGGACCGCGTGTATACGGTGTTAGTGAGCCTTCTAAATTTTAACACCGATTTTTTTATTAATCAAAAGATTCCTTCTAAAGGCGACATCAGTACCGATTTTAGGACCGTATGTAGACGGTCTTAGAGAGCGTTCTAAATTTTAACCCCGATTTTTTTATTAATCAAGTGATTCCTTCTAAAGGCGACATCACTACCGATTTTAGGACCGCGTGTATACGGTGTTAGTGAGCCTTCTAAATTTTAACACCGATTTTTTTATTAATCAAGTGATTCCTTCTAAAGGCGACATCAGTACCGATTTTAGGACCGTATGTAGACGGTCTTAGAGAGCGTTCTAAATTTTAACCCCGATTTTTTTATTCCCGACGGAGCGGCCACGGTCCGTCCAAATACAATTTACTGGCCGTTGCGCTCCGCAATATTGGTCAAAAACAGGGCTTTCAAAAACCGGAAATTTTCAATCCTAATACACTGGTACTTGTGATCGGTTTTCAAAAGACATTTACAATATTTTTGAATGTTTTCTTTGTATAGTTCGTACATGTTTACCAACATACTAAACATTCATTCTTGTATGTTTTGTATGTTGATAAACATATTGGTAAGTTGGTATAATTGCGTAAGAATCTTTTAATTCCTAAACTTAAAAAAAAACTAACAAAATGTACCTGTTCTGGTTAAAAATAGACTTACACAATGTGAACTTACTAGGATTATTTAAAAGAGCAACACACAAATTTCTTGCCGTTATTCTTGTGATGTGAAAACTTTCCGAAAGATAAAAAAAAATGTTATGACTATTCAAAAGTGCTTAAATTAAGCTTATTTGAATAAATGATTTTCTATTCTATTCTATTAACTTGGGTCTAGATGGCGCTGTGTAAATTATTCTGAGATTATTATCTAAATAACTCAAAGGTGACTGACTCACATAGTGATCTATCAACGCACAGCCCAAACTACTGGACGGATCGGGCTGAAATTTGGCATGCAGGTAGATGTTATAACATCAACATTCAACAATAATATAATTCTACCCCCAATTCTATAATAGGGTATGAAACTTTGTCAATTCTAAACCATGCATGAGACTATGCATGCATAAAGCTATGACGTAGGCATCCTCTAAGACAGAATTTTGATAAACTCCACCCCTAAGGGGATCAATTAACGCGAGCGAAGCCGCGGGCAATAACTAGACTCTTTTATAAATTAAATGTGAATATGCACAAAGAATGTGTTCGCGTAATAGTCTATGCGAAAATAGCATCCGTTCACCGAGTGGCCGTTATTTTTAGTACTGCTGCTTTCAGACTGTTTTGTTTGTTACAGTCTATTCGTGTTTCTCTTAATTAATCTATGTAATTACTTCCTCTGCGGGTTTCTCTGTTTAGAAGTTATACTGTGGCATGTTAAGAATTTTTACCGGGTTACACTTTGTGTAAAGTCTGTCGTAATTCTGTGTCATTTATTTCTATTTTGAATGAAACGGTGCACTTGCAGTAACGATCTACGCTGGCGGGGCACCAGTGGAGGATGATAAGATGGGCATAAGATCAGTTCAGTTAACCGTGTGGAGGTCAACCTGACATGGTACATTACTAGCTCTAAGATCATCAATCCACATTACTAACAATGATGAACGAATTTTAATGAAACTTTACAATAATGCCGCATGGTGTTGAGTCCGCCAAAGGTACTTTACTATATTTTCTTATTATGTGCATTAAAGTTAAATAATAAAAAAAAAAGTAGTTTATACATCAGAATAGCACTAAAGATAGATATCTATATATCTTTAGATAGATAGATAAATTCTTTATTCAACAATTACAAAACATACATGAGATACAGAAAAAATACATTAATTAAATAATAATCTCAGGACGATTCACACAGCGCCATCTAGACCCAAGTTAAGCTAGCTTTTTTTTTTTATTTTATTATTAAATACAATTTTCCACAGACATATTCGTCCGTGCCTTTTTTTAATTTACTTTAATATTATTATATTTCTTTAATTTCCACTTTTGTACAACTCCAGCCGAGATGTTACAATTTGCCTAACAGTGGCACCGAGGCAGACCTTATCCGTCTGGCCCAGAACCACCACTGGCCGGCCGGGTTAGTTGACAACATGTAGTGTCCTATCTTTATTAGGAGCCAGTTACATTTACCAATATGCATATACAATTATATAAATCCTACACTACTACTAATTTCACAGTTTTCATAGTTAAGCTAGCTAAAGCTTGTGTTATGGGTACTAGATAACTGATACAAATACATAGATAATTTTTTTTCGTAAATACATACATATTATACATAGAAAATACTCAGACCGATACAAACAATCATACTCATGAATACAAATGTTTGTGCCGTGCGAGGAATCGAACCCGCGACCATCGGATGTAAAGCGGTATTCTAGACCGCTAGACCACCGAGGTCGTCAATTTGAGTTAAAATTCCAATTTGAATTAAAGAAATGTTGATTTCTTTATGTGCCGCAAAGGTTTAAAGGTTATAAATTTATTATGGGTGAAGCCGCAGGCACAGTTAGTTTACAAACCAGTTAACCGCTCGGCTGCTCTCAAGCGCCGCTATATATAAACCCAAGTCAGTTTATACCTTAATGATAGTTTACTAATAAGATTAATATTATTATTAGATTTAGACGCACTATAAACAGATATTACGGACAGACGGATATCATGTTGGGGATTAAACGTGTTAGTTCAGTACAAAACGTTGAACACATTGATAGAGTTAATGAGACAGAGCAACAAAAACTCAAGAGGGAGCATTAAGTAGTTATAATAGACGTAAAGTGTAAAAATATGGCACGTGTATACTTGTTAATTTTAGGTAACTTGTATATATAATGTAATGTGTCACGTCCTGTTGGTTCTGCGGATTAACCTCTCGAAGATAACACACAAGTTTCAGTAGGTTTAACATAGTTCTTCTTGTGATGAGACTTTTAATTTACGATGTTAAACACGATCACAAGTGGTAGATAAAAAACAAATTGTAATAGACTATTCAAAAGTGCAGATTTAAATTAAGTTTATTTGAATAAATGATTTTCTATTCTATTGCTATTCTATTCTATTCTCATTCGGGCCGTTGTGCGTGTAGAGCCAGACTACTAACGTAGCCAGCCAAGCTCTTCTCAGAAGTGGAGAAGACTTCTGGTGTCTTCACAGGCTTCGCGGAGTGACCTCACCGTTCCGAGGATTTGTGTTCGTTGTGTAGCCACTGCTGTGGATTCTAGATAATTTTAAATAAGATATGAGAGAGAGAGCAACAAAAATTCAAGAGGGAGCATTAAGTAGTTATAATAGGAGTAAAGTGTAAAAATATGACAATGTATGTACTTAATTTAAGATAATTTTATTAACTTTCTTTTATCTCACCAGCTAACCCGGCATCCCGAATAGAAGAATAAGTATTAAATAAAGTAAAAAATTTAAGAATCGACTGTTAGGCGATACGAAGTTCGTCGGGTCAGCTAGTTTAAGATAATTTTAAATGAGATATGAGAGAGAGCAACAAAAAGTCAAGAGGGAGCATTAAGTAGTTATAATAGGAGTAAAGTGTAAAAATATGTGTATTTAATTTTAGATAATTTTAAATGAGATATGAGAGAGAGCAACAAAAAGTCAAGAGGGAGCATTAAGTAGTTATAATAGGAGTAAAGTGTAAAAATATGTGTATTTAATTTTAGATAATTTTAAATGAGATATGAGAGAGAGCAACAAAAAGTCAAGAGGGAGCATTAAGTAGTTATAATAGGAGTAAAGTGTAAAAATAATAGTAGTTGTAAATAATAGTTGTTCATGCACGGGATTTTCATATAATGTTAGACATAGACACCTATATAAATATACATTGTAAATAAACTGGCTTTAAAAAAAAAGTAATTCAATTGAGTTTCTTGCCAGTTCTTCTCAATTGGATCTATATACAGAACTGGACGGTAGGGAAATATTAAAATTATAATGTAATCTGACGTTCATAAGCGGCTAAAATGTCCTACATGAATAAATGATTTTTGAATTTGAATTTGAATTCATCTTTGGAAGATAAAAAAAATTAAATTCTCTAATAAAAGCACAATAAAGGTTCTGTTTGGCCTTCAATAGTGTTTTATTTGTTCTTTTTTAAAACACATTCTGGTAACAATGGTAGATTCATTTTGTAAATATATGTAATAAATGTAAAGATAAATTAATTTCATATTAATGTTAAATTTTTGTCCGCAGGCCGCCATCAGATCGACAGTCGCAACATGTTCTGACGTGGAGTCAGTCAACAGTCAGTGTCAGTGCTAATGTTGTGACAGTGTGACAGTGTGACATGGCGACCAAGTGTTTGACAGTGCTGCTGATTGCTGCCTTGGGAACGCAGCAGGTCGCGGCTGAAAGAGGTCAGTTTGGTTTCTTACTTACCACAGGATATATAATTGTATACTTAACTATACAATAAATATATAGCTATACAACAGCCTCGGTGGTCTAGTGGTTTAGTACACCGCTTTACTATCCGATGGTCATGGGTTCGATTCCTTGCACGGCACAAACATTTGTATTCATGAGTATTATTGTTTGTATCGGTCTGGGTGTTTTCTATGTATAATATGTATTTATTTACAAAAAAAAAATGTATCCATGTATTTATATCAGTTGTCTAGTACCCATAACATAAGCTCTGCTTAGCTTGGGACTAGATGGCGCTGTGTGAATTGTCCTGAGATATTATTTTATAGTTTTCTTTATGAATAGCAATCAAGTTAATTACACAATATTTTTTATTATTTTTTTTATTCCATAATCAAAACAATTACTGTATTTATTTCATCTATAAACATTGTCATTTTTAATAGACACTAAAAACGTAGTAACTAACATTTTATAAATGAATATTCATTCATTTATTCATTCATAAAAATAAGCCACGCACCGATCAGTCGGTACCCGAAATCGCCGCGACATGAGCTTAAAAGCTTTCCTGGATTTTTTATAGACCCCAGCATACAATGTCATCGCGGTCACTGTAGACATTGAACATTTTGAATGAACTATGATTTATACATTTTATGTATCAATATAGATACACAGACATTGTATGGTGATTAAAAATAATAAAAAATAATAGAGTAATGCTCATGAACGTGGCGGTAGGAGCACGTTATTCATTGTGTATATTTAGATGACAGTCTGTAGAAAGATAACCACTTTTTTTTCTTTTTAATGGACTCAAAAAAAAGGAAGGCATTTTTTTTTAATGTTTGGTCCTCCATGAGTCTTTCATTTATAAACCGATTTGATAACCTGAAATTAAAAGAATTGAAACGGAAAATTTGAAAGAATATACTTTCGGATTGAACACATATTTTTAGTTTTTAGAGCCTATATATATATAATGTATAATATAGATTATTTATTTATTTAGACTCTTTGTACTAGATACAGAAAATAAGCAAAATAATCGGTTTATATAAACCGATACAAAAGATTGTCTCGGCACTAAGTGTTTCTTTCCTTCTTACCTTACGTTAGAGCAAGTAATAATAAGAAATTATTGTATTACGTTACCTTTTTTTTTCGGACTACTCTAACGCTGTTGGCCGCAGCTGGCCTTACAGATTCACCGGACGTTAAGGACATATGGAGCGGCTGAAGGCCAGCTCCTGTCTGATGGATACGACTTTAGTCTGAGGGCACCACTAGGGGTTCGAACCTCGGCTCAGACCGTCGTGATTTCGATCCCCGTTTGAATTGGATACGGGATCGATCGGAGGGGGTAATATAACCCCCTCCGAACTATAGAAAACTGTAACTTTAACTGTAAACAGTCAGGTATCTGAAACCATGCAAGGTGTCAAATACCTGAACTAAACCACAATATAATAAATTGCAATCCATTCAGTTAAACTAATTACAGGAGAATTCAAAATGCATGTACAACGTGTTTCATTAAGACACTAATGTCGTTGACCCACAAATTCAGTTGTTCTCAAAGTGCACAGTTTTCGTAGCATATCCAATTCCGTGCGAGTGATATATGAGAGTGTTTCAGGCGCCAGTGTTGCAGATATTCAATTTCACACACGTTGAACGGAAAAAATACTTTTTGAGCATCATGTGTGCATATTTAGATATATAATATGTGTGTGTGTATGTTATTTACCTATGTTTAATGAGATTCTCTTGTATTTCATGATTTGTCACTATCATTGAGTCATATTGAGTCTAAATTACATCACTTTAAAACGGCACTAATATGTATGTATGTATTTTTTTTATGTATTTTCACCAGATTAAATTTGACCAGTTTAGCATAGCACTGGTTTGCCTTGAGAAGGCTGGCTCCATTTAATATATACATAAAATCAATGTAAGTGCTACATGTATGTACATGGAGTTGCATGAGAACTAATGAATAAATATTAGAGGACTTGATAAGCGTATTAGAACCTAATGATAGTTAGAATTTTTGTCTGTATGTCAGTACATTTGTTCATGCTAATATTAGAAATGACTCAATCGATTTGGATTTTGTTTTCCTAGTGTATTGTGGCAAAATTTAGATTAAAAAAAGTGTTTGTTTTATTTTACATGTATCAACAGTAAATATGTATAATTTACCTCTTGAAGAATTAAAACAGACGAAGTCGTATGTAAGATCCAGTTAAAAACATAGTTGTTTAACAGCGAGTAAAAAGCTCTGAAACTCATCACGGTAAGCGGCAATGCGTGAAATCCCCTTTTAGTAAAAGTTCATATTACAAAAAGAGGTTTAAAACGGGGACGCGATCTACAGATGGATGTTAGGTTCAGGTGTGCAGTTTCCGTAACTCTAATTAACTTTCAGAATACTACGTACGGCCATTGATGTACAATAACCTAACTAAACAATAGAGCAACTGTTTTACGTTTTACTACTACCAATTTCATGTTTAACGAGTAACTATTTATTTTACATTGTACTTTTGTAATTGTATTTATTAAGTTAATGTATACGTATTTTTTAATTGTAATATTTGCACGTCCGTACTGAGGGCCCAACTGAAAATCAGCGCTGGAAACTACTTCCAGCATTATGCTGAGTTGTGGCCCACATTGACTCCGTTTTTTAATGTGTAAATTATTCTTGTATTTCTTATGTTATTACTGTAAAAACGAGTTAATAAACTTTCTATTCTATTCTATTCTATACTTTTGCCAGTTTAATGTTTAGGAATGACTTAACTGTTTGTTTAATATTAGCTATGCTAGTGGTTTCGTCCGCGTGAAATTTATAGCCTATATGTTATTCTGATGTATAATTTAGTTCTTTATATTATTTTTTTTTCCAAAAATTCTCATCTCCCCTCTTAAGGAGAGGAGATGGCAACATACCCCCAGCAGAAGCACAGTCGGCCGGGGTTCAGGGCCCCAGGGACAGAAACCGGCGTACAATGCGGGCAGAATCTAACAGCACCGCTTTCTGCATCTTTCCCGGGAGTGAACCGCCCCGGAATCCCAACCGTCTGAGATGTTGTTCCAGACTGGTTGGGATAAGACCGTTCACCGACATAACGATTGGAATGATTTCGGTGGACATCACCCCCTACATTTCGGTCACCTCGTGTGCCAGGTCGAGATTATTATTATTATTATAATTTTAATGTCTATTACTGTAAATTTTCATCAAAATCCGTTCAGTAGTTTTTGCGTAAAGTGTAACAAACATCCATCCCTACTCACAAACTTTCGCATTTATAATATTTTTAAGAATTTACTATTGCCAAATTAATGTTTAACAATGATTTAACTATTTATTTAATACTGTGCCGTCAGTTTAATTTGTATAAAACTGTAGCTTGTGTTATTCTGGTCTATAATCTATATTATTGTAAATTTTAATCAATATAAGTTCAGTAATGTTTCCGCGAAAGAGTAACAAGTATGCTTCCCTCCTTCTATCCATCCATACTCTCACATTTTCACGTTTAGTAAGATTTTACTATTGCGAATAGCTGCTATTTGGTAGATTGTATTCAGAATATCTGTTTAAAAGAGCAACAGGCAAGGTTCTTGCTCATTTTTTGGGCGAATTTGAATTCCAAATGAGCGGCAGAATAAAAAATGGCTATTGAAAAGTTAGTAAAGTAATTTATTTTGAATAAAATATTATTTCTATTTCTCTTGGAGTTACATTGGAAAAATGATAAGCGATTTGTTCACCTATATAATCGTATTTTAATTAAATTATGTATAATTATTATCTAGAAACTAAGTCAAATCAGTGCAAATTGTAATAATAATAAAACATAACAGAATATCTAATGATATGGTAGCGTAGTAATAGTAATATTATAATAAAAACTTAATCATAGGTAGGAATTTTTGAATAAAAATTATTATTTGATATAAAATAATCTTAACATCACAATAAGTACGTGACTTGTAGTGGTTACCTAGTATGAGTAACAGTAGCGATATCGCTACTGTGGTGATTACACCGCAATTGATTGAAATAGCATCAACTAGTTGTCTTCTCTAATCCATTACTAAATGATACATCAATGTGAACGAGTACCTGGAACTTGCGCCATATAGAAATTAACATTTCAAACTTTGAGCAACGCTGATTTAAAAGTTTCTCATAGGAAATGTTATGTATAGAAATTGTATTAATTAAATTATTATTGTATTGTGTATTTGCTAATGTATAAATTAAGTTAAAGTTAAGTAAAGGTGTTCAAAAATGTTGGTAGGCATTTTTGGACTACCCTCTTTTTTCCCTACCACAACATGGACTGTTGCAAAGAACTCTTTACCGAGCCGACACGCGTGAAACGATCCTAACCTAAAAGTAATAACATGTTATAAACCTAACGAGTGCAAGTTCCTGAGCAGTGATATAGTACTAACGTATCCTGGACTCTGTTACGAGCTGAACAAAGTGATACAGATCTATTACCCCTGGACCCTGATACGAGCTGGAGATCAGCGAAAACCTCAGCGCATCGAAAAGGTATGACTGACTTTATCCCTCACACATTTATTCTACAACATTTTTCGTAGCCAAACTTTTGTTAATAAAAGGAAAAAAGTGTGCAATTATATACAGTTAAAAAAACTTGTTCATCATCAATGTATTACCAAGATTACGACTTATAAAAACAATAAAACAAGGTATCTACTTAAAAATAAAACATGTACAACATATGTACTATCTAATAAAACAATAGAATTGACATCAATAGATTTTAACAGTTGAAGGATATTCTTAGGAGCGATGGTTTTTATCTCCTCGGGAAAGAGTGTAAACTTTCCAAAGGTTTGTACAGATATAGTATGTTGATTTATGATTTTTTTTTTTATAAATTACAATTTTCCACAGATATGTTCGTCCATGTTTTTTTTAGTTTACTTTAATATTTCATTAATTTCCACTTTTATGCAACTCCAGAGGAGACTCCAGCCGAGATGTTACAATTTGCCTAACAGTGGTTTATTATATTGCACCCTCTTCCCACCCCCACCCCTGCTGTATCCTGAGGCTGAAGGGCCACTAATAGTTGTCCATCCCACATACCTTAACCTGTCTACCTTAATTAAATTGTTCTTGACAGCTTATGCGGGTTTAATTACGTATTCTACAAAAGTAAAGGACAGAACACCTAAACTATAATAATATTATATATATATATATATATATAGATCACTCACTCACTCACATACACACACACAGACACATGGTCATGCACTCCACGTTTAAACTTATAACTAGATGTATAACTAATTTATATGAAGGGGCGACCTGGTGTCTATGGTACACGCTATGGCTTAGTCTGGGCTCCAGATTTCACACAAATTATATTCAATTCAAATTTAAAATTCAAATTCAAAATATCTTTATTCATGTAGGTCTATTACAGACTCTTATGATATGTCAAATCTACCGTTAGTTTGGAATGATTTCGAGATGAGAAGAACTGACAAGAAACTCAGCTCGTATTTTTTTAATGTTGTACATATTTAAAATAATACTATTTCATTTAAATTCAAATTTAGGAGAATAGAGTGACCACCAGCATATGATATATAAAAAAAAATCAAAAAATCTAATCAGTGTTTGCAACCTGAACAGACCACTCCCCACAAGCAGCACCCGTTCACGAGTATGATGGATGAGCTATCATTGCACTCTACCATATTAGAGGGAGATTATTTGTTAGCATTTATATAATAAAACTGGAATCATGTAATTTGTGGAGATGAAATAAAATTTATTTATATTATTATTATTAATATGTAATACTAGCTGTTTGTTACTTCGTCCGCGTGGAATTTAACTTTATTTTTCTAAAATAAAAGTAGTCTAAGTTACTCCTTATTAGATCAGCTACCTGCCAATAAAAGTCCCGTCAAAATCGGTCCAGCCATTTCAGAGATTAGCCGGAACAAACAGACAGACAGACAAAAATTGTAAAAAATGTTATTTTGGTGTATGTACCGTATTTATATTCATATGCAGTATGTATGTATTAAAAACTGTTATTTCAATATTACAAACAGACACTCCAATTTTATTGATATGTATAGATGTATAGATTAAGAATATGTAATTAATTTCGTTTGTCTTGTAGAGAATTGTTATTATATACATATTATCTATAATATTAGTTAGTTGATATGTCCCCTTTATTTTATTTATTTATTTATAATGGATCAAGTGCTGGCCCATAAAGGTAACCGATTAATGAGAACTGTAATGTTGAAATGGATGCGTGATGTGACAAGAATCGATAAATTAAGTAATGACTATATTTTGTCCCTGGACATTGAATTGTCTAGTAGTCAGCTAGTAACGGTAATAATTTATATGTAACTAGCTTTTGCCCGCGGCTTCGCTCGCTTTAATTTATCCCCTTAGGGGTGGAATTTATCAAAATCCTTTCTTAGGGGATGCCTACATCATAGTAGCTTTATGCATGCAAAGGCTCAGGCCGATCAGTTTAAAATTGACAGTTTCATATAAACTTTCATCCCCTATTTTGAGGCAAAACAACGTTTGCCGGGACAGCTAGAAATGTTATAAAGATATAGACTATAAAAAGGTAAGTAAAGGTAAAACAGTTACCAACAATAATATTACGTTAATAAAAATCTTTTCCGTTAATAAATGTCAAACCTGTTTTCACCACTTACCGCTACCGTACGCTAAACGGATGGTAACAGTAACACCTAAATAATATACAACTATTGATGTAGTCTATAATTAAAAAATATATTAATTACGTAGTTAACCGACTATCGCAAAGTTGTATTATGAAATGTAAAATTAATATAGTCATGGTTTACCTCTTTATTCTTCACTAGCTTTTGCCCGCGGCTTCGCTCGCGTTAATTTATCCCCTTAGGGGTGGAATTTATCAAAATCCTTTCTTAGGGGATGCCTATGTCATAGTAGCTTTATGCATGCAAAGTCTCAGCCCGATTGATTTAAAATTGACAGTTTCATATAAACTTTCATCGCCTTTTTTTATCCCTTTGGGGGTAGAATTACTCAAAATCCTTTCTTAGCGGATGCCTACGTCATAACATCTACTTGCATGCCAAATTTCTGATAGAGATATTCAGTGGATTACGTATACAGTTGTAAATATAATTTATTTCGTTCCGATTGCAGTTGCACGTTACATACAAACTGTTACTTAGCAACAATACTTATTTTAAATGTGATGGATTATACTTTTTCTACTTATACTAATTTCAGCCCGATCCGTCCAGTGGTTTGGGCTGTACGTTGATAGATCACTACGTCAGTCACCTTTGAGTTATATATATATTGTATTTACCTAATGTATACAGAAAACGTTGACGGGCTCGGTGGACTTCCGATGGGGTTCCGCGGGTTCGATTCCTCGCACAGCACAAACATTTGTATTCACGAGTATGATTGTTTGTATCGGTCTGGGTGTTTTCCATGTAAATTATGTATGTATTTAAAATATCTAAGTATATATATCAGTTGTTCAATACCTATAACTCAAGCTGTGCTTAGCTTGGGACTAGATGGCGCTGTGTGAGTTGATCTGAGATATTATTTATTTGCATGCATAAATCTACTATGACGTAGGCATCCCCTAAGAAAAAAATTTGATAAATTGCACCCCTAAGGGGATAAATTAACGCGAGCGAAGCTGCGTGTAAAAGCTAGTTTACGATAATATTGAAAATCTTTAAATACTAGTTATATTTTACAAGCTATGCTTAGGTTGGTACTAGATGGCGCTGTGTGAACTCATAATCATATTATCATGCAAGAACTGACAGAGGCAAAAATGACAACGCATGAGTATCACGGATACTCATGCGTTGTCATTTTTGCCTCTTCATCATCTGCTTCTTCCTTATCAAACAATCATACTTAAGAATACAAATGTTCGTGCCGAGGGAGGAATCGAACCAGCGACCATAAAGCGGTGTGCTAAACCGCTAGACCACCGAAGCCGTCAGTTGACAGCTTATTTTTTCGGACTACTCTAATGGCCGCAGCTGACCTGTACAGCTTCACCGGACGATAGAGGACGAGTGCAGGTGGCACCCCAAACCAAAGAAGGACTTATGGAGCGTCTGAAGGCCAACTCCCGCCTGCCGGATACGACTTTTGTCTGAGGGCACCACTAGGGGTTCGAACCTCGGCTCAGGCCGTCGTAACATCGATCCCCGTTGAATTGTACGAGGGATCGATCGGAGGGGAGTTGACATTTCAATTTATTAAAACGGAAATGCTAATAGCTTCCGGCACCTGATGATTAAATCTTTACTTATTTGAAATAACTCCAAATAACATTAGGCATTAGGGGTATTTTTTGTAAATTTAATATCGGCCAGCTCGAATGCAATTTATGAAACGATTACCCAATTTTACTTTACAATTTCCTCGGTACATACGTGTAGCGACAACAGAGAAAGCGCGGATGCCCTAGAAATATTCTTGCAAACTCAAAATATCTTTATTCATGTAGGTCTATTACAGACTCTTATGATATGTCAAATCTACCGTCAGTTCCGTTTGATTTCAAGATGAGAAGAACTGACAAGAAACTCAACTCGTGTTATTTTCAAATAAATGTTTTACATGTCATGCAAGTGAAGTACATTTATGTGTGTGTTCTATACACACACATAGTAACACAAACATAAATGTCATATATAAATATCATAATACAGGAAAATGTAAAAGAAGCTATAAATAATTGTTATATCTAAATATATATAACTCAAAGGTGACTGATATAGTGATCTCGCTCGCGTTAATTTATCCCCTTGGGGGTGGAATTTACCAAAATTCTTTCTTAGGGGATGCCTACGTCATAGTAGCTTTATGCATGCAAAGTCTCAGCCTGATCGGTTTAAAATTGACAAAGTTTCATACAAACTTTTATTCCCTATTTTATCCCCTTGGGGGTAAAATTAATCAAAGTCCTTTCTTAGCGAATCCATACGTCATAACATCTACCTGCATGCCAAATTTCAGCCCGATCCGTCCAGTGGTATGGGCTGTGTGTTGATAGATCACTATGTCAGTCACCTTTGAGTTACATACATATATATATATATAGATTAGTATTATCATATATTAAATATAACATATTATTATTATGATTTGCCTGCTATCGCTACCTAGAAGCCGTAACACGTTATTACCCAAAATCCCCAGGGCACGAATGTCGAACGTTTCATATGTTTTATATTATATATTAAATCTTGCAAATATTTCGGGCCATTCGTGTAATTTCCACAATAATAATAATTTGTTTTTTTTTGCGGTCAGATTGTCTCTGGTAGAACATAGAGCCAATTATATTTGCAAACATTGTCTATTGATATACTCGTATTAATTTTTGTATAAGAAAGAGAAATTTATCATGAAATATATGAATATCTATGTACATATATAGTATCCAGATATTTATATAGTACTAGCTGTACCCGCGACTTCGTCCGCGTGGAACTTAACTTTATTTTTCTAAAATAAAAGTTACTCCTTATTACATCAGCTACCTGCCAATAAAAGTCCCGTCAAAATCGGTCCAGCCATTACAGAGATACGCCGTAACAAACAAACAGACAGACGAAAATTGTAAAAAATGTTATTTTGCTCTATGTATGTAACGTATTTATATTCATATGCACGTAGTAAAAAATGGTTATTTCAATATTACAAACAGACACTCCAATTTTATTTACATGTATAGATAAAACATATTCGTTGTAGTTATCTGTTCGCTTTTCTTTTAAATTATTTATATGCTTTTAAAAATGTCGATGAAATGCAAAATGGTGCTTTAAACTTGTTTAAACGTTTTAACTGAGTTTAGTTCGAACTAAACATGATTAGAGTCCTTGGAGAAATTGTGCCTACGAGTGTAGTCGAAACTAAACTGGAGTACGTCCGATCTGTAGATAACTGGTAGTTTGTATTCACACACTTAAACTTATAAAATAACAATAAAATTATTTAAAAGAGCAACACGCAAGTTTCTCGCTCGTTCTTCTTGTGATGAGACAGCTTTCCGAATGAGCGGTAGATTAAAAAAATGTGATGACTATTCAAAAGTGCTTCAATGTAAGTTTATTTGAATAAATGATTTTCTATTCTATTCTATTCTATTTCCTATTAAAAGATGGGATATTAACGTTTAATATTCAGAATTTCGCCACTAGAATTTTCATGTCCATTAATACTATTAGTGGGGACTCATTTGCATTTGAGAAAAATAGCCGCTGACCCAATTCTGAAGGTCGTGGATTCGAATCACGTGCCAGATGTTTTTGGGCCATAAATTATAGCAGCGAAAACAATGGGGTTTGTTTGACAAGATTTCACGCCTAATCTGTTTGCAGATCAGTTGATGTGTTGATGGGATTTCGTGGGAGATGTGTTTTAATCTATACATCTATACATATAAATAAAATTAGAGTGTCTGTTTGTAATATCGAAATAATCGTTTTTACTACATGCATGTGAATATAAATAAAAATAGAAATAGAAATAATCTTTATTCAAATAAACTTAATATAAGCACTTTTGAATAGTCAAGTTTTTTTATTCTACTGCTCATTCGGAATGCACATGGTATGGACTGGTAATGCGTAGGAATGAGGATAATATTTTAAGAAAGGTGTTACATATGAATGTGGATGGTTATAAGGGCAGAGGAAGGCCGAAAAAGAGATGGATGGACTGTGTGAAAGATGATATGGTAAGAAAGGAAGTAAATAACGAGATGACTGCGAACAGGGATGAATGGAAGCGAAAAACATATTACGACGACCACAAATAAATGGGATAAGGAAGAAGCAGATGATGTTGATGATGATGCTCATTCGGAATGCAGATTCATCACAAGAAGAAAGAGAAAACATTTAAAAGTACAACACACAAGTTTCTACTTGTGTGTTGTACTTTTAAATGAATACTGATTTACTTATATTTAATTAACAAAAAGGATTAGGCATGCGACAATCAACATAGAAACCGCTACGCACTTAATCTCTGTTCAATCAGATAACATTGTCAGCGCTACATACACCATTACCATCACCATACACGGTACATCTCACATATCACTTCTTACAATTTTTGTCTGTCTGTCTGTCTGTCTGTTTCTTCCGGCCTGAAATGGCTGGACCAATTTTGAAGAGATTTTTTTTGGCAAGTAGCTGATGTAATAAGAAGTAACTTAGGCTACTTTTATTTTAGAAAAATAAAATTAATTTCCACTCGAGTACAGCTAGTATTAAATAAGATAATATAACAATTTGAAGAGTTATATATAACCGTAAATTCTATGGGATTTATCGAATATCCCATTCGATTTTCTTTTCAGACTTCAAATGCGCATCGATTAACTGTCCGATGATTCCTCGTTTAGAGGCGAAACACGTGTCGCGGTATGGGTGTAGACTTAGTAATCGTGGAAGATTGATCACCAATAACGAAGGTCGTAGATTCTCGACTCATTTTTGGAATTATTATCTGTTTTTCCGGCGGTAACGACATTGAGTGGTCTGAATGAATTTCGATGAGTTTTTTTAATTGACTATCGGCTCGTCCTTGTTACGTATGAGTATAATGAAATAAAATACACAGCATATAATAATAATAATAATCTAAGTACAATGCAATCTATCAATCTAGTCCCAAGTTAAGCTGAGCTTGTGTTATGGATACAAATAATTAAATACATACATACATAATATACAAAGAAAACATTCAGACCGATACGAACAATAATACTTATGAATAAAAATGTTTGTATCGTGCGAGGTATCGAACCCGCGACTATCGGAAGCAAAGCAGTGTGATAAGACTGCTACACCACCAAGGCCATCAATTCTAGTATTGATAGAATTTTGTCAGTTTTTCTGTACGTTTGTGTTAATCTCGAAAGTGGCTTGACCGATTTAGGTGCTTCTTACCACGGATGGTCGTGGGTTTGATTCCTCGATGGCGGGGTAAATATTTCTTGTAAATATTTATTATAAGTATTAGTCTCGATGTTTTCTATGTATATTATAAATACTTAGTTATTTTTTTTTAATACATATTTATAAAAAAATATTTAAGTATTTATATCAGTTGTCTAGTACCCATAACACAAGCTCTGCTTACCATAGGACTAGATGGCGCTGTGTTCATTGTCCAGGGTTATTTATTTATTTTTCCCTCAAAATGTTGTGTTGGTTTTATTCAAATAGGTTTACAACTACTAAAGTTATAAACGCACAAAGTCAGGGGCTCAACTAGTAATATAATATTACGAGCTTGTAATATCTTCATTACAAACAAATCTCAAAACGATATTAAGGTTGAGTCTCCGTAAAACAGAATCGAAATCATTCCTACGGCTATCTCCCTCTCTCGTATAACCCCATCTCTGTCTACCAGATCTAACTAGATTACACCTATACTGGCTCCGTTTTCACCTATTCCTCCAATTTCGAGCATTAGTTTCGAAATGATGCGGACACAAGTTGCCATTTCAGCAAAATCCAATATACCTCTCAATTTACTTCCTACAACCTTTATCTCCCATTAAATAGAGTTCAAAGTTCCGTGAACTGCGAACGTTATAGTCGAATTCAAATTTGTAGCCCTATATGAAACTTGCGAAGACAAATTCCCCACAAAGCTGAAGGTCGGGCAATACTGAACTTTAAATGATGTAGTATAGAGTCTAGATATGACATTTCTTTTCATTTTTATAGTATGTTAGCAGTAATATAACCTCTTGGCAGTGTCAACACTTTAGCTATTATCATTATTGATATACCTATCGTATTCTGTGATAGATTTTTACCGTCTTCGAAGAAGACATTTTATCGACTTTACTTACCACGATCAGTTCTACATAATGTTATTAACAAGTCAGTAATACCCGCGATTTCACCTATACACGTCATGTATTACCTTCCTTTACAAATATATACTATAATCCAGTTAAAATAGACCAAAAAAAATGATAAGTTAGCCAAAATTCGTATAGAGCTGAAATTGGTGTAGACGTTAAATAAACCATTGTAAATGAAATGTCAAAAATCTCCTTCGATCCTACTTCTGCAATTTTTTTATCCAAAAATACTGGTTTTTTCCATTTTTGTCTGAAACTGAAAATATTATCGTCAAAATAGGTTAGACAAAAATTGTAGATCATACAATTCTCTACAAAAATTGTCCTAATACTTTTTTACGTACGAATCACCATTCGTGAGATATCGCGATTTTAAAAGTTGAAAATTTATATTCTTTATAATATGCAGTTATGCACACATTTCTAGGAAAAAATGTGCATGTAAATAGACAGAAGAGAACTACCGCGCGCGCCGCCATGACAGCAAGCGCATTCTCGAGTCCTTCAAACGTACGTGCTTTCGCGCCTTTTTGTAATAATTCATTTTAGATAGATAGATAAAATCTTTATTAACAATTACATGTGTCTGTAATTGTTAATAAAGATTTTAACATACATGATATACAGAAAAATACGAATTAATAAAAGAAATGTAGATGACTTTATGTGACGCATTTCAAAATGGCGGACATCTAACTATTGGGCAAAGACAATTATAGAGTTATAGATAATTTATAAATCAAATAGTGTCTTTGGATAAAAATATCTGTGGAATAAAAAATAACATGGTAAATTAAGTTTAATTATATATACATTTTATTTTATTTAATGTTAATTTTATAGATTGTAACATTGTTGAATGGTACTGACTAATTTCTATCTTTTTCTTTCTTTAAATTTAAAAGAAAATGTAGTGATTCTCCAGGAATTTATCTGGTTTGGCAGAATATATGATGGTTTCCAGGGGGAACCGCGTGGAGCTCAACCTGACTTGGCACATTGCTAGCAATCTGATGAACAGTGCATATTACCAACAAACCTTTTCCGCCTTTTTATGTATATTATGTATGTATTTACAAAAAATAGCAAAGTTTTTTTTATATTTCAAGTTATATCAGTTGCTTCCTCTATGGCGAAGTCGTTTTGACCTATGTCTTATTATTATGACCCTGTATGTGTATTCCTTAGGCCATTTTGTATGTTTTTACTTATTTTTTTATAAGTTTATTTGAATAAATATTATTTATATTTCAGTTGTCTAGTACCCATAACACAAGCTCTGCTTAACTTGAGACTAGATGGCGCTGTGAAAATTGTCCTGAGATATTATATATATATATATATTAATAAAATTAGAGTGTCTGTTTGTAATATAGAAATAACCGGTTTTTACTACAGGTATGTGAATATAAATACGGTATATACACCAAAATAACACTTTTTACAATTGTTGTCTGTCTGTCTGTCGGTCTATTTTTCCGGCTAATATCTCAAGTGGCTGGACCGATAGCTGTAATAAAGAGTAACTTAGGCTACTTTTATTTTAGAAAAATAAAGTTAAATTCCACACAGACGAAACAACAGTAACAGCTAGTATATATTTATACTTCAAACTAACTAAAATAATCCAAACAAAATGGTCACATCCAGTAAATGTATACAGCAGTTAACTATCCGGTAGTAATAATAGATGAAATAGTTATACAAGTGTTCGCCGACAGTTTTGTTTGCGGTCTCACCAAAACCCCTCGATCACGAAGTGGGGCTCCCGTGATGGACGGGCTTTACTTCTGTCAGGAAACTTAGATTTAGTATATACGTTACTACCAGACCCGGTGTAAGGTGTAAAGTTTAAATAGATTAATAATCAGTGAAACAGTAGTGTTTGCATTTAACGCCAATAGATGGCGCTGTAACAAAATTGAAACGCGCTAATGTTTCGTTTTATTGATTTCTCATATGTTATTTGTAATACTAAAATAACTCGTATCCGTCGGGCAGGAGTTGGCCTTCAGCCGCTCGCACTCGCCCCATAACGTCCGGTGAAGCTGTAAAGGCCAGCTACGGCCAACAGCATTAGAGTAGTCAGAAAAAAAAAAATAACTGTGCTTTCCGATCGATCCCCCGTCCGATTCAAACGGGAATCGATATTACGACGGCCTGAGCCGAGGTTCGAACCCCTAGTGGTGCCCTCAGACTAAAGTCGTATCCGTCAGGCGGGAGCTGGTCTTCAGCCGCTCCATAAGTCCTTCCGCGGGTTTGGAGTGCCATCTGCACTCGCCCCCTATCGTCCGGTGAAGCTGTAAAGGCCAGCTGCGGCCAACAGCATTAGAGTAGTCCAAAAAAAAAAACTGTACCTGTATTTGTAACCGGCCAATAAATCTTATATACAAGAATGTAGTGTTTTGGTTTATAGTACCCTTAGGACTTTGTGGTTTAACACCCAGCCACGCGTTGCTGTGGCTAAGGTTCTTGAATAAAATAATATTGCTATTATAAATTGAGATGTAAGCTATTCTATCGTAAATTGGATCAAATTGCACACAATGTGCAAATCAAATTTGAAATGTCAATAAAAGATATAGTTGTGAAATAAATTTATTAAAAAAAAATCGGTTCAGTAGCTTAGGAGTCCATAGTGGACAAACAACGTGACACGTAATTTTTATATATAAAGATGTACAGTACTGATACATAGATATATTTTTTAGTAAATACATACATATAATACATAAAAAACATGAAACATGAATAACACATAGAACTCATGAATAGAAATGTTTATACCGTGCGAGAATCGAACCCGCGACCATAGAAAGTAACGCGGTATGCTAACCCACTAGACCACCGAGGAAAAACATAATTTAGATTTTTTTTATTAAAATAATATGGAATTTAAATTTAAATTTTTTAATAAATATTTCGAAAATTTACTTACTCTATTTATTATAGTCTACTTACTTCTAGTAAGTGAGATGAAAAAAACAATCAGTTTTTGTATAGACGAAAGAAATGTTGCAAAGCGGCAACACTCAATAATTTAACATTTAAAACCTGAAGCGTGTCCCGCGCTCCGTATAAAAGACAGGCATCGTAAACTTATCCCGGCTGTCTTGTATATTGAGGTCACACTAGCCGACTGGGACCACGCAGCACTTGTAATTTAGGACGATGTACAGCCAATACCCTTTAATACCTCCCTTGGAATTTCAACCTTATTCCTTACCTATAAGACTAGGAATTTATTTCATTATCTTAACACATTGCTATACAAAATTAGACTGTATTGTTTAAGACATAAGAAGTGAACATGGATCTGAAGTTAGAATAGAAAGATTAAACAAAATAAGTTCTTATTACTTAAGAAATAAAGTAAAGATTTGAATAAAGTTTTTTATGCTTTCCTGAAAAGTGAGATGTTGGATTTTCTTGCGTGATGAGGTATCAATGTACTGCCATAGTAAATATTTTATGGGTTATGTTATTATTGGTAGTCTAATAAGAGGTTAGGACCTCTGCAGCTGTGTAGATAAACAACACTGTTTCGTGAATGTTAGGTACTAGGTTCTATTGTCAGAATAGAATAGAATTGAAAATCCTTGATTGAAGCACTTTTGGATAATCATCACATTTTTTTAATCTACCGCTCATTCGGAACGCTGTCTTATCACAAGAAGAACGAGCAAGAAACTTGTGTGTTGCTCTTTTAAATAATCCTTGTAAGTTCACATTATACAATTCGAAACGTGTGAATACAAACTACCAACTTGCACTAATTTATTAGTTTACAAGTATTAAATATTAAATACAAAATAAGATTAAATCAGTCGTAGTGATAAGAGCAGACCAGTGCCTACAAGCAGCATTCGTTCACGAGTATGACGTATGAGCCAGCTATCATTGCACTCGACCATATTTTAGAGCCCAATGACCCGACCCACCACGCCGCCACATGTCTGGACATTTTAGTGAGCATAACACGCATGTACTATACATATATACCTTCCTCTTGAATCACTCTATCCATTGCTGAAAATTAAATCTAATTAAATTAAAATCCGTAGCGTAGTTTAAAAGATATAAGCGAACATACAGTGCAAGCGATTTCATTTTATATTTAAATATTGTAAACAAAAAAATTAAATTTAATTCAACTAATGAAAAGTGTTATATAATAAAACTATTAAAAATAGAAATATTCATTCGTACGCAGGACAGGCGTGACGGGAAGGGGTGGGGGTGTGACAGGAGGGGTTGGATACATCAAATCGGTTTCGGGCAAGTGGCGCGAGAATGAATCCGCGTTGAGTCGGCAGTTCACGTCATCCGGGCCTATATTGATCTCACACTCTCAATGGAAAACATTGGTTTTTATAAAAAAAATACTACTGTACCCTTTTTCCTATCTTTCTATCTATAAACTAGCTTTTGTCCGCGGCTTCGCTCGCGTTAATTTATCCCTTTAGGGATGGAATTTATCAAAATGCTTTTTTAGGAGATGCTTACGTCACAGTACATTTTTTTTGTATATGATAATGAAATGGTGCACCCGCCTGCGCTAACGGTTTACGCTGGCGGGGCACCAGTGGAAGATGATAAGATGAGAATGAGGTCAGGTCAGTTAGCCCATCGTGATAATTTCACCTGGAATTTATCACGATGGTTTCATCACAAGAAGAACAAGCAAGAAACTTGTGTGTTGCTCTTTTAAATAATTTATTCTTACTTACAGGGGGAACCGCGAGCCCAATGACCCGGCCCACCACTGGCCCAATGGTTTCCAGGGGGAACCGCGTGGAGGTCAACCTGACATGTAACATTGCTAGCAATGGGGTCGAGAGTCCACATTACTAACAATCCCTTTCCCCCCTCACAGTAGATTTATGCATGCAAAGTCTCAGCCCGATCGGTTTAAAATTGACAAAGTTTCATACAAACTTTCGTCCCCTATTTTATCCCCTTGGGGGTAGAATTAATCAAAATCCTTTTTTAGCGGATGCCTACGTCATAACATCTACCTGCATGCCAAATTTCAGCCCAATCCGTCCAGTGGTTTGGGCTGTGCGTTGATAGATCACTATGTCAGTCAGTCACCTTTGAGATATATATTTAGATGATTTGTCTATCTATCTGTCTATCTATATCCCGCTGTTACGTAATCCATCAATCATATTTTGTATCTATTAATGACGCGTATCTTCGGATGGTTGCAGGTTCGATTCTCGTAGGGCACAGACATTTGTATTCATGAGTATAATTGTTTGTGTGTAAGTCTGGGTGTTTCTTTATATATTGTGTATGTATTTACAAAAAAAAATATCTATGTATTTATATCAGTTGTCTAGTACCCATAACAAAGCTCTTTTTGGTTTGGGACTAGATGGCGCTGTGTGAATTGTCTTGAAATATACATTGTACATCTTGACATTAGTGTAGGGTTTGATTTCAAATAAAAATTAGTACTGGACAATCACAGCGCCATCTAGATCTAAGATCTAGCATCGCAGCACAGTGTTATGCGTACTAGATAACTAAAATATAAATATTCAATTATATTTTTTGTAAACACATACATAATTACAAAACATACAAACAATCATACTCATCAATACAAATGTTAGCATCAAGGAATCGAACCGGCGACCGTAACTATACCACTAGACAATCCAAACCTTCATTAATAGATAACACAATAGAATATCATATTAACAAAATGTCAACACTAGAAAACGGCAACTCTTAATGCGGCTGCCAACAATGAAGGGAGGCTGACAATGGATTTTCACAACATTAACCCCTATTGTTCAGGTGGGTACAGACAGGGTGGGTATAAACAACCCCGAGTCTTCTATAACCCAGTAATAGATGGGATTCGTTTGAAAAATTGAATTGCACCACTTTGAGTGGTAGAATAAACAATATGGCAATACAAAAGTGCTTGTATTGAGTTTATTTGAATAAAGATTATTTCTATTTCTTTAAAATGCAAATTGAATTTAATAATTACTTCATATAATATGCGATGACCTCGGTGGTCTAGCGGTCTAGCACACCGCTTTACGACCGATGGTCGCTGGTTCGATTCCTCGCACGGCACAAACATTTGTATTCATGAAGTATGATTGTTTGAATCGGTCTGGGTGTTATCTATGTATAATATGTATGTATTTACAAAAAATATATATCTATGTATATGCATCAGTAATTTAGTACCCATAACACAAGCTTTAGCTAGCTTAACTTGGGTCTAGATGGCGCTGTGTGAATTGTCCTGAGATTATTATTATATTTTTTTTTTCAAAAATTCTCATCTCTTAAGGAGAGGAGATGGCAACATACCCCCGGAAGAAGCACAGTCGGCCGGGGTTCAGGGCCCCAGGGAGAGAAACCGGCGTACAATGCGGGCAGAATCTAACAGCACCGCTTTCTGCATCTTTCCCGGGAGTGAGCCGCCTCGGAATCCCAACCGTCTGAGATGTTGCTCCAGACTGGTTGGGATAAGACCGTTCACCGACATAACGATTGGAATGATTTCGGTGGACATCACCCCCCACATTTCGGTCACCTCGGGAGCCAGGTCGAGATATTTTCTCTTTTACTCAGTTTCGGCTTTCACGAGGTTCTCGTCATGCGTTATGTCGTTATTATTATTATTATTATTACATTTTTTTAGACTACTGCGGTGGCAAGTAAATATATGGCCCATCTGATGGTAAATGGTTACTGTATGGACGCCTGAGACACTAGGGTTGTTACGTGCGAGTTATCAACCCTTAAGAAAACTTAATATAATAGATATTTTTTTTAATAAAGATTTTTTATACAGAAATAAATAATCTTTATTAAGAGGAAGACACTCAGATAGATATAAAAAATCGTACCTATACTCGAATACAATTTTTTTAAGTAATCTAAATATGTATATATAACTCAAAAGTGACTGATGTAGTGATCTATCAACGCACAGCCTAAACCACTGGACGGATCGGCCTGAAATTTGGCATGCAGGTAGATGTTATGACGTAGGCATCCGCTAAGAAAGGATTTTGATTAATTCTACCCCCGAGGGGATCAAAAAGGGGTTGAAAGTTTGTATGAAACTATCAATTTTAAACCGATCGGGCTGAGACTTTGCATGCATAAAGCTACTATGACATAGGCATCCCCTAAGAAAGGATTTTGATATCCACCCCTAAGGGGACAAATTAACGCAGGCGAAGCCGCGGCAAAAGCTAGTTTATTATAAAATTTATTTCACGAATTGTTTAGTCTCTGTAACTTAGAACTAGATGGCGTTGTGTCATTCATCCCGGGTTAAAAACAAAATAATTGTTATACATTTTGTAGGGGATCAGGGGTGGAAATATCGACGCCTGTAAGGGCCGATAACGCTTTCAATTACTTGTAATTAGCTACTTCAGCAGTCTTTCAATCATAGACAATGGACTCTTCGACAAAGATGGGGCCCGGCCTTTGATTTCGCAAATTAAGTTATATTGCTATGGTAGGTATAATTTATGTACTTGATAACTTTAGGTCGATATCATTACATAGTATAAAACAAAGTCGCTGTCGCTGTCTGTCCCTATGTATGCTTAAATCTTTAAAATTATGTGACGGATTTTGAAGCGGAGTGTTGGTAGTTTTTATTCACACGTTTCGACTTAAAAGTATGAACTTACAAGGATTATTTAAAAGAGCAACACACAAGTTTCTTGCTCGTTCTTTTTGTGATGAGACAGCTTTCCGAATGAGCGGTAGATTGAAAAAATTGTGATCACTATTCAAAAGTGCTTAAAGTAAGTTGATTTGAAAAAAGGATTTTCTATTCTATTCTATTTTATAAATAGACAATTTTTTTGTCGTTTAGATTTGTCGTTTAAATCTCCGACTCACAAAGCGGTGTTATAGGTTCTTTTGGAAAATTGCAATTCGAGTGTGGGGCGGACAAATCCGCATTACGGCGGTAGTCTTAATGTCATCTCTTATTGAGATAGATTACTATCTTATACGCATTATGAGAGAGCTATTCTTGCACATATCTGCCTATGTAGTCCTGGAGATAGAATACCGATATTCGATAATCGACAATGGATATTTAGTCTGTGTAATAAAACTACTTGATGAATTTATATTATTTTGTTTAATTCTACAATTAGCATATGTGAGACTATAAAAATTCGGTGTGGAAACTTAACTACCGTTACGACCTTCTCTAGTGGCGATCAAATTCCGACCGTTATTGAGTCTACACCCATATGCAACTGCGAGTCGCGGTTTGGTAACCGATGAGTCACCACTAGTGTTACTAGCAGCTTGTCTACCATTCTTTTTACAAACTATATATTTTTTATATCTATTTTATATACGTCACTTTTGACTAACCATATATTGTTTTGTTACTTCTCGCTGTGAGCCCTTTTGGGAAGAATACACATTTTTACTAGTATTTGGTTTTTATTAAAATAGTAGTTTTTTTTTTATAACACGGGACAAACGAGCATGCGGCTCACTTGATGGTAAGTGATTACCGCCGCCCATGAGCACCCGCAACACCAGGGGAATTGCAAGTACGTTGTCGGCCTTTTAAAAAGGAATAAGCTCTTTTCTTGAAGGTTTCAATATCGTATCGGTTCGGAAATACCATTACTGGAAGGTGATTCCATAATGTGGTTGTGCGAGGCAAAAAGTTTCTAGAAAACCGCACTGTGGAAGACCGCCATTCATCCAGATGATCAGGATGGTATTTCAGTTTCTGGCGGGTGGTACGGTGGTGAAACTCAGCAGCTGGTATTAATCCGGACAATTCCTCAGAACACTCCCCGTGATATATGCGGTAGAAAATGCACAGAGATGCAATATCACGCCGCAAAGCCAATGGGTCGAGTCTCTCACATAGACGTTGATTACCAATGATTCTGGCTGTGGCAGTTGTGTTCCCGCTCCAGTAACAACTAGGCTTCCGAGCTATATCCGAACTCTAATCAACGCCTGATGATGCCTCGTTCAGAGGCGAAACACGTGTCGCAATATGGGTGTAGACTCAATAACGGTCGGAATTTGATCACCACTAGAGAAGGTCATAACGGTAGTCAAGTTTCCACACCGAATATTTGTCTCACATATACTAATCGTAGCGGAATTAAACAAAATAATATAAATTCATCGAGTAGTGAAATGGACATCCGCAAAATAACATCTAATATGAAAAAATACATAAATGCAATCCATGCATTTTATCATCTTTGGCTTCTAAATGGCTGACTAGTGTTTCAATCCGACTTCGGTTCAGCATTGACAACTTCTTCTTCAGTCGTTCACTCTTGGCAGAGTGGTCGTGGCTCTCATGATGGTATATTTTGTGATATGGTATCGTTGTGGTCCTTGGCGAAAGAGCTCCTTACAATTTGTCTCCACCTGGTACGGTTTTTGGCTGCACGAGAACATTGTACCATGGAGTGCTGTGTAGCCGTTCTTATACTGTCAGTCCATCTCGTTGGTGATCGACCCCGAGGACGTCTGCCTTCAACTGAACCTTGGATAATTACCCGCTCCATACAGTGTTCGTTCCGGCTAATGTGGCCAAAATACTTGAGCATTCGTATTTGCACAGTCGACGATAATCTCTCCCTGATATTGAGTTTGTTAAGGATGGAAACGTTGGTTGGACGAGCAGTCCAAGGTATACGCAACATTCGCCGCCAGCACCACATCTCGAGGGCATCAATTTTCCTGCGTCCTTGCATCCTCACTGTCCAAGTCTCTGCACCATAAAGGAAAATTGGAAAAAGTAGTGTTCTCATTGAGTGCATTTTAGTGTTCTTCTATATCTTCTGCAACTTGGTCACGGCTGTTCTCGTAATAGCGCATCTCCTTATTTCTCGTCCTGACATCCGCCTGTATGTGGAACCGAGATATACATAACTTGATACAACTTCACAGTTTCCAATTGTCGATATATCACATCTGTTCTGTCCAGCTCTATCCACAATCATCATCTTTGTCTTGCTTGTATTGATTTCCAGTCCAAAGGAGATGCTTATAATCTCGAGGCGTGCTAGAAACTGGTCCATGTCTTCTTGTGACTGGGTAAGGAGAGTGACAACTTATATGTGTGTTAATATATAATAAAATTCACAGATCTCGTATTATATATTATGTTAATATAATGTATAGTGGGAATAATAAACCATTCAAATAGTGAAAGAAGAGAGAAATACAATTTTTTTAATACATCATGACATAGTATAGAATAAAGTCGGTATCGGTATCCGTCCGTATATATGCTTAAATCTTTAAAACTACGCAACGGATTTTGAAGCGGTTTTCTTTTATAAATAGAGTGATTCAAGAGGAAGGTTTATATATATAATACATGTACATCCGTGCGAAGCCGGGCTGGTAAATAATAATATAGAAATCACACATACAGACATACTCATGAATGCAAGTTCACTCCACAATGTAAGAATGTTTGAAGTCCCTCACTTGGTATAAGTCCGCCATTGTACAACTTATTTTTTAAGATCGTTGTATCCATAATATAAATGTATTTACTGTACAATAGTTTTACAAACAAACAAACAAATTCATAACTTTGTGTCATCCAAGAATCGAACCTGTGACTATCAGTACGAATTCGTGGTAACCGCTAGACTAGCGAGGCGGTCAAATATTTTGGATTGTGTATGGAATACAGAGTGTCATCATTTAGTAAACCATCCACAATGCCATGATTATAAGTGTGTCAACGTTTGAATTTCAGCATTTCAGCGTAAATTTACAGTGTATAGAGTGTTTATGTACTCGCTGCTGTTTAGTGGGACAATAGTGTTTCATTATTAAGTATACACTGGAGACTATTCGTCAGGCAGGAATTAATCTATATATATACATATAAATAAAATTGGAGTGTCCGTTTGTAATATTGAAATAACCGTTTTTTACTACATGCCTATGAATATATATAGGATAAAAATACCAAAATAACATATAATTTTTGTCTGTCTGTCTGTCGGTCTGTTTGTTCCGGCTAATCTCTGAAATGGCTAGGCCGATTTTGACGGGACTCTTTTTGGTAGGTAGCTGATGTAATAGGGAGTAACTTAGGCTACTTTTATTTTAGAAAATAAAGTTAAAAACAACGCGGTCGAAGTCGCGGGTACAGCTAGTATAGAATAAAATTTCAGGACAATTCACACAGCGCCATCTAGACCCAAGTTAAGCTAGCTAAAGCTTGTGTTATGTGTATTAGATAACTGATACATATACATAGATATTTTTTTTTGTAAATACATACATATTATATATAGAAAACACCCAGATCGATACAAACAATCGTACTCATGAATACAAATGTTTGTACCGTGCGAGGAATCGAACCCGCGACTATCGGTTGTAAAGCTGTGTGCTAGACCGGTAGACCACAGAGACCGTCAAATTGGTCAAGTTGGCCTTCGGCCGCTCCATAAGTCCTTCCTTGGTTTGGAGTGCCATCTGCACTCGCCCCCTATTGTCCGGTGAAGCTGTAAAGGCCAGCTGCGGCCAACAGCATTAGAGTAGTCCGAAAAAAAAATGTCTACTGGTAGATCTAGCTTTCCACAGGCCTTTCATTGAGCTACTACTACACTTCCAGCCTTATCCTACTACTGGCAACAGTTATTATTATTAATAACTGTGCCCCTATGAAATTTGTAGCCTACATATATGTTATTCAATTGAGTTTCTTGCCAGTTCTTCTCAATTGGATCTATATATCGAACTGGACGGTAGGGAAAAAAATAAAATTATAATGTAAAAATTTGACGTTCATAAGCGACTAAAGTGTCCTGTACATGAATAAATGGTTTATGAATTTGAATTCTGATAAAGCTGTAAAGATTTATTAAAATCTGTTTAGTAGTTTTTGCGTGAAAGAGTAAGAAACATCCATCCATAGACACAAATTTTTCACATATATAAATTTTAATTAAAAAATAATGTATTCATGTAGGGCATTTTAGCCCCTTATGAACGTTTAATTTTTATATTATAATTTTTTCCCTACCATCTTTACAATAATAAAGTTAAAATCCACGCGGACGAAGACGCGGGAACAGCTAGTCCTCAATAAAAAAAGCCCCATGATATAAATAAATAACTCTGAACAATTAACACAGCGCCATCTAGTCCCACGGTAAGCAGAGTTTATGTTATGGGTATGGGTAGACAACTGATATAAATACTGAGATTATTTCTAAAAATATACATAGAAAACACCCAGACTGATATAAGCAATCATGCTCATGAATATAAATGTTGGTACTGTGTGAATCGAACCCGCGATCATCGGAAGTAAAGCGATAAACCGCTAGACCACAGAGGCCGTCAGATATATCAACACAATGCTACCAACATTCAAATAAGTTATCATCTTTTCAAACACAACATTTGTAATTAAGCCACACAAGTTTATTTAGCCTAATTAAAGTAAATATTTAGCCTGTGAGTTGTTTGTTTGTATTTTGTACTCTGTGGGATAAATAGGATAAGATGTCTCATGTAAACTACTGACAGAATAGAAAATCATTTATTCAAATAAACTTAATTTAAGCACTTTTTTTTTAAATCTACCGTTTATTCGGAAAGCTGTCTCATCACAAGAAGAATGAGCAAGAAACTTGTGTGTTGCTCTTTTAAATAATCCTTGTAAGTTCACATTTTACAAGTCGAAACGTGTACAAAAAAAATATTTTAGGTATAAATATAAAAACACAATAAGATTAAATCAAAGAGAAATGAGAGCAGACCAGTCCCTAAACAGCACTCGTACACGAGTATGACGGATGAGCCAGCCATCACTGCGCTCGACCATATTTTAGGGAGCCCAATGACTTGGCCCACCACGCCGCCACATGTCTGGACATTTTAGTGAGCATGACTACTCATTGCACTCGACCTCGTCATAGTTACTTAGCGGCGAGCACAATAGATCTATGTAGGTCGCAGTGCTACAGGTCCAAGCAACTGACAATAACCCAAATAACCTATTAAAAAATACTCTAGACCCTGAGGATATAGGCTACTTTTTAAAGCAAAAAAGAAGTTGTAAGGGTTTTTTTTAAAGGATGATAATGGAATGGTGATATAACAATGTGATGATAATGAACAATGTGATGATAATGACATGTCAGATAGCGCATCGTGACAAATTTACCAAGAATTTATCACGATGGTTTCCAGGGGGAACCGCGTGGAGGTTGACCTGAAATGGTACATTGTTAGCAATAAGATCATCAGTCCACATTACTAACAATTCCCATTCCGCCCTGTTGTAAGTTGAAAGGAGAGTTGAAAGGTTGTATGGAAGTATCGTCATTTTATTGGGATTGACTATTAAATATTTTTTTCATTGTTTGGTCAATAATATAATAATAATTGATTTATTTATTTCAGCTGTGCCCGCGGTTTCATCCGCGTATATTTATAGCCTATGTACTATTCTGATGTATGAGCTATATTACTGTAAAGTTTCATCAAAATCCATTTAGTAGTTTTTGCGTGAAAGAGTAACAAACATCTATCTATCCATACTTACAAACTTTCGCGTTTAGAACACACTAGCTTCTCCACGCAACTTCTTCTGCGTCTCACTAACTTGACATTTATTAATATTTCGCCCAATTTACATAATATATTTTTAAATTAGGTATAGCTTATATGTTATTCTGATACATAACCTATATTACTGCAAAGTTTTATCAAAATCCATTCAGTAGTTTTTGCGCGAAAGAGTAACAAACATCCATCTACACAACCTTTCACAGTTATAAATTCAAATTCGAATATTATTTATTCATGTAGAACATTATTTTTATGAACGTCAAATTTTTTTATACATATTTAAATTTTTCTCTACCATCCAGTTCAGTATATAGATCCAATTGAGAAGAACTGACAAGAAACTCAATTGAATATAACATTATTAAGATATATTCTTGTTATGTTTTTTCTAATAAATTAAAAATAAAACAAGTACACCCCATCCCCTGTACTGTATCATCCCACCCCACATCTGACTGACTTACATCAATCTTGCCTCACACCGGATTAAAAGCTTTCCCGACCCTCTGAATACTAGCACGGCACTCCGAGCCTGAGGGGTCTGCAGCTGTTAAAGCGTACTCTGATCGAGAGATTTATTGCAAAATCTCGTAATGACAATGTATGTTAACAATTTATTTATTGTTTATCATAACAAATACTAGTGGTCGAAATTTGACCACAATTAAGAGAATAGAATAGAAAATCATATAGATAGATAGATAGATAGATAGATAAAAATTTTATTCACGTTAAAGGTACACACACACAAAAGGCACTGTAATAATAAGAACAAAAATAAAAACAGATATACACATTACATTAGTGAAGTCAAACAAAATACAATACACAACAATTATACAGATAAAATAAAATGCAATACAGATAACAAAAAACGGTATGAGTAACGTAGTGTGTGTGCATAGCCCATATGTAAAAAGGCACCTCAGTGTATTGTTTGCAGCATACAAGCAGCAAACCACTGATATTCAGGCACTGCCCAGAGACATACGCGAGGACGCATGTAACAAGACCACAGCTTGTAATCAGCCCTATTACATTATCATAAATATTAATCATCATCTGCTTCTTCCTTATCCCATTTATTTGGGGTCGGCGTAATATGTTTTTCTCTTCCATTCATCTCTGTTCGCAGTCATTCCGTTATTTACTCCCTTTCTCACCATATCATCTTTCACACAGTCCATCCATCTCTTTTTCGGTCTTCCTCTACCCTTATAACCATCCACATTCATATGTAACACCGTCCTTAGGATATGATCTTCATTCCTACGCATTACATGCCCATACCACGATAGACGATTACTCTTTAACTTCTCTGACATCGGTGCCACTTTCATACTTCCTCTGATGTATTCATTCTTTATTTTGTCTATCCTCGTCACACCACACATCCATCTCAACATTCGCATTTCAGTTGCATGCAGTCGTCTCTCATCCGTCGCCTTTATGGGCCAGCACTCTGATCCATACAAAATGGCAGGCCGGATCATGATCTTGTAAATTTTGCCCTTGCCTATATGTTGTTATACCTATTTCTTGTTTTATTATAGTTTTTTTTTAATATATTATCATAAATATTAATATATTAAAAAAAAACTATAATAAAACAAGAAATAGGTATAACAACATATAGGCATAAAATATATAGGAAATTATTATCAATTCATATAATAAAATAAATATGAAAAACAAAAGAGAAAATAGAATTATTGCATAAGAGTGTTAAGTGTTTAAAAGGAGTGTGTATAATGGAGTGCATATATTTAATTTAAGCACTTATGAATAGTCAGAACAATGATTTTTTTTTAATCTACCGCTCATTCGGAAAGCTGTCTCATCACAAGAAGAACGAGCAAGAAACTTGTGTGTTGCACTTTTAAATAATCATTATAAGTTCACATTATACAAGTCGTAACGTGTGAATACAAACTACCAACCGGCACTGATTTATTAGGGTTAAGTATAAAAACACAATAAGATTAAATCAGTCGTAGTGATAAGAGCAGACCAGTCCCTACAAGCAGCACTCGTTCACGTATGACGTATGAGCCAGCCATCACTGCGCTCGACCATATTTTAGGGAGCCCAATGATCCGGCCCACCACGCCGCCACATGTCTGGACATTTTAGTAAGCATGACTACTCATTCCACTCGACCTCGTCATAGTTACTTAGTGGCGAGCACAATAGATCTATGTAGGTCGATTAATATACGTGATGCAAAAATTTTGTATCCATTTTTACGAAATTTGTGCTGACGCAGAAGTATGAAATTTCGCACATCTAAATATATATAACTCAAAGGTGACTGACATAGTGATCTATCAACGCACAGCCCAAACCACTGGACGGATCGGGATGAAATTTGGAATGCAGATAGATGTTATGACGTAGGTATCCGTTAAGAAAGGATTTTGATTAATTTTACCCCCAAGGGGATAAAATAGGGGATGAAAGTTTGCTTGAAACTTTGTTAATTTTAAACCGATCGGGCTGAGAAAGCACCACTATGACGTAGGTATCCCCTAAGAAAGGATTTTGATAAATTCCATCCCTAATGGGATAAGTTAACGCGAGCGAAGTCGCGGGAAAAAGCTAGTTTGAATATATATATAAAATGGAATGTCAACGCAAGAACGTACCACGCATCTGATATTTGAAAAGGGATGAAATAAAAAGGGATGAAATAAGCTAGTTCAAAATAAATACAGGAATTAATTTATATAGCTACATATATATATGTAATAAATATGTTTATATGTATATTTACGGGGGTAAGTGGAATGCTAGGACCGTTGACCCCATTGCTAGCAATGTTCAATGTTAGGGTGACCTCAATGCCCCAGTTTCCGGCGGGAACCTTCCCTGGAAATCACAGAGAATTTGTCAAGATGGGCCAATTGACCTGACCTGACCAATGGTGCCCCATCATCAATGGGGATTTCATTATCATGTATAAAAATATAGAGGTTTATCATTTTATTATTAAACTTTCGTGTTTAATATACATTATTATTATAAAACTTTATTGCACCAACATATAAAGGAAGTATTCTCAATAACCCATTACAAGAAGAGGCAATTAAAATGATCAATATAGTAAAATTTGGCATTAACGAGAGGAATGTAACATAATGTAAATATTTTGTATTGTTGCACCGATGGGGGTGCCATATTCTCCGGAATAAACCCTCAACATTTAACAGATTAAAAAAAAAAACATATAAAGGACATGAACAAAATAAAAAACATAAAAAATAAAAACTAAGTACAAAAGGCGGTCTTATCGCTAAAGCAATCTCTTACAGACATCCTTTGAAAGAGAGTGTTTACAAAAAAAATAGAGAAGTTGGCGCATTAGTGGAAACAGAAATTATATACACTTATGTAAACAAAATATAGTACATACACAAATTTACATATATATACATACATATGAATACATAATAATATAATATAGTAATATAGTATACATTAAATAATTATACATAATCAAATGCTATACATACAAACCAGAAAAAAAAATATCCCATTTTTATTAAATCATTATTTGCACAATTTGACCCACTCAACACTTTCTATGCCACGCTGTATTGGGTTGACTGGAAGAGATCTCTTTTAGAAATAAGTCCTCCTTTGTTGACATTAGTTGTAATTAATATACTTATAAAATGTATTTAAGTGCAATAAAGAATATTTATACATAATTTATATTATTAAACGGGTCTTAACACGGACTAATTTTATGGCAAATAAAGGTATTTACCTCTCTCGACGTTTCGACTAGGTTGCACTAGCCGTGGTCACGATCCGACTGGAGTAACAGCGATGTCAATGTAGATAGGTAGTATACATTTTTTTGCTCCTAAGTTATATAATATATTTAACGCAGATATCAATTGTATAACTATCAAATTCGACAAAAAATTAATGGCTAGAGAAATTAAATTACAGTGAGACTGAAGCATTAATATGCAGAGTAGAGTGACACTAAATCAATATACGGTTATGTAAGGGTATATATAGTATATAATATATATGTATATGTGTATATAGGCAATGTACTACACATACATACACACTCACACACACTGGCTAAATTGCATAAAATATTAATTAGGTTTATATCTGCATGTAAATTAATTAAAACTGTTATCCTTGTTTTGGTAAGGAACTGATTCCTGATATACAGTTCACGCTAGTGTGGGAGTCAGGACTACATCAAACTGTACACTGATGAAAGTTTAAATAGGTGACAGCATTTTCTTCATCTACCGTCACTAGATTGTTCAACGAAAGTTCGCGACACAAAGCACTCACGGTATCCGTACACTTATCGACTGTTGATGCTACTGAACTTTACGTGAATTTATTTATGACTGGATTCCACGCAGGTGATAATCTTAAGCTATCCTCTCTGTTGAAATTGGGATGTTTTTAATTTCAATCGCCTGCCGGACCATTCGTGGGTAATAGTGGCGATCAGATGGGTAAATAAATATTAGAGAGGTAAATACCTTTACTTACCATAAAATTAGTTCGTCTTAATAATAATAATAATATCTCAGGATAATTCACACAACGTCATCTACACCCAAGCTAGGCAGAGCTTGTGTTATGGGTACTAGACGCATTTTTGTAAATACATACATATTGTATATAGAAAACACCCAGACCGATACAAACAATCATACTTATGAATACAAATGTTTGTACTGTGCGAGGAATCGAACCCGCTAACATATGCGGTATGCTAAATCACTAGACAGCGGCTGTCAAATATAAATAATTTATCATTTTAGTCATAAAGTGTGCTGTCTGTTTGTTTTTAACAGTCAGTAAGCGATAAAGTTGTATCAGTTAAGTAGTTTAGTATAACCAAGGCTCGCAATAAAACGAGATGCCAACATTGGGTCGTTATTGCATTTGTGTCCGGTTATAACATCCTCACAGTGATATATAACACACTTCTTTGGTTTTTCTCGCATTTGGTTTACAGGGCGTGAGATACTACAGTTACACCGCAGTTGTAGTTACACTACAGATAATATAAATAAAATTGGAAGAGTCTGTTTGTAATCATTGAAATAACCGTTTTTTACTACATACATATGAATATAAATACGGTACATAAACCAATACAACATTTTTTACAATTTTTGTCTGTCTGTCTGTCAGTCTGTTTGTTCCGGCTAATCTGTGAAATGGTTGGGCCGATTTTGACGCGACTTTTATTGGCAGGTAGCTGTAATGAAGAGTAACTTAGGCTACTTTTATTTTAGAAAAATTCTCTAATTAACTTTTTTGTTAAATTTCATACGGACGAAGTCGCGAGAACAGCTAGTATTACATATAATACTAGCTCACCCCGCAAACGTTGTTTTGATATATAAATTAAAATTAATAATACTTATTTTTTATAATAATTATCATCATTACACAGTATAAAATAAAGTCGCTGTCGCTGTCTGTCCGTCCCGTCCTATTGCCCATTTCATTATCATCCACAAAAAAAAATTAATCGATAACGTAATATAGTCTTTAGAGAATAATCTAACATACAAAATGATCGGTGTGATATACGCCCAAAGAGGGGAAGTAGGGTTAAGACACATTATCGTTTACAAAACGCAGCGATTTCTCGACACTCCCAATCTCCTCCAAGGGGTGTAACCCCTACCCGCATATAACTCGACAGACATTACCGCGACATTTCCATACAAGCCCATATACATTACCGCTTTATTTCGCGGTTCCATAAAAAAATAGTATACCGAACAGACGATGTATATAGTTCTTAGAATGGGAAGTATCGTAGCCATTCCGCTGAGATGACTGTTTCAACCGATACCATTGTAATGACAAATGTTTTTTTTCTACATCTCAAGTGGGGTATTTTCTCCGTTTTTTTCCCTACAACGGGGTAATATTGCGGTTATGTTCGGATAGTTACGGCGTTCCTCCGCAAATTGAAGTTTTATTATAGGAGATTAATAAGGGATGCTGTAGATAAGGGTTGATGTATATAGGTATCCAGTTTTTCGACTTTTACGTTTATTCTACTTTCTTTCTATTTCTACTATCCTTACTAATATTACAAATGCAAAAGTAACTGACTGTCTGACAGTTGCTTTTCAGTTCCAGACAGTTACAGTTCTAAGTTAACTGAAACTTGTGTTATGAATACTAGATAACAGATATGAATACATAGATATACATATTATATATAGAAAAGCCCAGACCAATCAGACTCATGAATACTAATGTTTGTACCGAGGAATCGAACCCGCGACCATGGGAAGTAAAACGACAGAGCCCGTCAGTATTCCCTCTCAACCACTCAAGATTCCAAATAATTTTCCTTATTGCCTATCCATCTCCTAGATTATATATATTCCTTTTACAGATATAATTTATCTTGTTGGCATTCATATGAAAATACTAGCAATTGATTTATCTAAATATCTGTTTAATTTTGTGTTACACTAGCTGTACACGCGGCTTCGTCCGCGAGGAATTTAACTTTATTTTTTTAAAAAAGTATATTTTTCCATTTCAGAGATTAGCCGGAACAAACAGACAGACAAACAGACAAAAATTGTAAGAAATGTTATTATGGTGTATGTACTGTATTTCTATTCATATTCATGTAGTAAAAAACGGTTATTTCAATATTACAAACAGACACTCTAATTTTATATATATGTATATAATTAGTAACTTAGGCTACTTTTATTTTAGAAAAATAAAGTTAAATTACACGCGGACGAAGTCGCGGGCACAGCTAGATTATATATATATATATATATATAACTACTGCATTTATCTGCCACGTTTAAGAATTCCTCTATTTAAAAGTCGGGTAATAACTGCTTGCACATCTCAATATACCCATAGCTATGGATCTAGGGGTGAGTTCAAGGCGAACCACTTCGGATGTAATGAAATTTTCTCAAATTTCAAATCTTACTTCGTTACAGCGCAGATGTTTGGGAGCTCTTCATAATAATATCGTTTTGATCAGGCAAATGACATTATTATTATACTCTACCTTTAGTCCGCGGTTTTGCTTGAAACCTTCGAAAATATAGACAACCAAAAACAAAGAGTTTTAGTTAAAAAATCAAGAATACTCATCGAGTATTGATATTTTCTTTATTGCTTTCTAAAATCGAACCTACGACCATTGGGAGTAAATAACCCCTGGACAATTAACACAGAGCCATGTAGTCACACGGTATGCAGAGCTTGTATTATGGATACTAGTCAACTAATACAAACACGTTTTTTTTTGTAAATACATACATAATATACATAGAAAACACCGCAAACAATCATACTCATGAATACAAATGTTTGCACCGTGCGAGGAATCAAACCCTCGATCGATCCGAAGTAAAGCGCTGTAGTAATCCACCACACCACCGAGACCATCAGAAGAGGAGCACCTAAATCGGTCAAGCCGCATTCGGGATTAACGCAAACGTGCAGAAAAACTGTCAAAATTCTAACAATATTAGAAATGACGGCATCACCAAGGCACTACAAGCAGCCTTATCATACCGCTTATATATAATCGAACCCACGACCATCGGAAGTAAGGCGGAATTAAACCACTAGACCACCAAGATCGTCAATTAAAATAAATTCTCATACATCAACACATTAACAACCCTTAATAATTGAGAGAAAGCATAATTTAGGTAGAACGATTACTCAAGAGAGTCTGCCAGCTTCCTTCCTTTACAAATCACTCCGTAACTAAATGTACATTGTGATTCCATTCAGAGAAACCTGTTTAATTTGTTGTGTATCTTACTGGAAACTAAAAGAAAAGTGCCTCGTTTTACGCTGGTTTGTTTTTGTGGTTATTTTCACGCCTGGTTAGCGTTTTGAGATACGAATACTAATTTGGTCGTTATTTTACTAAATAAAATAGAAAAAGAAATAATTTAATATAAGCGATTTTGAATAGTCATATAGTATTTTTTTATTGTATCGCTTATTTGTTAAAGCAGTGCAGGAAGAGTGAGAAACTGTTGCTCTTTTAAATAAATGTTCAGCATTTGGTATTTTAAATTGTGTGAATACAAACTGTGATATAGTAAGATTGACAGAATGACTGATTGAAGTAAATAAATATAGATATAGTATGTTAAACTGCACTGTAGCTGAGCCCGATATTTTTTTTTATTGTTTGTATCTATTACTTCATCTCGTATCTGTTTATTAACATTTCATAATAATAATAATAATCTCAGGACAATTCACACAGCGCCATCTAGACCCAAGTTAACCTAGCTAAAGCTTGCGTTATGGGTACTAGATAACTGATACACTTACTTAGATATATTTTTTTATTCCTAAATATTATATTATACATAGAAAATACTCAGACTGATACAAACAATCATACTCATGAATACAAATCATTGTGCCGTGCGGGAAATCGAACCTGCGACCATTGAAAGTCAACTGCTAAACCACCGAGGCCGTCTTATTGTTTAATATATTTTAATATTTCAAATTATTAATAATCTTTCTTATTTCTTCAAAGTAAGGTTATGTTACGAGTTAAGTTTAATACTCGTAATATTAACCAATTAAAAGTATATTCCTGAACATATTACAAGTGAATTTAGCAACAAAGCCAAAAGTGAACTGAAGTTTGTTACAGAGGTCACTCAGGAGAGCGAACTTCCGGTGAGCTTACACAAAAGTTAAACTCAAACACTTTTAAAGTTCTATGCAGTTGACTTACCTGTTGACTTTATATTTGTCTGAAAAATTTAATTAGAATTCTTTATAAAAGTAATCTATATATAAAAATAAAATTGGAGTGTCTGTTTGTAATACTGTAATAACCGTTTTTACTACTTGCATATGAATATAAATACGGTACATACACCAAAATAACATTTTTTACAATTTTTGTCTGAATCTGTCTATTTGTTCCGGCTAATCTTTAGCTATTTGAAATTCTTTAAAAAAATTATATCCGTAACAGAAATTATCCGAAACTAACAATTGATCCGAAATATTTTCATATCCGTATCCATATCCGGTATAATAATCATTTCAATATCCGAAACCTATCCGTATCCGAAATTTCATATCCATAACATCCTTGGTAAATATATACTATCTCATATTTGTTGAGCAAAGCCTATTTATTACTCACTAAACGATTACTTGAATGACGAGCGTGCATGGCAATAGTTGTTCATGCACGGGATTTTCATTTAATGTTAGACATAGACACCTATATAAATGTACACTTTAAATAAATTACTATCTTTTTCAATTGAATCTGTATACTGAAGTAGACGGTAGGGAAAAATTATTCAAAAAAATTTTGCGTTCATAAGCGGCTAAAATAAATCATAGAATAGGATAGGATAGAACAGGATAGGATAGTGTTGGAAGTATAATGCTGGCCATCGTAGGATTAGGTGTTTGTACATTTTTATAGAAAATGTCACTTTGAATATCTCTGTAATATTTGTAATGTCAACATGAAAATTTTATCATTTTAATATATTTTAATATTTAATCTGCTGCTGCTTTCTCTTATTTCAAAAGGATAGGATAGGATAGGATAGGATAGGATAGGATATGCTGTGATAGGATAGGATAGAAAATAATTTATTCAAATAAACATAATTTAATCACTTTTGAATAGTTATCATTCCTTTAATCTACCGCTCATTCGGAAAGCTGTCTCATCACAAGAAGAACGAGCCAGAAACTTGTGTGTTGCTCTTTTAAATAACCCTTGTACCTTCACATTTACAAGACATGATTGTTTTTATTTAATTTGATGTGATGTAATGAATTTGTGAAGCTTCGTGTTACCATTTCGGGCTGTTTGATCTTCAAAACAGCGATAAATATGTTGATGACACGTTTAGAATTGTCCGGTTGTTCGTCCTTTGTTGATCTCATTACACAGTCGATTACCGTCCTCTCATCCTGTGAACATGCCTGAAATATCGCAATATTTATCTATTCTAACAGTCTCAATGAAATATAACAGAGTTGACGAATATTAAAACTTTAATCATTAAAATTATAAATATTTAAGCATTGAATTATTTTATTAGGAGTAATTTAGAGAGAAATTCTATTTATGTTAATATAGAAAAAGTTTAATTTTAATGCATAATAAGTCGTGGGTTACAGTTAGTCTAGACATATAATGTTGTTGTTTGTGTAGGAGATATTTATCTAAATATATATAACTCAAAAGTCATAGTGATCTATCAAAGCACAGCCCACGGCACGTCAAAATGAAAATCGATTTCTATGTTGATTATCGCATGCCTCTTACTTGTTATACTGTAATTATTTATATAAAAAAAACATCTATTAAAAAGAGCAACACACAAGTTTCTTGCTCGTTCTTCTTGTGATGAATCTGCATTCCGAATGAGTGGTAGAATCAAAATATGACTATTCAAAAGTGCTTGTATTGAGTTTATTTGAATAAAGATTATTTCTATGGATATATAACACACACTTCTTTGGTTTTTCTCGCATTTGGTTTAAAGGGCGTGAGATACTGACAGTTACACCGCAGTTGTAGTTACACTACAGATAATATAATCTACACATATAAATAAAATTGTAGTGTCTGTTTGTAATATTGAAATAACCGTTTTTACTACATGCATATGAATATAAATACGGTACATACACCAAAATAACATTTTTTACAATTTTTGTCAGTCTGCCGGTCTGTTTGTTCCGGCTAATCACTGAAATGGCTAGACCGATTTTGACGGGACTTTTTTGGTAGCTGATGTAATAAGGAGTAACTTAGACTACTATTATATTAAAGTAAAATAAAATTCCACTCGGACGAAGTCGCGGGCTAAACTTGTATTAAACATAATTAATAGTCTTAGTACTTCATCAAGTCCTGAGCATCGGAAGTCCTTTCAATCGCAGATTGCATCTCGGACGCGCCCCCAATCTAAGTCGATCAAATCAAATTGTCACAGTCTGCTTCACCGGGGAATCGAATCCGCGACCCTCGTTGGGGGTGCGTTATTGTTTGCACAATGCAATATTCCTCATTGTGAGGTATGAATTACTACATTAATTTAAATAGCGTCTGTTCACTGTGAAGATTTTTAATGAATAATATAGCGTGTTATTATATACTAGCTTTTGCCCGCGGCTTCGCTCGCGTTAATTTACACCCTTAGGGGTGGAATTTATCAAAATCCTTTATTATGTGATGCTTACGTCATAGTAGCTTTATGCATGCAAAGTCTCAGCCCGATCGGTTTAAAATTGACAAAGTTTCACACAAACTTTCAACCCCTATTTTATTCCCTTGGAGGTAGAATTAATCAAAATCCTTTCTTAACGGATGCCTACGTCTTAACATCTACCTGCATGCCAAATTTCAGCCCGATCCGTCCGGTGGTTGGGCTGTGCGTTGATAGATCACTGTCAGTCAGTCATCTTTGAGTTATATATATTTAGACTAACTACTCGCCACGGCATCGCACAGTTGTACATGTATTATATATGAACCTTCTTCTTGAATCACTCTATCTATTAAAAGAAACCGCTTCAAAATTCATTGCATAGTTTTAAAGATTTAAGCATATATATAGACGGACAGACAGCGATAGCGACTTTGTTTTATAATATGTAGTGATATAATTTGACGGCCTCGGTGGTCTAGCGGTGAGCACACCGCCTTACTTCCCATGGTCGCGGGTTCGATTCCTTACACTGCACAAACATTTGTATTAATGAGTTTGTTTGTATCGGTCTAGGTGTTTTTTATATAATATATTAATATGTATTTACGAAAAAATATCTATGTATATATATCAGTTATCTAGTACCCATAACACAAGCTTTAGCTAGTTTAACTTGGGTTTAGATGGCGCTGTGTGAATTGTCCCGAAATTATTATTAAACTCATAATTTAGAAGCCGTTGTAGAGTAACGATTTAATGCATTGCTTGGGTTTGGGATACGATATTGAAACCTTCAAGAAAAGAGCTTATTCCTTTTTAAAAGGCCGACAACGTATGTTGTATCAGTCTGGTGTTTTATGCTCATGGGCACATATAAATACCATCAGGTGTCTGCATGCTCGTTTGTCCCCTGTGTTATAAAAAATGTGACTCGCCAAACTGCAGAATAGTCAATTACACACACATTATGTAACTTTTTATTAAATCTTACGGATAACTTGAATTCTGCTTATCTTGGGACTAGATGAGAGTATATATATGTCCTGAGTTATTATTATTATTATATATACATATAAATAAAATTGGAGTGTCTGTTTGTAATATTGAAATAACCGTTTTTTACTACATGCATATGATATAAAAACGGTACATACACCAAAATAAAATTTTTTACTATCTTTGTCTGTCTGGTTGTTCCGGATAATCTCTGAAATGGGTAGACCGATTTTGACAGGACTTTTATTGGCAGGTTGTTGATGTAATAAGGAGTAACTTAGGCTACTTTTATTTTAGAAAAAATCTTTTACTTCAGTAAACTAAAGTTAAATCCACGCGGACGAAGTCACGGGAACAGCTAGTTTCATAATAAATTTATGAACTCATTAGAATCTAGGTTCAAGATATCTATTGGTATTCTATTCCCATAAAATAACCATTATCAGCAATTATTATGGCGTATTTAACGTAGGCATAATCTAAGACCTTCTTATGTACCTATATGAGATAAAAACACCTATAAGGTTACTCTTCTTTCTCAATCGGGTAAAAGGACCATTCCACCATTCTATGTCCCCACCGGACTGTACTGCAGCATACTTGTTTTAATCGTGATCCATAATCGTGTTAGTCGATTCGATTCCCGCCCTAACACGTGAACCGTAACAGTCTATGTAGGTGCATACAACTAATTGATCCCGAATTTGCTCAGATTGTAATTAAATATTATCATGCTTCAAAACCAACTTTGTACAGTAACTAGCTTTTGTCCGCGGCTTCGCTCGCGTAGTAGTAAGTTTTATTAATTAGGTGTAATTTTTACGGATTTACTTTTGTTTAGTGTGTGTAAAAAATTAGGACCTACAAAATCTAAGTAGATTTATACAAACGTTCATCCCCTATTTCATCCCCTTAGGGGTGGAATTTATCATAATCCTTTCATAGGGGATGCCTACGTCATAGTAGCTTTAAGCATGAAAAGTCTGAGCGCGATCGGTTTAAAATTCTCTCCGATGAATTGAGTCGGTAGCAATTGACGGTTGACCTTTGACGTCGCAGTATGCGACGATGGCTGACCAGGACCTCTCGTTACTCGCCATCTCACGTTGCTGCTGGCAACGGGGTCATTCTAGGACTGCAACCAGGACGTGACGCTCTTCAGCGAATGCTGAACATTCTTCTATGTTGCACACTGTCCTGGCCGAACCCTCATGTTTGATGAGGTTGGTGAGTGGTGGTTGAGCATTTCATGTATTGCCTAGTTTTTCTTTATTTTCTTGACTAAATACGTGTTTTGTTTGTATTAATTATTAAGGTATATGTATAAAGAAAGAAAGAAATAAAAAATATTTATTCAGTGCTTTTCAACAATGTTACAATATATAAAACGAACAAACGAAATAAAATTAAATAAAATGTACATATAATTAAATTTAATTTACCGTAATAAATTAATACCAGCTGCTGAGTTTCACCACCGTACCACCCGCCAGAAACTGAAATACCATCCTGATCATCTGGATGAATGGCGGTCGTCCTCGTGTGGTTTGCTCTGGAACGGGGTTTTTTGACTGCACAACCAGGATTGTGGAATCACCTTCCAGCAATGGTATTTCCGAACCGATACGATATTGAAACCTTCAAGAAAAGAGCTAATTCCTTTTGAAAAGGCCGACAACGTACTTGCAATTCCCCTGGTGTTGCGGGTGCTCATGGGCGGCGGTAATCACTTACCATCAGGTGGGCCGCATGCTCGTTTGTCCCCTGTGTTATAAAAAAAAAACCGTGTAGATAATTAAAATAAACATAAAATAATCATTTTTTTACATACATATAGGTAGTGAAATGGCTCCACTCAGCTTTATTGTATGTCTTATGGGAACATACAGTTGGTTTTCAGTGGCACCAAAACCAGATTAAAAAAAAAATATATATATTAAAAATAATCATTTTTTTACATACATATAGGTGCTGAAATGGCTCCACTCAGCTTTATTCTATGACCTATGTGAACATACAGTTGGTTTTCAGTGGCACCAAAACGAGTAGATAATTAAAATATATAAATATCATTTTTTTACATACATATAGGTAGTGAAATGGCTCCACTCAGCTTTATTGTATGTCTTATGGGAACATACAGTTGGTTTTCAGTGGCACCAAAACGAGGAAAAAAATATATTGTATGTATATATATATACATATATATATTATTTATTCTATGACCTCTATTTGGTATTAAACATATAATTTATGAGAGAACAATAACAAAATACTTGAATAAAGGAATACTGAAGGAGCCAACATGCTCTCGCGTGACAGGAACCGCGATACGATCTCAGCGCCGATACTACGATTAGTAACAACACCGGTATGAGTGACGCGTTATTATACAACCATAAATATTATGTTAAATTATTCAATAACATTACTTATATATTCTTTATAAATCGTACAATAAAAAAAAAAAGAAAAAAAAAGTAAGACAATATATGACGGCCTCGGTGGTCTAGCGGTTTAGTTACACCGCTTTGCATCCGATGGTCGCGGGTTCGATTTATCGCACGGTGCAAACATTTGTATTCATGAGATTGTTTGTATCGGTCTGGGTGTTTTCTATGTATTTTTTTATTGGGGTGTTTGTGCTATTGTCAGGTGCTAAGACCTGTAGCACTGCGACCTGTATAGACCTATTTGCTCGCCCTTTCTCAAAGTTCGCTACCTAGACCCGTCAGGGACAAGAATTAAAGGATATTCTTAGGAGCGATGGTTTTTAACTTATTGTACGATTTATAAAGATTAAAATTATTGAGTAGTAATTAAGAATAAGTAAGAGTAAGACATATATATACTACTTGTGCCCGCGGATTCACCAGAATGAAATTTAAAGCACATGTGTTATTCTGATGTATGTTATATTACTGTAAAGTTTTATCAAAATCCGTTTAGTAATTTTTGCGTGAAAGTGCCATACTATCTCTTACCTGCAACTTCCTGGTATAGTGGTTTAGTACACCGCCTTACTTCCTATTGTAGCGGGTTCGATTCCTCGCACGGTACAAACATTTGTATTCATGAGTATGATTGTTTGTATCTGTTCGGTTGTTTTCTATGTATATTATGTATGTATTATAAAAAAAGTGTCGAAGGATAGTCGATCAGTAGTCTAGTACCAATAACACATGCTCTGCTTAGTTTGGGACTAAAATCAAATTCAAATTCTAAAATCATTTATTCATGTAGGACATTTTAGCCGCTTATGAACGTCAAATTTTTTATATTATAATTTTGTCCCTACCCTCCAGTTCAGTATATAAATACAATTCAGAAGAACTGGCAAGAACTCAATTGAATTACTTTTTTTTCTAAAAAAAGGTAGTTTCTTTACGATGTACATTTATATAGGTGTCTATGTCTAACATTAAATGAAAATCCCATGCATGAACAACTATTGCCATGCACGCTCGTCATTCAAGTAATCGTTTAGTGAGTAATAGGCTTTGCTCAGTAAATATTATATAACAGATGTTTTGAATTTATTTAAGGGTAATTCCAGTATATCCTTTGGTATCTTATTGTAAATTTTTATACCTATTACAGTAATGGCAGCCACAGAATACCAGTGCCGTGACAGTTAGCTGTCACGGCATATGCTGAGTGTCAGCCATGTTGCCAACCATATGTAGAAATAATATAAGATGTTTTTTTTTGTAATTGTTCTAAGTGTGTATGTATGTATATATGTATATGAGTGTGTATGTGCATATGTATATATATATATGTAAAATGTACCTTTGTAAAATGTGTAAATGTAATAATGGTTGTCAATAAATGTTTTTCTTTCTTTCTTTATTCTTTCTTTCCAGATAGACTAGGCGCTGTGTTAATAGTACAGTAATACTATTGTTATTACTTCATCTGTTTTATTAGATAAAGGACACTTCCAACTTTCAACCCCGTAACTGTATCACGATACCATCTATCATAACTACCAATTATATTAAAATCTGCTCAGCAATTTATTATATAAAAGAGAGATTACACGGAGCACTTGAAGCGGGCAGAAATAATACAACTTGGAATCCATTTTCCATTTTCCAATAGTATAGAAACAGTCTTTATTGAAATAAACTTAATAAGCACATTGAATAGTCATTTTGTTTGACGACCTCGGTGGTCTAGCGGTTTAGCACACCGCTTTACGTTCGATGGTCGCTGGATCGATTCCTTGCACAGCACAAACATTTGTATTCATAAGTTTGATGATTGTTTGTGTCAATTTCCCCCCGTCCAATTCAAACGGGGATCGATATTACGACGGCCTGAACCGAGGTTCGAACTCCTAGCGGTGCCCTCAGACTAAAGTCGTATCCGTCAGGCAGGAGTTGGCCTTCAGCCGCTCAATACGACCTTCCGCGGGTTTGGAGTGTCATCTGCACTCGCCCCATAACGTCCGGTGAAGCTGTAAAGGCCAGTTGCGGCCAACAGCATTAGAGTAGTCCGAAAAAAAAAAAAGATTGTTTGTGTCGATCTGGGTGTTTTCTATGTATAATATTAATGTTTTACGAAAAAAATATATCTCTGTATTTGTATCAGTTATCTAGTACCCACAACAAGCTTTAGCTAGCTTAACTTGGGTCTAGATGGCGCTGTGTGAATTGTCCTGAGATTAATATTATTTTGTTATTATTACTATCTACATTAACTCATTTCCTTTCCTTTTAATTCTACTTTTCCTTTCCTTATAGTCCCTTTCTTTCCTACAAACTTTCCATGGATATGTGTGTTTGTGATGTTTACTCTGGTCAGGTTTTCCACAGGAATTTTATGTGCTCTTCAATGAATTTTGTATTTTAAAGATTATAAAATTAATTTATTATGCTAATAGAAGTATGACATTGATATTTTAAATTATGGAAAAGAAAATAGGCTACGTGACGTCGAATCTGATTGCCGAATCGGAATATTATTAAGTTTATGTATGTTTATGTAGGTATGTATATATGTATATATATATTTATGTATATTTGCATGTATTATTTATACCTATATTAGTTGTGTTGTCATATGTACCACCTACTCTTTTTCTTATATCTTCACCGTCTACCTAAAGGTTGCCTGTAAGAGATTGTTTAGCGATAAGGCCGCCTTTTGTACTCATCATTGTAAATATACATTTTTATATTACTTAATATTTTCTGTAACTGGTGCAAAAAAGTGTAAAAATAAATGAATAAAATAACGTTAACTTAAAATTAAAGTTTTCCAGTTTCCCTAACGTATGGCTAGGTACTGAAAAAGCTTAATTCCTAAAGTCTAATTTTCCTTCAAAAGCTCTGGCAATCAAACGCAAAATCTCGTTATGTCTTACCATTTTTAAATACTTCACATCACGCTATTATTCAATTTATTTCAATAAGCAAATGCCTTTGAGCAATTCAGATTATAGATAAGAAAGTATTTCTTAAAATATTTTCAAGTAAAAGTTTTTTTTAATTATTCATATTCTTGGCTCGGTTTGATTCGTTTCACCTAACTTCGGGATATGAATGTACATAAATTAATATAATTATGCAAATATTAAAAACATAAGACCTCATTTGGTTATGGTAGCCAATAGGACATTCTAGATCATAAACAATATCAGAACCATGTTGACCTACTATATATTTTTATCAGACTTTAAAAATCAGAAAAATAACAATTTTACTGCATTTTTTATATAGATTGACACTGCAAACGTTGAGTTGCCAAATAAATTGCTATTAAAAAATAGGGGTTGATGGTAGCAGGGCGGTAATTTAGGGTATGTATTTTTAATATCACATTATAAAGATATTAAATAAAATGCACGAAAAAAATTTTAGGGGTGAAAAAAGAATCCTCACTTTCTCTAGCAGGTTGACTCCAGAAAGATAGACTCATCTTAAAAAACTAACTGTTTAATTGTAATAATTTAAATATATTAATTTCTATAACAGCTTTCATTGATATGTACACATTTCTAACAATCCCTTCTGCACAGAAGGGATTGTTAAAAAGAGTCCCCATTGCCAGCAATGTACCTCTAATGTAGGTTTTCCCTGAAAATCACGTGAATTAGCGTGGAAACCTGACCAGAGCTACGACCTTCTCCAGTGGCGATCAAATTCCGACCGTTATTGAGTCTACACCCATATTGCGACACGTGTTTCGCCTCTGAACGAGGCATCATCAGACGTTGAATGGAGTTCGGGTACAGCTCGGAAGTAGTGTTGACTCATCGGCGACCAAACCGCGATAGAGTCGATGAGTCAACACAAAATAGAATAGAATAGAATAGAAAATCATTACATTGAATAAAATAAATTTACATTGAAGCACTTTTGAATAGTCATTACATTTTTTTTCAATCTACCGCTCCTTCGGAAAGCTGTCTCATCACAAGAAGAACGAGAAAGAAACTTGCGTGTTGCTCTTTTAAATAATTTTATGATTACTTTACATTTTTAAGTTTAAGTGTGTGAATACAAACCACCAATTAGCACTAATTCAATTAAATACTCAAAAAAAAAAATATTGAATATATAACCAACTGGTTAAACAATTAATAAAAGGAAATCAGTCATAGTGATTAGAGGAGACCAGTCCCTACAAGCAGCACCCGTTCACGAGTATGACGGATGAGCCAGCCATCACTGCGCTCGACCATATTTTAGGGAGCCCAATGACCCGGCCCACCACACCGCCACAAGTCTGGACATTTTAGTGAGCATGACTACTCAAAACACTAGACCACGTCAAAGCTACTTACAATTGCCATCTGGAATGAATGAATGGAGAAGGTCGTAGCGCTGGTCAGGTTTCCACACCGAATATTTGTAGTCTCACACATGTTAATTAAACAAAGTAAAATAAATCCATCGAGTAGTGAAATGGACTTACGCAGAATAACATCTAATTAGATGAAATACATAGCAAAATAACTAATGGAAAAATGGAATTTCTTAAAATAACGAATTTGATATGAAAATTTGTACACCTTTGTTACCTGCAAAGGAACTACGATCCAGGTTTCATGTTTGGGGATCATTCTTGCCTATGTTGGGGACACACATTTACTAATAAGACGTAAGTCTGGCCGTCGTGGGCTCTTGGGCTATAAGCCCAATGAGAGGCAAGACAAAAATACATTTACTAATAAGACGTAAGTCTGGCCGTCGTGGGCTCTTGGGCTATAAGCCCAATGAGAGGCAAGACAAAAATACATTTACTAATAAGACGTAAGTCTGGCCGTCGTGGGCTCTTGGGCTATAAGCCCAATGAGAGGCAAGACAAAAATACCGGAATGTTGGAACGCTGTAAGTTAAACGTACTCGGCCCGCTCCTGACATTCCTCCATTTCACTTCATCTCTAATCATGTCAATCCACAGTGGAAACTCCTGAATTATTTCTAATTTATTCCGATGCCCGCCTCAGATGGCGGCTTTTTTATTTAGAGGTGGATATTGAAGTTTTTGAATTACATTCCCTTAACTGAACTAATATTACAAAATATTTGTTTCCTGTTCTTAAGCTTTGTTGAAGTAAATCTTCACTTAAATATACTAACCGAGACATCGGGCTGTACGTGATGTTACTAATGGCAGGCACAGAATACCAGCGTCGTGACACTTAGCTGTCACAGCACACGCTGAGTGTCAGCTGTTACGTCCTGGATAGCCAATGAAACTAGTGGACTGTATTAATAGGTTTAATATAAAAACTGTTATGAACAAAGGACAGATTCAGATAAATTTTAGAATGGAGGGATTATTTGTAAGCCGGTAAGTGTCGATGCCGGTCGGACAAGAAGTGCCGGTGTCCGCCACCGGCCGCAGTTGCCGATGCGCAGCACCGCCCCCGCAGCCCGCGGAGCGGTGCGTTGAGTGCGTAGACACAGCCATGTTGCCAAACATTGTATATAAATGTTTTTTAAATTGATAAAATAGGGGACGAAAGTTTGTATGAAACTTGGTCAATTTTAAAGTTAAGCTGGCTGAGTCTTTGCATGCATAAAGCTACTATATCGTAGGCATCCCCTAAGAAAGGATTTTGATGAATTCAAACCTAAGGGGAAAAATTAACGCGAGCAAAGCCGCGGGTAAAAGCTAGTTAATATATAATCTAATGCAAATAGAACTTAACTATTCATTTATTTATATCTAGTTTGCTATTTGGTAGTTTGTATCCGTAATCATGAACGAGTGCTGCTTGTGGGAACTGGTGTGTTCGGGTTAAAAACACTGATTAGACTCAATTCTCCCAAAATTGAATTTTAAAATGAATCTGTATTATTGTAAACATGTACAATATTTATTTGAAAATACGAGCTGAGTTTCTTAACACTTCTTCTCACCTTGAAATCATTCCGAACTGACTGTAGATTTGTCATATAATAAGAGATATTTTGAGTTTCACAAAATTCTTATAAATGTAATTCTGAATAACATTGATTTACAAGAGCAACACGCAAGTTTCTTGCTCGTTCTTCTTGTGATGAGTCTGCGTTCCGAATGAGTGGTAGAATAAAAATATATGACTATTGAAAAATTCTTATATTAAGTTTATTTGAATATATATAGATTATTTCTATTTCTTCTAACTAGCTTTGCCCGCAGCGACTTCGTTTTATACTATGTAATGATTAATAAGATCATAACAATATTTCATGTGCTTTGTTATTTTTTTTTTTTTTTTTTATATTTAAATACATTTTTCCACAGACATATTCGTCCGTGCCTTTTTTAATTTACTTTAATATTATAATATTTATTTAATTTCCATTTTTGTACAACTCCAGCCGAGATGTTACAATTTGCCTAACAGTGACACCGAGGCAGACCTTATCCGTCTGGCCCAGAACCACCGCTGGCCGGCCGGGTGAGTTGACAACATGCAGTGTCACCCATCTTTATTTGGAGGATTAGATTTATCAATATTTTTTGTTATTATTATTATATAATTATATTTATTATTATATAATTGCTTTGTTATTGTTACAGGTAAAGAATTCGATTATGTACCCAATTAAGCGATAAGGCCGCCATGTGTTTATCACATTTTCCTAGAAGTCTTTTTTTGTAAGTATTTTCTGTGCACTATAAAGAGTTATATTATTATTGTAAAAAATATATATATATATATAAAAATCATCGGTTATATAATAAATTTGACGACCTCGGTGGTCTAGCGGTCTAGCACACCGCTTTACGTGCGATGGTCGCGGGTTCGATTCCTCGCACGGCACAAATATTTGTATTCATGAGTATGATTGTTTGTATGGGTCTGGGTGTTTTCTATGTATATAAGTATGTATTTACGAAAAAAATCTATGTACTTCTATCAGTTATCTAGTACCCGTAACACAAACTTTAGTTAGCTTAACTTGGGACTAGATGGCGCTGTGTGAATTGTCCTGAAATTATTATTATATTAAAGCACATGGGCATCACATCATTATGTGCTGCCTGTGATACTACTTATGCATTTTTTATATATTGTATATAGAAATAGAAATAATCTTTATTCAAATAAACTCATTATAAGCACTTTTGAATAGTCATATTTTGATTCTACCACTCATTCGGAATGCAGATTCATCACAAGAAGAATGAGCAAAAAACTTGTGTGTTGCTCTTTTTAATAGATATTTTTTTATTCAAATAATTACAGTATAACAAGTGAGAAGCATGCGATAATCAACATAGAAGTCGCTACGCACTCATTATTAGTGTAATCAGATAATATTGTCAGTGCTACAGATTTAAAGTTTTTCTATAAAAAAATTATTATCGTTAACGAATTCTTCAATTTTCTAGTAAGCTTTTTTGCAAAGGAACTATTTTATTTGACATTTAAATCTTTTTTCTGGCAGATTTATAACAGACTCTGGTATTTTATTGTAAAACCTTACGCAAATATATTTTTAATTGTATATTATTTGATATAGAAAAATATTGTATGATCATTCTTCTTTTATCTTGTTTTCTTTCTATACATCATTATTATTCCATAGTATAAAACAAAGTCGCTGTTAGGGTGGCTAGTTAATGTAAATTGTCAATTACCAAGACAGGCTGACCTGAAGTCAGGTCAATTTATGTTATCATCATCTACTAGAGCCCCGTCAGCACAAACCGTTAGCGCAGGCTGGTGCATCATTCCATTATCAACCATGAAAATACACATAAACTGTGTATTGTAGCTGTTTTTTATACGTAACTCAGAGTCACACCATTATATTAACTCTTTATGAGGTCTGAGCTCGATATTTACCTAACACCGCCAGTTGGGATTGGCATTTTTTTTTTAATTTAATGGGATTGCGCTTGGTCTTTCCTCATCTGATAGTAAATGATGGCAATCAGTAGGTCTGGGAATCGATTACTATCCATTTTTCATACCCCTAAGTGGTAAAAAAACATATTTAGGGGTGGATATCCTAAGGGATATCCATTCCTAAATATGTTATGATATAGGATGTAACGCGCTTACCCAGAAGATATCACCATAGACTTGAAGAATCCGAGGTTGTATTTCTCCGGGAACACGATAGCTGGAAGTGTGCTCCACTCTTTGGCAGTGCATATTAGGAAGGACGATGCGAACCGCTCAGTGCGAATGTGCGGAATTTCCACGACGTACGGATGAAGTCCCAGTGTTCGGCGTGTAGTTCGGTGGTAAAAAGGAGAAGGCAAGATCAATGCTCGGCGCTCAACAGAGTCCAGGGCAGCCAGCTGATATTTGGCAGATCCATCCCACAAATGGCTACAATACTCCACGCACGATCGAACTTGAGCTTGGTATAGATTCAGAAGCTGTTCCGACGTAAAGTCTTGCTTTACCTTGAAGAGGATGCCAAGCATGTTTTCCAGGAACTGAAACGAAACTAAATAACGTCGAGAGAGATGCAACGTACGTTATTTTTTAGTGCGTACCTGTATATATTACGCGTTCTGGTGCGTTTAAATTAAATGCCACGATGTGCTAACTGACATGACCTCGTGCTCATCTTATCATCCTCCACTGATGCTCTACCAGCGTATAACGTAGGCAGGTACATCTGCATACGGTATACGCTGGCATCACAACAAAAAAGCAAAGCAACTTCCATTTTTTTAATTAGTAAGAATTAATTATGAAATAAAAAAAAATACTATAAGTACTTAAATAAAATGTAGCTAATTTTTATTTTACTATCTCTTATCTCAAGAAAAATAGACGATACCCCGGGAAATAACTAGTGTCCTATATGAATAAACGCTTGCTCTCGACTTTGACTGTCTTTCATTGTATACTCGATTCTGGGACCTTATTTACTTCTCAAATAGAAATAGAAATAGAAATAATCTTTATTCAAATAAACTTAATATAAGCATTTTTATATAGTCAAATTCAAATTCAAATTCAAAAATCATTTATTCATGTAGGACATTTTAGCCGCTTATGAACGTCAAGTTTTTACATTAGAATTATGGAAAGACTGTTTTTAGGAAGAAATACTAAGTTTAATACTAACTACCCGCTCCGACTTCGCCCGGGTGTACATGTATTATACATATAAACATTCCTAGCACATGAATCGCTCTATCTATTAAAAAAAACCGCTTCAAAATCCGTTGCGTAGTTTTAAAGATTTAAGCATACCTATGGACGGACAGACAGCGACTTTGTTTTATACTATATATATAATGATAATAGAAACAGGAGGGGCGGTTGTTGTTAGTTATATGGACTAATAACCCCATTATAAATAAATAACGCTGGACAATTAACACAGCGCCATCTAGTCCCACGGTAAGCAGAACTTGTGTTATGGGTACTAGACAACTGACACAAATACTTAGATATTTTTTTTGTAAATACATACATAATATTAGAAATCACCCAAACCGATACAAGCAATCATACTTAGAAATATTTGCATCATGCGAGGAATCGAACCGGCGACCATCGGAAGTACAGCGGTGTGCTAAACCGCTAGACTACCGAGGTCGTCAGTATATAATATTAGAACATATAACAGATTATTTTTAAATTTAATCAAAGGACTGACATATCATATCCTATTTATACCATCATGTTAACCGGACGCGGGGGCGTGCAGTAACGTAATGTAGCGAAATATAAACTTCCACTTTCCCCCATAATCACGACATAAAAGTTGCTATAACTACATTCGCACGGAACCCACTACACCTCGAACCAGGGCTGTCTACCGTATGAGGAGTTTCGTACCGGTACGAGATTTTCAGTACGAGACATCGTTATTGTACGAATCCGTACGAAATTTATTTTTTTATAACTTAGGAGACAAACGAGCATGCGGCTCACCTGATGGTAAGTGATTACCGTCGCCCATGAGCACCCGCAACATCAGGGGAATTGCAAGTACGTTGTCGGCCTTTTAAAAAGGAATTAGCTCTTTTCTTGAAGGTTTCAATATCGTATCGGTTCGGAAATACCATCGCTGGAAGGTGATTCCACAATGTGGCTGTGCGAGGCAAGAAGTTTCTAGAAAACTACACTGTGGAGGACCGCCATTCATCCAGATGATCAGGATGGTATTTTAGTTTCTATTCTAAATCCACCTGAAAAAAAATTCAAATATAACATTTTCTCTGTGATTGTGAAAGTGATATGACCATATGACCACATATTACGCCGACCTCAAATAAATGGGATAAGGAAGAAGCAGATGATGATGATGATGATGTGAAAGTGATATGACCGCAGCAGGAACACAATGACTAATTTATAATTTTTTTTTTACTTTAAGTGGATTTACAAGGATTAGGCATGCGATAATCAGTATACCGCTTCGCACATAATATCTCAATTCAGATAACACTGTCAGCAATATGAACTAGATAGCAAGGATAACGTCTGCTCTTTTGAAATATAAAATTCAAAAAATTCAAAATTCAAAATATCTTTATTCATGTAGGTCTATTATAGACTCTTATGATATGTCAAATCTACCGTCAGTTCGGAATGATTTCGAGATGAGAAGAACTGACAAGAAACTCAGCTCGTATTTTTTTAATGTTGTACATATTTACAATAATACTATTTCATTTAAATTCAAATTTGGGAGAATAGAGTGACCACCAGCATATGCTATATAAAAAAAATAAAAAAATCTAATCAGTGTTCGCAACCTGAACAGACCAGTCCCCACAAGCAGCAGCCGTACACGAGTATGACGGATGAGCCAGCCATCATTGCACTCAACCAATTAGAGGGAGCACATCGACCCGGCCCACCACGCCGCCACAAGTTTGAACTTTATAGCGAGCATGACTGTTTCAAGTTACTCCACTACGTCATTTATATTATTTACAGCATAAACTGTATGTATAAGATCAGGTAAACCGGTATGATAAAGTTAGTGCTGACGGCGTTCCTTAAGATTGCTTGACAACGTGCTTGCAATTCCCCTGATGTTACGGGTGCTCATGGGCTGCGGTAATCATTTACCATCAGGTGAGCAGCATGCTCGTTTGTCTCCTGTGTTAAAAAAAAATTGAGTTTTGGCAACCCTATCTGGAACTATTCGTAGGTATCTCAGAGATATTTTACGATTATTCCGACGGCGATACGTCTTTTTATCTTAACACTGGTACGTGATCGGATATCTGCACCAGCCCTAATATTTTACACTTCCCTAAAAATACATGGGGTGAGCTGTATATACAGTCGACTGGAAATCTGCAAGTCTGCAACACGCAAGTTTCTTTCTCGTTCTTCTTGTGATGAGTCTGCGTTCCGAAGGAGCGGTAGAATAAAAATATGTGACTATTCTGAAGTCCTTATTTGAATAAAGATAATTTCTATTTTTATTATACTTCATTCGTTTTTATTTATCTTATCCTAATCCTAATCTTTACATAATATAAAACAAAGTCGCTGTCACTGTCCGTCCCTATGTATGCTTAAATCTTTAAAACTACGCAACGGGTTTTGAAACGGTTTTTTTAAATAGAGTGATTTTTTTTTCGGACTACTCTAATGCTGTTGGCCGCAGCTGGCCTTTACAGCTTCACCGGACGATAGGGGGCGAGTGCAGATGGCACTCCAAACCAAGGAAGGACTTATGGAGCGGCTGAAGGCCAACTCCCGCCTGACGGATACGACTATAGTCTGAGGGCACCACTAGGGGTTCGAACCTCGGCTCAGGCCGTCGTAACATCGATCCCCGTTGAATTGGACGGGGGATCGATCGGAGGGGGGAGTTATTATAAAGGAAGGTTTATATATATAATACATGTACACCCGTACGAAGCCGGGGCGAGTAGCTAGTAATGTTATAAATGCGAAAGTAGAGATTTTTGTTACTCTTTCACGCAAAAACTACTGAACTGATTTAGATGAAACTTTACAGTAATTTAGCTTATTCATCATTATATATACTGCAGACGTATATAGTGACAGTAACACGAAGTGACGACCAAGTGAAACTCAAAATCAAAGCAAATAAGTACCCGAAATTATTATATATCCCTTTAAATTACCTAATTTGTCTATCTTCAGTAGATGTGGGTATCTACTGTCAAGCAACAAACAGTCAGACATTCCTTTGTATCATTTTCTGCTATCCATACATGTATATATTTATACAGTTACCTGTAATTGTGTAGATTATATTTCTGACGGCCACGGTGGTTTAGTGATTGGCACACCGCTTTATTTTAGATGGTCGTGGGTTTGATTTGTATTCATGAGTATGATTGTTTATATCGGTCTGGGTGTTTTCTTTGTGTATTATGTATGTATTTACAAAAAATATATATATTTTGTAGTTTTTATCAGTTGTTTTGACACGAGAATTTTATATACACAACTTTACAATTGTGTTATGGGTCTAATACCCATAACACAATTATAAAGTTACTATTTATCTTATATATATTTTTATGAAACCTCATGCCTTTAAGTGATAATGGTTGTCCACTCCTAATATTATTTTTTATTTATTGGGGCAAATTTTTTTAATTATATTTTTTTATTATGTGTCATGAAAAAATACATATAAACCTAAATTTTCACCCTTCTATCACCAACCCCTATTTTTTATAGCGTTATTAATTTATATGGCAAAACAACGTTTGCCGGGACAGCTAGTATATATATAAATAGTTACATCATAGTCATCACCATCAGCCTATGTTTGTCCACTGTTGGACATAGGCCTTTCCCAGAGACTTCCACCATGTGCGCTCTTCCGCCTTCCGCATCCATCCACTCCTGGCCACCTTCGTAATGTCATCGGTCCATCTTGCAGGAGGGCGCCCGACACTCCGTCGACCCATACGCGGCCTCCACTCCATAACGTTTCTTCTCCATCTATCATCGCTGACTCTGCTGCTATGCCCAGCCCACTGCCACATGAGTTGACATCATAGTGATATAGTTATAATTTCCGCGCCGAAACTTTTATAAATAACGCGAAATTTGCTGTAAACAAACAAACGGAAACATTCTCTCAAAACAACTTATTTGTTGGTTAAACAGCTCCCTTCCTCTCTGGCAATGAAAACAGCCATAACATTAATGTTAATTGTTATAACCCTTCATTTGGTTGAATATTTTAACAAACAAATTAAATTGTAATTCACTAGGTTACAGTGGTTGCAGTGACACGACCATAACGAGAGTGTACGAGAATTTTGGTTTATTTAGTACTATATTTGAAAATTGACCCTGTTGGTCTAGCGGTATGACGCACCGTCTTACTTCCGATGGTCGCGGGTTCGATTCCTCGCACGGTAACATTTGTATTCATGAGTATGATTGTTTGTATCAGTCGGGGTGATTTCTATGTATAATATGTATTTATTTACGAAAAAAATATATATCCATGTATTTATATCATTTGTCTAATACTCATAACACAAGCTTTAGGTAACTTAACTTGATCATTATCTTATATATAAAATTCTCGTGTTATAGTTTTCGTTCCCATACTCCTCCGAAACGGCTTAACCGATTCTCATGAAATTTTGTGAGCGTATTGAGTAGGTCTGAGAATCGGCCAACATCTATTTTTCATCCCCCTAAATGTTATGGGTAGTCCACCCCTAAATTTTTTTTTATATTTTAAGGCAAAACAACGTTTGCCGCGACAGCTAGTATAGTATAAAACAAAGTCGCTGTCGCTGTCTGTCCGTCCCTATATATGCTTAAAGCTTTAAAACTACGGATTTTGAAGCGGTTTTTTTAATAGATAGAGTGATTCAAGAGGAAGGTTTATATGTATAATACATGTACACCCGTACGAAGCCAGGGTGAGTAGCTGGTATTAAATAAACCATAAAAGGTATAAAAAACTGTCAAAAGCTGAGAATATGAGATAACTGCGATAATAATAATAATCTCAGGATACACACAGCGCCATCTAGACTCAAGGTAAGCTAGCTAAAGCTTGTGTTATGGGTGTGTTTAAACCATATCATTCTGGATCATTCTGGACTTTTCATTTTTCCATATTATTGACTTCCTTCTGATAATTAATAAATAAGTGTATTGTGCCTAAACACCAGGCGCACCCCACAACATCAAGATACTCTGAAATATAAATAATAATTAATAAAATAATAATAATAATAAATACCTGTCGCATAACCCGAAAATTCTTGACCTCCTCAACAATATCTTCACCCAGCACAACCTCTCCCACACTTGGCTAAGACCCGTGTAGGTGAGTATTACCTTCTTTTAAATCCATAATAATTTTTTTTTTTATTTTATTTATTCATTTATTTCAGGCCCATATTATAAATACCTTATAGACTAACATACATATAATATAATATTTAAAAACTAATACAATAATATTGTCTGTGTGATCACGGCACTGAAGACGGCAATCTGCCACGGTAGCGCCGATACACCACACCTTTCGGCCAGTAGTCCTCTTTCATGAAGGTGGGCAATAATAATAAATTAATAATTAATAATGTTACGTCGCAGACTGATAATTTAATAATAATATTTATTGTCACAGTTTACCACATGGCCGTACACCCTAAACAGTTTCACATAATCCAGCCCCAACTAACGGATGCCTCAATTTGAAGCATCAGTAGCACTTCCCCTTTAATTTACTGCGGGGGTGGGGTGGGGGTAGTTTATCTTTATTGCACCCCCCGCCCCTGCTGGCTCAGCATGGTAGGGTCTTAGGGTCTTACGTCATTACCACGCTTAAAAGGTTTTGCAATTTATGTAGAATAAAATCATCAATACACGGGTCAAGGGGTACAGAGTTGAGTGATTTTTGATCGTTTGTAGTCCATTCATCGAAGACTTTATGCAAAGTGAAATCCGTCAAATTCAAATACAAATAAAAAAATCATTTAGTCATGTAGGACATTTTACAACGTCAAATTTTTACATTACAATTTTAATTTTTAACCCTACCATCCAGTTCGGTATATAGATCCAATTGAGAAGAACTGTATATATATACATATATCCTCAAATCGTTTTAATACGAAACATAATTTATGATAAAAAAAAAATAAAAATAATAACCCTGGACGTTTTTTTTTGTAAACCCATACATATTACACATAGAAAACAGCTAGACCGATAAAAACAATCATACTCATGAATACAAATATTTGTGTCACGCGAGGAATCGAACCTGCGACCATCGGAAGTAAAGCGGTGTATTAAACCGCTAGACCACCGAGGTTGAATAAATGACCTACAGTACTTGACATGGCTCCCTTTGTCATGAAACAGGGATCCAGGATTAAGGCAACGCGATGTGTCGAAATGAATCATTGCCGCACAGATAATCTCGACTAGCGAGTTGTTCCCGAATTTTTATAGTACGGGTACCGATAAATGTTTTTGTACGTTATATCATATTTTATGATCCACATTTTTATGCCGACATTTTATTAATGTTTAGAGGGCTTTGCAATTGGATATTAACGGATATTGAAAGGTACTAATAAGAAATAAATAATTTGGCATCTGTTGGTATAAAAGTAATTTCACTTCAATAGTAAATCTGGACAATCTATTCAGATTAGAATTGCTGAGCCGAAATTTAAAAAACCAGAATTGAAACTACAAAACAAACAGGACTATCCAGTTTAGAAACTGAACGCAGTAATAGTGTTGCAATAGTTATATTAATGTGATTCAGTTTTAATATAATTAGTAAGCGATGTCTTACAGTAGTTTTTTACAACAAGTTTATTAAACTATTTTTGTAGTTTTTGTCAGTTCGTCACTATCTGCTGCCTTTTTATCCTATTTATTTGTGGTCGTCGTAATATGTTTTTCGCTTCCATTCATCCCTGTTCGCAGTCATCTCGTTATTTACTTCCTTTTTTAACATATCATGTTTCACACAGTCCATCCATTTCTTTTTCGGTCTTCCTCAGCTCTTTGTCGGTTTGTCTGTATATCTATATCTTCCTCTGCAATACGGTAGTTCAAGAAAACCATATGCCTCTTCAGTTTGTTTCCGTGTGGCATGGTTTCTGGCCTTTTTTTTTTATAATAGTGGGTTTGCGCTTGGTCTTACCTCATCTGATGGTAAATGATGGCAAGACCTAGGATATAGCGTGCTTACCCAGAACAAATCTATCCATAAGTTTTTTTACATCCTCTATGGTCAAGTAGTTTTGCACATTGCCTTTTTCTGATGGTCGCGGGTTCAAGTCTTTTCGCCTCACACGATTTTATTCCAGGACAGACATGCTCTATCTGCTATACAATGTGTGAATCTGTAGTTAACATTTGCGACCACGTGGACTCACAGATTGACTGCCATTTTTAGTATTATATGAGAATTAAAAGAAAACTTTCTAGACAATTGTGATTGGCCAGTATTGATGCCTTTCTATATTAGGCACTTTAAAATCTGCGATAAGCCTACGTTGGACTCTCGGTGTACGAGATCGAAGATATCCCCAATTTTATTCCTGCAATGATTGAAACCAAAGTCCCTTATCAAATCTTTGATACTCCTCCCTAATCCGACCTAACTGCATTGGATTAGAGTTCAAAATTGTACGGAAACAATACAATATAGAGTCTAGGGTCGAGAAACTCTTACAACTTTCCATTTTACATTTCAAATGTGTTCTGACGCGCTGTAATAGAGTCTATTTTTTTAAAATTAACCGCGTTCACTTTTTTGCTTTTAAATGTAACACGTGGAGTTCTTTTCTTTAATTCAAACTCAACCGTATACCTATACAAATAAGGTTAAATTTCCGCTGCGTCGATTAAAGATTTAGATGTATATATGTATGAGTACGGTAGTCTTTGTTTCTCGTAAATTAGGTCACGTTCCTGTATCTAAACTAATGTAATATATCAGTAGTTCGCATTGATTTGGAAAATTACGTTTCGACCCACTATCTTTGAAAAGACAAATTAAGTAAAAAGGGTCCAAGTCACGTCTGCTCAGGTTTCCTGTAACCCTACCACCTTTTGTGCGAGTAATGTATTCAATTCAAGAAATAACATCATATTTTGCCGTGAAAATATTATAAGTATAAATAAGAGGTATTGTAGTGTTCGTATAATAAGTTTGAGGTCGCGAATTGTGGCTCGACAAGCTGTATATTATTATAGAGAAAAATCTAAAAGCTAACTTAAGCTCGACTGCCGCATGCATCCTCATGTAAAGAGCGAATACTGTAACATATAGTAATTTTAAGTAGATATGACGTGGTCGAGTGGAATGATGCTCAATAAAATGTCCAGACATGTGGCGGCGTGGTGGGACGGGTCATTGGGCTCCCTAAAATATGGCTATACATCATACTCGTGAACGAGTGCTGCTTGTAGGGACTGGAATCTTTTTTCTTTGCCTTTTTTGGGCTAGATTATTGAATATTGAATATATTATAACACGCAGACGAAGTCGCGAGCACAGCTAGTATTATATATAAAATTCTCGTGTCACAATGTTAGTTACCGTACTCCTCCGAAACGGCTTGACCGATTTTTATGAAATTTTATATGCATATTCAGTAGGTCTGAGAATCGGCTACTATCTATTTTTCATACCCCTAACTGATAAGGGTGGACAACCACCCCTAATATTATTTTTTTATTTTTTGGGTGAAATATTTTATTTATGTTTTTTTATTATGTGTCAACCGCTCTAATCAATCAATATACCGCTCATTCGGAAAGCTGTCTCATCACAAGAAGAACGAGCAAGAAACTTGTGTGTTGCTCTTTCAAATAATCCTTGTAAGTTCACATTTTATTATTTCTTTGAATTAGTGCTTATCGGTGGTTTGTATTCACACACTTAAACTTAAATTGTAAGTAAGAATAAATTATTTAAAAGAGCAACACACAAGTTTCTTGCTTGTTCTTCTTGTGATGAGACAGCATTCCGAATGAGCGGTAGATTAAAAAAAAAATGTTATGACTATTCAAAAGTGCTTCAATGTAAGTTTATTTGAATAAATGATTTTCTATTCTATTCTATTCTATTTTTCAAGTCGAAACGTGTGAATACAAACTACCAACCAGCACTAATTTTTTAGGGTCAAATATAAATACACAATAAGATTAAATAAGTCGTAGTGATTAGAGCAGACCAGTCCCTAAAAGCAGCACCCGTTCACGAGTATGACGTTCAGGGTCTAGACTATCTGTGTACCAAATTTCATTCAGTCCATCTACAATGGACTGTGTTCTGATGAATTGTTTGACATGATGCCTACGGCTACCTTTTACCATCGCACCGCTCGCCATCGACAGGGAATTCATCCCCACACGCTGGAACCTAAGTGGTCTCGGACAGTGCGGTTTCAGAGGAGCTTCCTCCCGCGTACACTTAGATTGTGGAATGAACTACCAGCCGAGGTTTTCTCGAGAGACTACAGCATGGGGGTTGTCAAGAAGGGTATATTAAGGTTTCTTAAGGGTCGGCAACGCGTATGTGACACCCCTGGTGTTTCAGGCGTCCATAGGCTACGGTAGCCGTTTACCATCAGATGGGCCGTATGCTTGTTTGCCACCTAAGTGGTATAAAAAAAAAATCGGTTCAATAGTTTTGTCGGGAACGCCAGACAGACAGACAGACAGACAGACAGAGTTACTTTCGCATTTATAACATTAGTAAGTATATACCATACCAATATGATATAGGCCAATCTTATTAGTTGTAAAACATGATACAAAGAGCCGGCTGATCACGATCACGTTCCCACTATTATGTCTAAATTTTATCCAATATCAAATATATGGCCCCTACGTGATCCATACACGATTTTATTACGTTTCATGTAAAATTAGTCGATGTATCGCTATATATTACTGACGGCCTCGATGGTTTAGCGGTTAAGCACACCGCCTCATTTCCGATCGTATTAGGTTCGATTCTTCGCAAGGTACAAACGTTTATATTCATGAGTCTGTGTGATTTCTATAGGTATTATGTATTTCTATGTATATACGTGGAATGTTATTTTTATTATAGTTTTATTTTAAAAAAAGGAATTGAGAGAGTTGACGGAACGACGTAAGACGATGTAAAGATGACTTTAAGACGTAAATAAGTAATTAAATATTATAAGACTTTTCTTCAAGTCTCACTCGCGATAATCACACATATATGTGAAAACTAGCTTTTGCCCGTGGCTTCGTCTGCGTTAATTTATCTCCTTAGGGGTGGAACTTATCAAAATCCTTTCTTAGGGGAGGCCTACGTTATAGCAGCTTTACGCAGGCAAAGTCTCAGCCCGATTGGATTAAAATTGACAAAGTTACATACAAACTTTCATCCCCTATTTTATCCCTTTGGGGGTAGAATTAATCAAAATCCTTTCTTAGCGGATGCCTACGTCATAACATCTACCTGCATGCCAAATTTCATCCCGATCCGTCCAGTGGTTTGGGCTGTGCGTTGATAGATTACTATGTCAGTCACCTTTGAGTTATATATATTTAGATATGAAATAAAGAATAATGAACTAAAATAAAAGTCGAAATGTTGAAACTAAAATTAAATTACATTATTTATTATAGTTTTAGTTTCAACATCACGTTCAATAACTATTTATAAAAAAAATGTATCTATGTATTTATATCAGTTGTCTAGTACCCATAACACAAGCTCTGCTTAGCTTGGGACTAGATGGCGCTGTGTGAATTGTCCTGAAATACATCAGAATGACACATAGGCTATAAATTTAGTAGTTTTATCTAAATCCGTTCAGTACTTTTTGCGTGAAAGACTAACATACAGCCATACATAAAATCCATACTGACAAACTTTCGGATTTATAGTATTAATCATTACATAGTATAAAACAAAGTCGCTGTCACTGTCTGTCCCTATGTATGCTTAAATCTTCAAAACTACGCAACGGATTTTGAAGCGGTTTTTTTAATAGATAGAGTGATTCAAGAGGAACGTTTATATATATATATATATAACACATGTACACCCAGACAAAGCTAGTTATAATTAAATAAAAAAATCGTTAACACTTTTATTGTCATTTAAATTGAATTAATAAACTTTATATAAAAAGCTAAGTAATGCTGTACAAGTTATTAAACATCGAAGTTTGTTTTGAATAGATTAAAACTTATTTATATAATCATTGTCTATAGAACTTCGGTTTTCGATTAAACTTACTCATAGACAGGTTCGAATTCTGTCTGTATTGTACTTCAATAAAAAGTAATAATATAGATAAGAAATAGAAATAATCTTTATTCAAATAAACTCATTACAAGCACTTTTGAATAGTCATATTTTGATTCTACCACTCGTCGGAATGCAGATTCAGCACAAGAAGAATGAGCGAGAAACTTGTGTGTTATCTTTAGAATAGATTTTTTTTAAATTTTGTATTTTTATACTATATATTGCTGGAACCATAGCCTATATAAAAGAAGAGCATTATAGTTATCACGTTATCATTTGACGCTCGTGATAACACTCTTCTTTTATACTACGTAAGTGGCAAACAAGGATACGGCCCATCTGATGGTAAACGGTTACCATAGCCCGGTTTTCCGAATCAGTGGTACGCGTACCCCCAGGGGTACGTTAAGTTGCATCAAGGGGTACATGCGGCTATCCGCAAAACAAACAAACATACACACTCACAAACTTTTACATTTATAATATTAGTGTGATTGCTACCATAAGGGGTACGCAAGGTTTGAGGACTTTTTTGAAATGGTACGCAGCAAAAACTGTTTGGGAACCACTGCCGTAGCCTATGGACACCTGAGACAACAGGGGTATCACGTGCACGTTGCCAACCCTTAAGAAACCTTAATATACTCTTCTTAAAAAACTCCATGCTGTAGTCTCGTGAGAAAACCTCGGCTGGTAGTTCATTCCACAATCTAAGTGTACGCGGGAGAAAGCTCCTCTAGAACCATACTGTCCGAGACCACTTAGGCATGGATGGATGGACCTCCCTGTCGATGGTGAGCGGTGCAATGGTAAAAGGTAGCTGTGGGCATCATGTCGAGCAATTCTTCAGAACACACACATGTATGAGAGTACGAGTACGTGTGAGAGTGAATAAAAAGTACAATCGTGTTTTCCATCCAATTATATAACAAAAAAAACAAAAGCATAATGGGGCGACCTTATCGATTAGCATTTAAAGTTCCATATTCCTTATATTTCGAGGGTCCGTGTTAAAATCCTGCAATAAATAGGAATACGTAAACAAAGGGCATCCGACGTTCGGATCAGTTTTTCAGGCGGACCTCTCGCGTAATAACAAAGAGTGCTGAAAATATTAAACGATTTCACGTTATAGAAATGGCTTATTTCTTTGGCAATTTATTAAAAGATGTTTTTCTGGCTATTTATAGGGGTTCTGTGTTATTTTTATGGCGCTCGTAAATTTGAAACTAAAACAATTATTTATTTTTTATTGCACCTGAAATTAAATCTTCTAAATATAAATAACTCAAAGGTGACTGACGTAGTGATCTATCAACGCACAGCCCAAACCACTGGACGGATCGGGCTGAAATTTAGCATGCTGGTAGATGTTATGACGTAGGCATCCGCTAAGAAAGGAATTTGATTAATTCTACCCCCAAGGGGATAAAATAGGGGATGAAATTTTGTATGAAATTTTGTCAATTTTAAACCGATCGGGCTGATTACTTTGCTTGCATAAAGCTACTATGACGTAGGCAAAGAAAGGATTTTGATAAATTCCACCCCTAAGGGGATAAAATTAACGCGAGCAAAGCCGCGGCAAAAGCTAAAGCTAGTTTTTATATATTTGTTGGGACCCCAATTACTTATTATGATTGCGGGTTAGATTATAGACCGATACAATCAATTGCAATCATGGAAATGATTATTAATATTAATGTAGAGTTTTCTATGTTTATTAATATTGGAATTTGGAATCATAAACAAGCTAACAAAGAACTCATGTGTTCCCATTCTTGAGGACTGAGATGTCATGCCACTATATCCTGTAATTTCACTACCTTACCGTATCATTCCACTGAAACATAGTTAACAAAGCAAGCTGATTGGCGGCTAAAATGGGAGAGTCAGAGGTACCAAGCAGAGAACTTTGTGCAAAGTTTATTTCGGTAAAGTGTAATGTACATAAATTTTAGGCAAAGAGGGTCTTTGCCTAAAAATACGGTAATACAAAAGCCTACTCCATATTCTATATAAATTTTAGGCAAAGATTGTCTTTGCCTAAAAATATGGTAAGACAAAAGCCTACTCTATATTTTATATAATTTTTGGGCAAACATTGTCTTTGATTAAAAAATATGGCAAGAGCGCACTCCATATTCTGTACCTGTTTGAAGTACGTAAGGAAATAATGAAAAGCAGACCTCCCAAATTAGATTTCGTAACAAACATAATGATATTCGATCATCAACAAATTCCATTGAAGAATACAATTTAATAACATTTTTCTATCTTATATTATAATTAGGGTTGCCAACTTTTTATGACAAAAAACGTATGAACTGGTTTGGATAGAAAATATAATAATATATAATAAAAAATAAAGTATTAGGAGAAAACAGTATTTTTCAAATTACATATTTTTATTGCTTTAAAAACGTACTTTTGTGTACTGTTACCACTAGAGCTGTGACAAATGTCACAACTCACAATTGACATCTAACATTTCGTTCAGTCATTATAAATCGTTAAGTACCCAAAATGAGTATTTTGTTTTACGCATCACAGTAAAGGTTGAAAATAAAGTATTTTCGCATACATTATTTGTATGTAAACGTATAAAGTATAATTACCAAAAATAAAGTAGGATATTTTATTATAAAGTATGGTTGGTCGGCAACCCTAATTATAAGACTGCTTTGATTGAAAAAATCGGTAAAGCGCGAATCGAAATTGAACACAGACGATTTCAAATAAATAATACATTATTATTTATTGTAAACACAGGAAAGTTAAAGAAATATTGTATATCATTATATAGTATAAAACAAAGTCGCTGTCGCTGTCTGTCCCTATGTATGTTGAAATCTTTAAAACTACGCAACGGATTTTGAAGCGGTTTTTTTAAATAGGAAGGTTCATATATATGTATGAAGCCGCGATTAGCTAGTAGTATATAAATGAAGTAGAAGTCAGGATAGATAGATGACGCTGTGTGAGATAAGCAGAGCTTGTGTTATGGATACTAGACAACTGATATAAATACATAGATAATTTTTTTTTTGTAAATACATATTATGTTGATTTGATTTGATTTGATATAGTTTTAATAATCTGTGATTTCGTCTACACTAAATTTCACCCCCTATTTCACCCCCTACATATCCAGTATTCAGTTAAAAACCTTTCTTCGATCTCATGATATATTCTATTTTTACGTCCAACTTTATTAAGATCCGATTAACCTTTCGTATCGTATTTATAACACTAAGGAAGGTGTTACATGTGAATGTGGATGATTATAAGGGTAGAGGAAGACCGAAAAAGAGATGGATGGACTGTGTGAAAGATGATATGGTGAGAAAGTAAATAACGCGATGACTGCGAACAGGGATGAATGGAAGCGAAAAACATTACGACGACCACAAATAAATGGGATAAGGAAGAAGCAGATGATGATGAGTATATACCGCTGTTGTAATATTCGATGCACTGTTGTATTGGGCATATGCCTGTAAGAATAGTGTGTGTATAAATGAATAAATAAAATAAAAAAAAATATATAAATATATATATATATATATAATTCTTTTTAATTTTTTCTTGCCTTTAAGGTTAAAAACCTAATGATTCAATTACAATAGGCTGTGATTAAAGTCTACGTTATTGAAAACGTTATTTACGTTCTTAAATATTACATACTCGTTCGATTTATTCTTAAAAGAATTATATTTCTATACTAGCTGTACTCGCGACTTCGTCCGCGTGGAATTTAACTTTATTATCTAAAATAAAAGTAGTCTAAGTTACTCCTTAGGCCTTAGGTTAACAGCAATCCTTTGCCAAGCTGAAGAGGAAACTCCACTACACATCCTATGTGGTTGTAGCCCACTCATGCATAAACGAAATATCTCCTTTGGAAAGTTTACACTCTCTCCTGAGGAGATAAAAACCATCGCTCCTAAGAATATCCTTCAATTCTTGTCCCTTACGGGTATAGGTAGCGAACTCTGAATAAGGGCGAGCACAATAGATTACAGCAGTGTTACAGGTCATGCACTTGACAATAGCCCAAAGCCCCCAAAAAAAAAGTTACTCCTTATTTCATCAGCTACCTGCCAAAAAAAGTCCCGTCCAAATCGGTCCAGCCATTTCAGAGATTATCCAGAATAAACTGAGAGACAGAAAAAAATTGGAAAAAATGTTATTTCGGTGTATGTACCGTATTTATATTCATATGCATGTAGTAAAAAAGTTATTTCAATATTACAAACAGACGCTCCAATTTTATTTAAACGTATAGATGTAGCGTGTATTCTTAAAAATATATATTGTATTTACGCATTGGATCAACAAATAAATTGGTAAATATCAAAAGCAAATGTGCCCGTACATTGTATTGAAACATCTGACTCCATTGCTGAAGGTTTTTCAATGGGAACCTTTGAAGTTTTATATTCAAAGCGCATTATATTTCACTTGTACTGATTCAGAAATACTAAGGTTACATTTATTTAGTACTATATAATGGTGGTAGACAATTAACAATAAGAATCATCGACATCGAGATCGACAGACGCATTGGGCTGGGCTGGACTGCATATGGAAAATTCCGTCACATCTTCACGGCACAAATCCCTCAATGTTTGAAGACAAAAGTCTTTAACAAATGCATTCTCGCTTTAATGACTTACGGTGCAGAAACATGAACACTCACTGTAGGCCGACTTAATAAATTAAAAGGCGCACAGCGGGCGATGGAGAGAGCTATGCTCGGAGTTTCTCTAAGGGACATGATCCGAAACGAGGAAATTCGACGGAGAACCAAAGTGGATGACATAGCTCTCAAAGTATGTCAGCTGAGGTGGCAGTGGACCTGGCACATCAACAGAGTCAGAGATGATAGATGGGGAAGAAAGGTTATATAGTGGAGGCCGCGTATGGGTCGACGGAGTGTCGGGCGCCCTCCTGCAAGATGGACCGACGACATTATAAAGGTGGCCGGTAGTGGATGGACGCGGAAGGCGGAGAGCGCACATGGTGGAAGTCTCTGGGAAAGGCCTATGTCCAACAGTGGACAGATATAGGCTGATGATGATGAATCAACGTCATCGTCATCTCAGACCTGAAGACGTCCACTGCTGGACATAGGCCTCCCCCAAAGATCTCCACGATGATCGGTCCTGCGCTGCTCGCTTCCAACGCCTTCCAGCGATCTTGACTAGACCGTCGGTCCTTGCTGGAGGCCTTCCCACGCTGCATCTTCCGGTCCGCGGTCGCCACTCGAGGACTTTACTCACCAAGGGCCATTTGTCTTCTCTGCTTCTAACCATCTACTATCACCATTCAAGAAGGCTATATTAAAGTTTCTTAAGAGTCGGCAACGCGTACGTGACACCCCTGGTGTTTCAGGCGTCCATAGGCTACGGTAACCGATAACCATCAGAAGGGCCGTATGCTTGTGTGCCACCTACGTAGTATAAAAAAATCTTTCTACGGTCCACTGCCAGAGTATACCGTTAGCGGGTACATCATTCAAATTCAAAAATCATTTATTCATGTAGGACAGTTTAGCCGCTTATGAACGTCAAGTTTTTACATTATAATTTTTTTTCCCTACCGTCCAGTTCGGTATATAGATCCAATTGAGAAGAACTGGCAAGAAACTCAATTGAATTATCTATTTTTTAAAAGCAGTTTTTTACAATGTATAGGTATTTATATAGGAGTCTATGTTTAACATTAAATTAAAATCCCGAACATGAAAACTATTGCCATGCACGCTCGTCATTCAAGTAATCGTTTAGTAAGTAATAGGCCTTGCTCAGTAAATATGATTTAACAGATTTTTCGATTTGCATCCTCATAAAAATTGATTCAACGTGAGTAAGTCCACGGTAAATAGCTAGTTATTGTATGTAATAAGAAAATAATAAAACTGATATAAATGGAATGAAGTTCTAAGGAGTTAGTAAAAATATTTCATATTATAAAAAAAATACAAACTATGAAAGAAAATGCTTTCATCGCAAACTCAACGTCTATTACGTTACAATAACATTTTCAAATTCACTGCCCAAGTCATAGACGATAGCGGAGTATATTTATTTTACTATTCTTAATAAATGGATGAAAATAAATTTCGCAAATTTTGTATTAAATTCTTGTGATTAAACCTAAAACCTATTTCTTATTAATTGTTCGACAAGATGCCTATGGTCGCCTTTTTCTATCACACCGCTCGCTATCGACAGGGAATTCATCCCGATACGCTGAAATGGAGCGTGTGGGGTCAGTGAACCGCTTATTAACGTTATAATTTATTAATTTTATAACTTTTTTAATTTAATTACTTTAGAAATATAAAAACGTCCGTAAAATATCCGAAACGTAATTCGCCAGAGAACAGTGGCAATGGGCTGGTCATATCTGTCGCAGAACCGATGGTCGATGGAGTAGGCGTGTTCTAGAGTGGAGACCGCGAATTGGCAAACATAGTGTAGGACGCCCCGCAGCTAGGTGGAGCGACGACGTACGTAGGGTTGCGGGTAGTAACTGGATGAGAAGGGCTGAAGATCGTGCCCAGTGGCGTACCTTGGGAGAGGCCTATGTCCAACAGTGGACTGCAGTGGGCAGATGATGATGATGATGATGAAAAGCGTAGCGGTTTTTGTATTGATTGCTACATGCATTTTTGTATAAAATGTGAATACTATAACTATCAAATGGCAATTGAGTAGCTATGACGTGGTCTAGTGTCTTGAGTAATCACGCTCACTAAAATGTCCAGACATGTTGCAGCGTGATAGGCCGGGTCATTGGGCTCCCTAAAATATGGTCGAGCGCAGTGTTGGCCGGCTCATCCGTCATTCGTCATACTCGTGAATGAGTGCAGCTTGTAGGGACTGGTCTACTCTAATCACTGCGACTGATTTACTCTTATTTAGTTACTCAACCAGTTGGTTGTATATTTAATATTTTCTCCATTTAAGTATTTAATTGAATTAGTGCTAATTGGTAGTTTGTATTCACACACTTCAACGTAAAAATGTAAAGTAACAATAAAATTGTTTAAAAGAGCAAAACCCAAGAATTTTGCTCATTCTTTCGAAGAAAAATATGATGACTATTCAAAAGTGCTTCAATGTCAGTTTATTTGAATAAATGGCTTACTATTCTATTCTATTGAAACCGTGAATGTGTGTAAGTAAACTCGCTTCAGTCTGTAACATAGACCATCCTCCGCTCTCCACTTGGTAAGTTGACACAGGCAATGTGCGTAAGTGACGTTCCATGGTCCTGTGTAAACTGCAGGATGGGCGCCAACAGGGAACAGTACAGATAAACCCACGGTGCCTGTTTGTTATTACCTCCTCGAGCTTTGCATAATGTAAATTGTTTGATAGTTGCCGTTTAGTTTCTAAGGATTTGGGCGTTAATAGAATTTTAGGTCTTACAGACAGGCTTGGTGATCTAGCGGTTTAGCACATCGCCTTATTTCCGAAATAGAAATTGAAATAATCTTTATTCAAATAAACTCATTACAAGCACTTTTGAATAGTCATATTTTGATTCTACCACTCATTCGGAATGCAGATTCATCACAAGAAGAATGAGCAAGAAACTTGTGTGATCGGGAATCGGACCCGATGATCGCGAGTCTGATTCCTAGCGCGGCACAAACATTTGTATTCATGAGTAATGTAATGTAATGAAATTTTATTGCATAAAGTGTGTTTTTTGCTAATTTAGTAATTTCTGACATGCAACAGACAATTGTCAATTTGAATGGTCACTTTCTTACCGTTTGCCCGGTTGATGCGCGGTATGGTGTGGTTGAGGTCGTCGTCTTCGCCGACGAGGACGGCGTCGTGTGTATGTAAGTGTGGTCGGGACGGAATAGTAATATAATGTCACAACTATATATATACCTCATAAGCATGATAAATTGCCCATTTCGTAAGAAAAGCAATACTAACCCATATTTTCCTAGGTACTTTTTACAAAGTCCACCTCAGTCTATATATTTGTAGGTGTCATTAGTTTGTTTGGGTTTCCAGTTACGTGTTATACTATGTAATAATTTTAAATAAGTACATAATATAACACACAAATATTTTGTACCAAAATAACAATTTTTACAATTTTTGTCTGTCTGGCTGTCGGTCTGTTTGTTTCGGCTAATCTTTGAAATGGCTGGACCAATATTGACGGGCCTTTTTTTGGTAAGTAGCTAATGTAATAAGGAGTAACTTAGGCTACTTTTATTTTAGAAAAATAAAGTTATATTCCACGCGGACGAAGTCGCGGGAACAGCTAGTAGACAATAAATGTTTATCTTATCTTATCTTATCTTATCTACCGTATTGGAAAGACCGTATCGAAGAAGAAGAATAATGAAAACAAAAAAAAAGGTTAACTAACATCAACTATAATAGAGAGTCACTTATACATCATTGTCTCTATTACTAGAAATAGAAATATAAATAGAAATAATCTTTATTCAAATAAACTCATTACAAGCACTTTTGAATAGTCATATTTTGATTCTACCACTCATTCGGAATGCAGATTCATCACAAAAAGAATGAGCAAGAAACCTGTGTGTTGCTCTTTTTAATAGTTTTTTATATAAATAATTACTGTAATTATATCTAGTAAGAGGCATGCGATAATTAACATAGAAATCGCTACGCATTCATTATTAGTGTAATCAGATAATATTGTCAGTGCTATGGATTTAAAGTTTTTCTATAAAAACATTATTATCCTTAATGAATTCTTCAATTTTATAATAAGCTTTTTGTAAAGGATCTGTTTTATTTGACATTTAAATCTTTATTCTGGCATATTTATAACAGAATCTGGTATTTTATTGTAAAACCTTACGCAATTGCCATAAAACGAATCACTAACTTTAGCCAAACGACATTTAGGTAAAATTAGTTTGTTATTGTTACGTAAGCTTTTATTAGTGTAATCACTAACTCTTTTGAAACTGTCTATATTCTTCCTGTCATTACTATAAAGTTAACAGATTTTTCAACCAATGCTTTATTTATATACCCAGTATCTACAGATAAGTCACGTGGTCTCGTGAGATGTTTACGAGTATGTCGGTGCTATAAATTTTCCAATTTTCCATTAGCGATATTGTACACAGAATGTTACTTTGTTTATAAAGTACTAGTGTTGGATTTGCAGTAGTACAATTCTGTGCTTCTTCCGTGATATAAACTATGTTAATTTAGTTGATGACGGTTCCGATTCCGACAGCTTTACTTCCGATGGTCGCGGGTTCGATTACTCGACTTTGGAATGATGCACTCTTTTTTTCGGACTACTCGAATTCTCACAGCTGGCCTTTACAGCTTCATCGGACTATACGGGGCCAGTGCAGATGGCACTCCAAACCAACGAAAGGACTTATGGAGCGGCTGAAGGCCAAATCCCACCTGGATACAACTTTAGTCTGGCACCGCTAGAGGTTCGATCCTCGGTTACCTGAACCGAGGATCGAACCCCTAGCGGTGTCGTCGTAATATCGATTCCCGTTTAATTGGACAGGGAATCGATCATGCACCCGCCAACGCTAATGGTATACACTAGCGCGGCACCAGTGGAGGATGATAGGATGAACAAGAGGTCAGGTCAGTTGGCTCATCGTGACAAATTGACCAGGAATTCATCACGATGCTTTCCAGTGGAAACCGTGTGATGGTCAACCCGACTTGGTACATTGCTAGCGTTCGAGTAATTAGTAAACTAGCAATGTTTCGTACCTCTATGTATATTATGTACTTATTTAAAAAAATGTATCTAAGTATATATATATCAGTTATCTAGTAAATAACACAAGTTGTCCTTAGCTAAAAATAAAACAAAATATAATGGCTATTTTGTTTTGAGTGGTGTATATCACTCAAAGGTGACTGACTGACATAATGATCTATCAACGCACAGTCCAAACCACTGGACGGATCGGGCTGAAATTTGGCATGCAGGTAGATGTTATGACGTAGGCATCCGCTAAGAAAGGATTTTGATTAATTATACCTCCAAATGGATAAAATAGGGGATGAAAGTTTGTATGAAACTTTGTCAATTTTAAACCGATCGGGCTGAGACTTTGCATGCATAAAACTACTATGGCGTAAGCATCCCCTAAGAACGGATTTTGATAAATTTTGATAAATAAGATGGCGCTGTGTGAATTGTCCTAAGATATTATTATTTGGACTATATGGTAGAACGATAGAGTACTGCCGGCTTGATATGAACAAAAAGGTTTCCCAAGACTGGATTTACGTCGCACAAAATAACGTGTTACTGATGTATTCTATGGGAACAAACGAACCTATAGCAATGCTATTCCTGTATCAATACAACAACATAAATTGAACTTTAAACTAAACGTTATTAAGCGCAAAATTGTTTGCAATAACTGAAAATAATTTCCGCAATGGATTTGTTATTCTATTGCCTTTGTTATACAGTTTAATTTTGATATTACTAACGTGTAGGATTGTCTAGCATAAGAATCGTGGGAATTCTAGTTGTATTGTCTTTTCTGCTCTCTAACCTTCTGTTCAGTTCATTGAACTTACTTACCCGACTGTGACAGTGTTTTTGCCAAAGAAATGTGTGTTTTTAATAATCAACGGTCTGTGACTGGAGTTGTATGAGAACATCAAATAATTAGCATCAGATGAAGTTGGTTACATTAATTTCTTAATTAAAATTAACTTTTAACCGACTCTGGAAATAACTATGTTTTATATTGTACTAGCTTTTGCCCGTGGCTTCGCTCGCGTTAATTTATCCCCTTAGGGGTGGAATTTCCAAAATCCTTTCTTAGGGGATGCCTACGTTATAATAGCTTTATGCATGCAAAGTATCAGCCCGATCGGTTTAATATTGACAAAGTTTCATACAAATTTTCATCCCCTATTTTATCCCCTTGGGGGTAGAATTAATCAAAATGCTTTCTTAGCGGATGCCTACGTCATAACCTGTATGCTAAATTTCACCCCAATCCGTCCAGTGGTATGGGCTGCGCGTTGATAGATCACTATGTCAGTCCTTTGAGTTTTATATATTTAGATGTACATAACATCTGATCCATTTGGTTACTTTAGTTTACATATGCACGGGTGTACATGTATTATATATATAAACCTTCCACTTGAATCACTCTATCTATTGCCAAAAACTGCATTAAAACCCGTTGCGTAGTTTTAAAGATTTAATCATACATAGGGAGAGACAGACAGCGACAGCGACTTTGTTTTATACGATGTAATTATAATATAATTTAGCGTAATTATGTATGTATTTAATGAGAACAAATTTATTTCGACAGAGGGCTAGCAAATATCAGATTCCATGATAAATAAACGACGGCGTTCGACAAATAAGAACCTTGTCTCAGTGAATTATGCCGGAGCCGAGCCGTTTTTCAGTACTGATGTCGTAAATCAGATAAAGTGATTTACTTAATGGTCAAAGAGCTTTTTTGAATAACACTCATTTGGTTGGCATTAGGGGTGACGTGTGGCCCAATTTGTGGACGGAAGCGGACGGTTTCAAGCAAAGCCGCGGGCAAAAGATAGTAATGTGTATAAACTTCAGCTTTCATAAAATAACGTAAGTATATTTCTAAAATAGTATAATTTAGGGGTGCCCGGCGGGGGGTTGGAACCGTGCTAAGTATATGACAATGAGCAGCGCAAGTTATAATACTGTTAAACAATATATAAAAAAATTGAGTTTTTTAAAATAACGAATTTGATATGAAAATTTTTACACCTTTGTTACCTGTTACCTGCCAAAGGAACGATCCAGGTTTCATGTTTGGGGATCGTTCTTACCTGTGTTGGGGACATACATACAAGAACACACTTACTAATAAGACGTAAGTTGGTCCGTCGTTGGCTCTTGGGCTATTAGCTAAGGACTAGAAATTGCTGTATGTGTTGTTCTCTGATATTATTATTAAGATGTCTTGCCTCTTATACTATCACACGTCACTGCGCCCTAAAACCGAAAGATAGCTTACAATGTGAAATGCGAATACTATAAACATCAGATGGCAATTGTGAGTAGCTATGACGTGGTCTGGTGTTTTGAGTAGTCATGCTCACTAAAATGTCCACACTTGTGGCGGCGTGGTGGGCCGGGTCATTGGGCTCCCTAAAATATGATCGAGCGCAGTGGTGGCTGGCTCATCCGTCATACTCGTGAACGGGTGCTGCTTGTGTGGACTGGTCTGCTCTAATCACTATGACTTATTTTCTCTTATTAATTGTTTAACCAGTTGTTGTATATTGAATGTTTTTTTTCTATTTTATTGAATTAGTGCTAATCGGTGGTTTGTATTCACACACTTAAACTTAAATTGTAAGTAAGAATAAATTATTTAAAAGAGCAACACACAAGTTTCTTGCTTGTTCTTCTTGTGATGAGATAGCATTCCGAATGAGCGGTAGATTAAAAAAAAAATGTTATGACTATTCAAAAGTGCTTCAATGTAAGTTTATTTGAATAAATGATTTTCTATTCTATTCTATTCTACAAAGACAGTTTTTCAGCTGAAATAATTAAGACTGACGTCACAGACAAATGCAAACTCGGGTTTTACCCCACGAGCAGTGCCGCGAGTCGAAGCGTATAGCTTTAGTAATTTATTCGCCAATTAACTGCCAGTACTGTAGGAAGCAATTTAAACGAGTAAAAAGAAATGTCCGAGAGATGGAAACCTATAAATTGCACCACAAAGCGGAAGGAAGCAGGTTGTACCTACTGCGATTTCGTAAAAAGTCATTGATTTTGTATTGAGAGTCATTTGGGAGATAAAATGGCCCGCCACTAAGTGTGGAGTTGGATTCTGTTTAGATTTATTCAACAATACAATATCTGGTTGTTAACGGTCCATGAATAATAAGAAGAAACACTCTGTTGATGAAGCTGTATAATAACAATCATGTGATTGTTATTATTCACACAGCGCCATCTAGACCCATGTTTTAGCTAAAGCTTGTGTTATAGGTACTAGATAACTGATACAAATACATATTTTTTTTGTAAATACATACACATTATACATAGAAAATACCCAGACCGATACAAATAATCATATTCGTGAATACAAATGTTTGTGCTATGCGAGGAATCGAACCCGCAACTGCACGTAAAGCGGTGTGCTAAACCCCTATACCACCGAGGTAATACATTTTGAACTATGTTATGTATTAAATACAATATATTTTCCACTGGTTAGCTTAACTTGGATCTAGATGGCGCTGTGTGAATTGTCCTTAGATTATTATTATTCTTATTCTTAGCATCATCTCACTCTCTCAGCTTTTGCTGGTTTTTTCCACACTTACGGGCCAAAACCAAGTAAGTGCAGTGTTTGTGTGCGTACGTGCGTGTGTGTATTATTATTATTATTTCTTTATATATATATTATATATATATCTCCCTTTGATGGGGTAATAGACTGTTCATTGCGGGTAAAAATCACCAAACAATGACAGTATAAATTATGAATGATGAGGATGGATAATTTTTAAGTGAAAGACAAAAATTTGCGGACTATTCTACAAGTGTTTAATATTACAGCTTTTTGGAGAAGTATGAAAGTAAGTGGGTGAAGCTGATCTTGAGGCTAGTGTGTAGGGATGCTAGGATGGCACCTGTGGACGAGATAATCATTGGGAGACTTTTCACTGTTTCTACCTGCCATTGAATTTTTAGTTCTATTGCTAGATCAGTATACTTAGTAATTTTTTCTGTATGTGTTGATAGAAGATTATGTGTATTTGGTATTATTATTATTATTTCCACCGTTTCACAATATAAATATCGGTTATTTTATAGTGATCACAAGGACGGGCTTATATCACCAAGTCACATGTTTACACAATTGAATTTTTAAATATTGTTATTATAGAATATAATAATAATATTATATTCTGTCTCCACAATATCGTAGTCGGCGTTGCCCAAACCCTAAACACATCAATCGGCCTCGTTACGTGGCATTGTGGCGGAGCTCAGAATTCGTTTAATCTATTCTTCAAAGATCCCCATTCCGCCAACCAATTTCAGGCCGTAGGAACATGTTACATTATTTTATTAGGCCGATTGTATTGATGGCTCCATTTCTGATAACGTTTGTTATCAGAATGTGATTATCTTGATTTATATTTATGATAATACAATTTTGTAATCAAAAATTTTCAAACGTCTTTCTTTGTGTTGACGGAAATATATATTTTTTAACTAGCTGTTCCCGCGACTTCGTCCGCGTGGAATATAACTTTATTTTTCTAAAATAAAAGTAGCCTAAGTTACTCCTCATTAAATCATTTACCTTTCAAAAAAGAAGAGATCTCTTTTAGAGATAAGTCCTCCTTTGTTAACATTAGCTGTAATTAATATACTTACAAATGTATTTAAGTGCAATAAAGAATATTTAAAAAAAGTCCCGTCAAAATCGGTCCAGCCGCATCAGAGATTAGCCGGAACAAACAGACCGACAGACAGACAGACAAAAATTGTAAAATATGTTATTTTGGTGTATGTACTGTATTTATATTCGTATGCATGTAGTAAAAAACAGTTATTTCAATATCACAAACAGACTCCAATTTTTTTTATATGTATACATAGATAAAACAATTTGGAAATCAAAAATTTTGAAACGTATATCGACGTATTTCTTTATCGTGAAGAATATATATTTTTTTTAATGTAATGTATTTTTATTCCATAATGCCAAAATCTAAATTAAAATCCCAAATTTGAATTTAAAAATGTATATATAAATAAACATGTACAACATTTATTTGAAAAGAATACGAGCCGAGTTCAGAGTGCCGAGTCAGTTCTTCTCATCTCGATATCATTCCGAACTGACGGTAGAAATAGAAATAGAAATAGAAATAGAAATAATCTTTATTCAAATAAACTCATTACAAGCACTTTTGAATAGTCATATTTTGATTCTACCACTCATTCGGAATGCAGATTCATCACAAGAAGAATGAGCAAGAAACTTGTGTGTTGCTCTTTTTAATAGATGTTTTTTTTATATAAATAATTACAGTGTAACAAGTAAGAGGCATGCGACAATCAACATAGAAATCGCTACGCACTCATTATTAGTGTAATCAGATAATATTGTCAGTGCTATGTATTTAAAATTTTTCTACAAAAACATTATTATCGTTAACGAATTCTTCAATTTTATAGTAAGCTTTTTTGCAAAGGAAGTGTTTTATTTGACATTTAAATCTTTTTTCTGGCAGATTTATAACAGACTCTGGTATTTTATTGTAAAACCTTACGCAATTGCCATAAAACGAATTACTAACTTTAGCCAAACGACATTTAGGTAAAATCAGTTTGTTATTGTTACGTAAGCTTTTATTAGTGCAATCACTAACTCTTTTGAAACTGTCTATATTCTTCCTGGTAGATTTGACATATCATAAAAGTCTGTAATAGACCTACATCAATTGTATAGGTCCCGTAAAACGTTGTGTGAATTTGCCCCGGTTATTATTTTTGACGACCTCAGTGGTCTAGCGGTCTGGCACACCGCTTTACGTCCGATGGTCGCGGGTTCGATTCCTCGCACGGCACAAACATTTTTTTTTACTGTTAATGGGTTTGGTCTTACCTCATCTGATGGGAAATGATGGTTAAACCTAACCTAACCTATAATTTATATATATATATTTATATATATTTTATATAATTTATATATATATATACCACAACACAAGCTTTTTAGCTAGCTTAACTTGGGTCTAGATGGCGCTGTGTGAATTGTCCTGAGATTATTATTATTATATTTATGTGTATCACAATCAGTTTACTTAATCTGTATATAACCACAACTGACTATAAAGTTATAGTGTTCATTTATTTAAACCCTAACTGTTACAGGCCAGTTAATAATTGCACGGGCGCCGTTTAGTTAATCGCGGTTGAGCTACGGCCGCACTGTTTTAACCTCTTATTTCTTGTACTTTATAGATTCCGTTCCAGGGTTATCAATTAACCTGATTAAATAATATATTATACTAGCTGCAAACGTTGTTTTGTTATATAAATTAAAATCGCTATTAAAAAATAGGGGTTGATGGTAGACGGCTGAAAATTTGGGGTTGAATGTGAGAATAAAACACAATTGTGGCATCAGCAAGCCAGAGAGAATATTTTTATTTACCTATCTACATCATTGACAATATTTCTTACAACCTACACATGCAAATAGATGTAGTTAGTTGTCTCTAAAATTTTTTATTTTATTTTATTTATGTAGAGGTAAAATGCGCAGCGGCAGTAAATATAGTGAAATATGAAATCAAAAAATATACATTTGGTAAAAGTAACAAGACTCACATACGGTATGTCAATAGAAAATCTTAAGAACAATAGAAGACATTTTCTTTATATAAAATTCAAACTGTCTTCTACAGAATAACAGCCAGATATAAATTTAAGTTCCAACAATTTACCTACCTACATCATTGACAATATATCTTACAACCTACACAGGAAAATAGATGTAGTTAGTTGTCTCTAAAATTTTTTATTTTATTTTATTTATGTAGAGGTAAAATGCGCAGCGGCAGTAAATATAGTGAAATATGAAATCAAAAAATATACATTTGGTAAAAGTAACAAGACTCACATACGGTATGTCAATAGAAAATCTTAAGAACAATAGAAGACATTTTCTTTATATAAAATTCAAACTGTCTTCTACAGAATAACAGCCAGATATAAATTTAAGTTCCAACAATTTACCTACCTACATCATTGACAATATATCTTACAACCTACACAGGAAAATAGATGTAGTTAGTTGTCTCTAAAATTTTTTATTTTATTTTATTTATGTAGAGGTAAAATGCGCAGCGGCAGTAAATATAGTGAAATATGAAATCAAAAAATATACATTTGGTAAAAGTAACAAGACTCACATACGGTATGTCAATAGAAAATCTTAAGAACAATAGAAGACATTTTCTTTATATAAAATTCAAACTGTCTTCTACAGAATAACAGCCAGATATAAATTTAAGTTCCAACAATTTACCTACCTACATCATTGACAATATTTCTTACAACCTACACATGAAAATAGATTGCATTAATTGTATCTAAAAAGGGAATATTTTGATAGTAAATTATAACAGAACGTATTTTTAATATCACATAAAAAAATTAAAAAAATTATCCAAAAAAAGGGGTGAGCAACCCTTATCATTTATGGGTTATGAAATATAGATAGTAACCAATTCTCGTATCTACTAAACGTGCATATAAAACTTTTGTAATAACAGATACTTTTGTACAAATTTCTGGAACTTATAAAATGAATTTGTACATAAATAACAAAATGTAGAGTATTGAAATTGGGCCCAAAAATAACTAGAAAATGCATGTTTTGTTTTACCATTACACCTACAGTCCTCTTCGGTTAGCTACTTTAATTAAAATTAATGTTAAGTTCCGAGAAATCTAATCTATTTTAAATCAGCAATCAATATCGATTACGAGGAACGACGCAAGAAAATTATGTTATTTGTTTAAGTTGATGTTTTTTTTTTTGGTTGAATAATAATAAATAACCCTAGACAATTAACACAAATTTCAATTTATTGTATTAAATTTATTACCGAACCGATACGATATTGCAACCTTCAAGAAAAGAGCTTATTCCTTTTTAAAAGGCCGACAACGTACTTGCAATTCCCCTGGTGTTGGGTGTGCTCATGGGCGGCGGTAATCGCTTACCATCAGGTGAGCCGCATGCTCGTTTGTCCCGTGTTATAAAAAAAACAACGCCAGCTGGTCCCACTGTAAGTAAAGCTTGTGTTATGGGTACTAGACAACTGATATAAATATATAAATATTTTTTTTATGTAAATACATACAGAAATAAATAGAAATAGTCAGATAAATACAAACAATCATACTCATGAACACAAATGTTTGCGCCATGCGAGGAATCGAACCCGCGACCATCGGAAGTAAAGCGGTGTACTAAACCGCTAGATCACCGAGGCCATTAATCACTAACCATCTTAATAATATTATAAACGCGAAAGTTAATGAGTATGAATGTTTGTTACTCTTTCACGCAAAAACTACTGAACGGATTTTGATGAAACTTTACAGTAATATAGCTTATACATCAGAATAACACATAGGCTATAATTTTGAAAGATGTTATGTGAACTGGGCGAAATATAATGATAAATATCTAGTAAGTAATACAGGTAAAACCGCGCCTTACAACTAGTACATAATAATAGAATATTCTCATCTGTAACTAACTAAACTCTTGGACTATAAGGTTAGTCCAAGATACGGCATAAGAAAATACTATCATTTAATATTTCAATAGTAACAACGTTTCATAATCTTATATTATACTGGATATAGTTTTCTAAAATAAAAGTAGCCTAATATAGTAATAATAATATAAATCCTTATTACATCAATTACCGGCCATAAAAAGTCCCGTCAAAATCGGTCCAGCCATTTCAGATTTTAACCTGAACAAACAAACAGGCAGACAGACAAAAATTGTAAATGTTATTTTAGTGTATGTACCGTATTTATATTTCTAGTAAAAAACTTTTATTTCGATATTACAAACAGACACTCCAATTGTATTTATATGTATAGATGTAATAATAGGAATATTTCTATCTGTAACGATCTAAAATTGTGAGAGCTCACAACAAAGGTGACGTTGGCAATAATCAAAGAGAATGGTTTAATTTACTTCATTCCAATTAACGGGGAATAATTAATGCCTCCAACTGTAGTTGATGTACGGACGGCCCGGTCACTAACTCACCAACTCCAGTTAACCTTTAACCTTATAGTCCAAGATACGACGTAAGAAAATACTATCATGTATTGGATGTATAGATATATATAATCTTTATTCACAATTACATATAACATACATGAGATACAGAAAAAAAATACGAATTAATAAAAGAAATGTAGGTGAGTTTATGTGACGCAAAAGTGAAAAGGTAGCCAACTCAGCATAATGCTACAGATAACTCTGCAGCGCTGATATTCTGTTGGCTCCTTACTTATACTATACTTATTACTAAAAAACTAACTATTATTTGATAATTACATTACATAGTATCCCCATAAGGTCATCATAGGCATTCAAATATTGAAGGCAATGAGAATGCCGACCATCTGGCAAAGTTAGGGGCAAAAACCGTCCAACTGGGCCCCGAACCCTTCTGTGGTGTGCCTCGTTGCCTAAAACTGGGACATCTCAAATTAATAACCAAACAAGAAGCACTGAATCACTGGCAAGAAATGCCAGGATTAACACATTCAAAAGACCTAATATCGGGCTTCTCGACCAAATACTCCAATAGACTACTGCTATTGAGTAAAAACAACATATGCATGATGACTAGGGCCCTCACAGGACACTGCAAATTAAACAAGCATATGGCTAAACTAGGCCTATGCACGACAAGAATCTGCAGATTCTGCCAAACTGAAGAGGAAACGCCGCTTCACATCCTATGTGGTTGTAGCCCACTCCTGCATAAACGAAATATCTCCTTTGGAAAGTTTACACTCTTTCCCGAGGAGATAAAAACCATCGCTCCTAAGAATATCCTTCAATTCTTGTCCCTGACGGGTCTAGGCAGCGAACTCTGAAAAGGGCGAGCACAATAGATCTATGTAGGTCGCAGTGCTACAGGTGATACACATCTGACAATAGCCCAAACAATCCAATAAAAAAAAAATACATAGTATCAAAACAAAGTCGCTGTCTGTCCGTCCCTATGTATGCTTAAATCTTTAAAACTACGCAACTGATTTTGTAGCGGTTTTTTTAAATAGATGGAGTGATTTAAGAGGAAGGGACGTGCGAAGACGGGATGAGTAGCGAGTTTTAATTGTAAAAAAAGTTTATTTTCACCCGGACAGTCTCGATTCAAGAGGAAGGTTTATATGTATGATACATATACGTACGGCCGAAGCCGGGGCGTGTAGCCAGTGTGTTTATGAATAGCAAATGTTTTTTTTAATTGATGATAATGGAATGTTGCACTCGTCTGCGGTAACGGTCTACGCTGGCGGGGTATCAGTGGAGGATGATAAGATGAGCATGAGGTCAGGACAGTTAGCCGAGCGTCGTTGTCACGCTTTGTAACTTAAGTTTCTCTTATTACCATTACCACTCCATTACCATCCGGTTAAGGAATGGTGCATCCTCCTGCGCTAACGCTAGCGGGGCTCCAGTGGAGGATGATAAGTTGATGAGGTCAGGTCAATTAGCCCATCATGACAAATTCACCAAGAATTTATCACGATGGTTTCCAGGGGGAACCGCGTGGAGGTCAACCTGACATGGTACATTGCTAGCAATAAGATCGTCAATCCACGTACTAGCAAATGAGTTGGCTGGATGAACAATGTTTCATAACAAGTATATAATAATTTTATATGTAGAAAATGGGTTGACAGCATAGATGCTGGGTCAAACGTTAATTAATTATTAATTTTTTTTATTTAAATAATTATTTCTTTCTTTCTTTCTAATTACGGCCTCGGTGGTGTAGCGGTTTAGCACACTTTACTTCCGATGGCCGCCCGTTCCATTCCTGTACAAACATTTGTATTCATGAGTGCGATTGTTTGTACCGGCTTGGTTTGTTTTTTTACATGTATATTATGTATGTATTTATGTATATTTTTTTATTATTAATGTTATTGATATATTTTGTTTTCTCAGATTTTTTTGCTGGGTTTTGTTATTTTTTTTTAATTATTTATATCATATTACGATAAAAGTTTAAAAATAGGGGTGGATGATGCTAATGGACCTTGGTGCTAGCTATTTCATTTCTGTAAATTATATATTATTATTTGTTTCAGGTAACAAAAATATTGGCTAATGTTTTCATCCTATTACGTAAGTTTAAATATATACATACATTTGTTTTATGCAAGTGTATTATTGAATACAGAAGATAAACTTAAAAAGATTGAAATATGACGAAGTTTAAACATAGACTAGACTGTACGGTATAAGGATCTTTGCCTGTTCCATCACTGAAAAGGAGATGGACGAATATGGGAAAAAGAAAATTAAAAAGATTGAGTATGGATGGATAGATGGATGGATGTTTGTTATTCTTTCACGCAAAATCTACTAAACGGATTTTAATGAAACTTTACAATAATATAGCTTATACATTAGAACAAAACACAGGCTACAAATTTCAAATGAATAGAATAGAAAATCATTTATTCAAATAAACTTACATTGAAGCACTTTTGAATAGTCATAACATTTTTTTTTAATCTACCGCTCTTTCGGAAAGCTGTCTCATCACAAGAAGAACGAGCAAGAAACTTGTGTGTTGTTCTTTTAAACACACAAGTTTCTTGCTTTACAATATTTAAAATAAATAGATATAAAGAATAAAATCTAGATAGATAGAATAAAATCTAGAACACAGCTAGTCTATACATATAAATAAAATTTGTGTCTGTTTGTAATATTGAAATAATATTTTTTTGCTACATGCATATAAATACGGTACATACAAGTAAATAACATTTTTTACCAATTTTAGCCTGTCTGCCTGTCTGTTTGTTCCGGCTAATCTCTGAAACGATTGGACCGATTTTGACGGGATTTTTTTGCAGGTAGCTAATGTAAAAAGGGATAGTTTAAGCTACTTTTATTTTAGAAAAATAAAGTTAACTTCCACGCGGACGAAGTCGCGACTACGGCTAGTCTAAAACAAATGAATGCGTTTGAATTTGAATACAAAATAACCGTGTAATTCCTAATTAAAAAGTAAATTAACGTTATATTTCAAATACAACTCCAACTGGCGAACAACAATTTTGTATTCAATGAAAATTTGTTAAATTTCACATTTTTTTTTATTTACACTCCGCCTTTGTTGTGACCCGTTTATTGAAATTTATACTTGGAGGGTTGAATATTTTAACTAACCAGCAGCACTTGGAATTTCTTTTGTGCAGAATTCCACAGCTCGTGGCAATTTTCAAATAAAATTGTCCATTTCTAATAAAAAAATATATATAAACAATTAGCTTTTGCCCGCGTTAATTTATCCCCTTAGGGGTGGAATTTATCAAAATCCTTTCTTAGGGGATGCCCACGTCATAGTAGATTTATGCATGCAAAGTCTTAGCCTGATCGATTTAAAATTGATATTTTCATCCCCTATTTTATCCCCTTGGGGGTAGAATTAATCATAATCCTTTCTTAGCGGATGTCTACGTTATAACATCTACCTGCATGCCAAATTTCAGTCCGATCCGTCCAGTGGTTTGGGCTGTGCGTTGATAGATCACTATGTCAGTCACCTTTGAGTTATAAAATCAGTAAAATCAGTTACAAAACAATGTTATCTACTTGATTGTGTATTTAATAGTTTTACTCTAATGAATTAGTGTTAATTGGTAGTTAATATATAATACACTCAACTAAAAGTGTAAAGTTACGGTAATTATTTAAAAGAGCAACACGCAAGTTTCTCGCTCGTTCTTCTTGTGATGAGACAGCTTTCCGAATGAGTGGTAGATTAAAAAAATAAGTATCACTATTCAAAAGTGGTTAAATTAAAGTTTATATCAATAAAGCATTTTCTATTCTATTCTGTTCTATATAGGATCAAATTGGATTATGAAGTAATTACTTTGATTTAAGAGGCCGTCGTGATGCTATTGCATGACTATGACCTAAAGGTTGTGAATTCGAATCCGGTCGAAAAATAAGTATCAATTTATATTTCTGACTGATTCTCCAGTATTTATATTATTAACTAGGTCTTAACACGAAATAATTTTATGGCAAATAAAGGTACTTCTCTCGACGTTTCGACTAGGTTATGGTAGATGAAAAACTGCTGTCACCTATCTACATTGACATCGCTGTTACTCCAGTCAGATCGTGACCACGGCTAGTGCAACTAGTCGAAATGTCGAGAGAGGTAAATACCTTTATTTGCCATAAAATTAGTTCATATAAAGACCGGGTTAATAATATAAATAATATACATTATTTATATTATTAAACACGAAAGTTTAAAAATAACTGATTCTTCAGTCATGAAAATATTGTACTGCGTATCTGAAAAACCTCTATAATGGATCAATTAATTAATACAGCTGTTGAATTAATTAATTAATTAATTAATCTCCAATTTTCAAGAACTTTGGAGATCTTTGTTAACTGGTTTCTTATCGCTCGTCGATACCGCTTCTTTATTATGTCCATCCTGGCAGAGTCGCCAATTGTTGAAAATATATGTTTTGCGGTCTTTAAATTATATATATATATATATTGACGGCGAGATATATTAATCAAATGAGTATCATTTATACAGATTCAGTTTTCGACATATATTTTTTATTATAATAATTTTTGATATATCTGTATTTATTTATCTATACAAAATTAATTCCCCCCTCCGATCGATCCTCCAATTCAAACGGGGGTCGATATTACGATGGCCTGAGCCGAAGTTCGAACCCCTAGTGGTGCCCTCAGACTAAAGTCATATCCGTCAGGCAGGAGTTGGCCTTCAGCCGCATCATAAGTTCGGTATATAGATCCAATTGAGAAGAACTGGCAAGAATCTCTATTGAATTACTTTTTTTTAAAGCCAGTTTATTTACAATGTATATTTATATAGGTGTCTATGTCTAACATTAAATGAAAATCCAGTGCATGAACAACTATTGCCATGCACACTCGTCATTCAAGTAATCGTTTAGTGAGTAACAGGCTTTCCTCAGTAAATATGACTTAACAGATGTTTTGAATTTATTTAAGGGTAATTCCAACATATCCTTTGGTAATAATCTAACAAACGACAAATGCGAAAATATATCTGTCTGTCTGTTTTCATGACTAAATACAGGCTGACTGAATGTTGCTATCTTATTGTAAATTTTTATATGGGAATAGGCCCATAAAAGACCTATCGACTTTTTCTAAACGATACTTGGGCGAACAAGTTTGTTTTTAAATCTAGTACAGTGGACCCCCGGTTGTCCGACAATCATTTTGCAGGGCAGTATCGGACTATCGAATTTGTCGGATTATAGAGTACTGCCTAAGATCCCTTATAGTCCGAATTTTTTTACAAAAGAGTACCTTGTAATCCGACAAATTATAAATCCAATGATGATTCTTTATATTATATACATATACAGTGGACCCCCGGTTATCCGACAAACGTTTTGCAGGGCAGTGTCGGACCATCGTATTTGTCGGATTATAGAGTGCTGCTTATAGTCCGGAATTTTTTACAAAAGAGTATCTTGTAATCCGACAAATTACAGATCCAGTGATAAGATTCTATGTTATATATGTATGTATGTATATGGACTCTGAAGTATATTGTCAAAGTAATATTCAATAACAAATAATAGACAATGTCGGATTACAAGGGGGGTCGGATTACCGCGGGTCCACTGTATTAAAATTATGATTATTGCTGTTTATTTATTGAATATTCCAGATTTGAACTCGTAATCTATGTGCTCTCTATGATAGTGGTACTGAACCACATAGCTCTACAACCGTTAGCACCCACAAAAAAATGTTTTAAGAAAGTTATATTATAAAAATCAACTGTCATTCCATTTGTTCGGAAAAAAAAGTCGGTAATTTCTAGCAGCGAGTTTCCAAATCCTAAATTTATGCCTCAAGTCTTCCATCCCACTGGCGCTCTTATTAATGACTTTGCTGAGATAAACTGGAAGACTCACAGGAAAAATTCGTCTTAATTTAAGGTAATCGGTTCTTTACAGACGTCCCAAATTGTAACTGGCAATGCATAATTTAATATCATTTTTGGTTGATATAAGTAATCTATAATATAACGTCGGTAAAATAGAAAAAAGACATTTTTCAAAATTAGAAGCTAGAATGTTATATAAGTCAATTGACTTATATAAAATTCTAGCTTTAATAAACCACGCCGTCTATATCCATTATCTACTGTGCATTAAAAGTCAGCAAAATATTTTGAGTCGCTGTGAAGCGGCTGTATCTCGTGCTCGTCTTCTGGCAGTAGCAGAAAGAGAGTCAGGGTATTGGCTGCAAGCATTTCCTTCAAGTCATACCGGTATGCTTCTGGATAATTGTACCCTCACACTGGCGGTAGGTTTGCGGCTGGGTGCTAAACTAAATCAGCCTCATCGCTGTAACTGTGGTGCTACTGTTGATGAATTAGGACACCATGGTCTCTCTTGTATGAGAAGTGCTGGTCGAATACCTCGTCATGCCATGATCAACACTATTATACATAGAGCATTGGCGACGGCACAAATACCGGCAGTACTAGAGCCTAGTGGCATTGTTCGCGAAGACGGGAAACGGCCTGATGGTATGACCCTGGTCCCGTGGAAACTCGGAAAATGTTTAGTATGGGATGCCACGTGTGTGGATACATTGGCACCAAGTCATGTGTCTGGATCGTCCTCTCGTCCTGGCACGGTAGCAACACAGGCGGCAATTTTAAAAAGACGAAAATATACGAATCTGGAGGGGTCGTATTGGTTTTTACCATTTGCCGTGGAGACGTTGGGCCCATGGAGCCCGGAAGCCAAATTGTTTTTGACATATATTTCAGCGCGGCTCATTGAGGTTACTTGTGACCCGAGAGCTGGTAGCTATTTTGCCCAAAGGCTAAGCATGGCCATTCAAAGAGGCAACGCTGCCAGTATCTTGGGTACGCTGCCTCGATGTGCCGCGTTGGATTACAATGATTGTTTTTTGTAATTGTTTATATAGAAAATTGATATTGAGGAATTATGTATATTCTTAATGAAAGTAGTCAGTTTATATATATATAAACACCTATAACAAACCAAATTTAAAGGGCAGAAAACCCATCTATTTTGGATACAATATATTTTAAAATTATATATAATAATACTATATAAATTTTAAACTTTAAAGGACAAAAATATTATAACTAAATTTAAAAACTTTAAAAGCTTGTCTTGAAAAAAAATGTACATTTTGAAAAATGACATTTTTCTATTTAACGAACGATATATGGGTCGCTGGATCATATCCGGCTCGAAGGACCTACACAGTTTAATATGAATCATAGTTTTTTTTATAATACGTAGGTGGCAAACAATCATACGGCCCATCTGATGGTAAATGGCTACCGTAGCCTATGGATGCTTGAACACCAGGGGTGTCACGTGCGCGTTGGCGACCCTGAAAATGTCCCTGTTTAAAATATGTAGATGAATAAAAATGTCGTGATGGTATTTTTATATCTCTGTAATAATAATCTATCTATGTATCACTTGTGTCACAGTGTTAGATGCCAAGCTTTGTCGAGACGGCTTAACTGATTTTAATGAAATTTTATATGTAAACTAGCTATTCCCGCGACTTCGTCCGCGTGGAATTTAACTTTATTTTTCTAAAATGAAAGTAGCCTAAAGAACTAAAAATTATTTCGTTCGTCTTAATTTATTCGTTCCATTAGGTATTGATAGGTTCAAACTAATACATTTACATCCTGCGTTATCCCTTATTTTATCCCCATGGGGGTTGAATTTATCAAAATCCTGTTTAAGCGAACGTCTTCATCATAGTAGCTCCAATCTTTAATTTCAATTCAATCAGTCGAAAATCTAAGACGATTTATACAAACTTTCACCCCCTATTTTTATCCCTAAGGGGGTAAACCCCTTAGGGGTGGAATTTATCAAAATCCTTTCTTAGGGGATGCCTACGTCATTGTAGCTTTATACATGCAAAGTCTCAGCTCGATCGGTTTAAAATTGACAAAGTTTCATACAAACTTTCATCCCCTATTTTATCCCCTTGGGGGTAGAATTAATCGTCATAACTTCTACCTGCATGCCAAATTTTAGCCCGATCCGTCGAGTGATTTGAGCTGTGCGTTGATAGATCACTATGTCAGTCACCTTTGAGTTTTATATATTTAGATAGAGTCTGAAATTTTTTGTACGTTTATTTTTTTGTTTGGACATTAACAGTAAATAGAAACCTACATTTTCAGCCTTCTACTATCAATCCTTATTTTTTTAAAAGCAATTATTATTTACATGGGAATTGTCAGCTAGTATTACTATAACATTCTTCTTTAAAAATATAACAATCATTTTGGATTCTTGTGTTAGATTAAAGTGTCTTGTACGGTCGGTGTGAGAATGTGAATTATATTGGGTTAGCTACATTATCGTTACGTTTTAGGGTTCCTTCGCAGAATAAACGGTTATTGTGCAGTTTGAACATATTACATACTGATGTTGGTACCTTCTAGTTATATATTTCTTTATTTTGTAACAAATTTGAGAGCGTCATGGTCTAGTGGCTTTGTACCTTGAATTTCTCTAATCGGATGGTACATCCGCCTTTTTTTTTACTACCATCCCGCCCAGGGCGTACCAGGGCGTCCCCATCCTCGTGGATACTGAGCACCACACAGCTCCAAGTCCTAACTTATTATGAGTATGATTGTGTGTATCGGTCTGGGTGTTTTCTATATATAATATGTATTTATTTACGAAAAAAAAATCTATGTATATGTATCAGTTACTCATAATACAAGATTTAGCTAGCTTTATGGGTCTAGATGGCGCTGTGTGAATTGTCCTGAGATTATTATTATTATTATTCTATTTTTCACAGCTTAAACTAGTGACTAACTTTTTTTATTTTTATTATTATTATTATTATGGTAAGGTTGTCTACTAAACTAGATTTCGGAGATCGTCAAATACTGTATGCATACCCACAACTAACCTCAATAATGACGTCACACCATGAGGCAACTAGAAACCTAAATATATAAACAATAGACAAAGTTCTCACGGCACTGCCGCTTGTCTATGACTCACAATTATATTTTTTAGTTTTTAGGGTTAAAGCGAAAAGATAAACATAACCATTCTTGCGGCATTGTCCTTCTTTGCGACTTTTTTTAAAATACTAATATGGTGGGAATCAAGCATGCGACCCGTCTGATGGTAGACAGTTACCGTAGCCAATACGCCTGAGACACGAGAAGTGATAGGTGCGTGTTATAATATCGTGTTATCAATAACTGTCCAGCCGTTTCATATATTAGCAAGAACAGGCAGATAAACAGACAGACAGTTAGAAAAAATGTTAACATATTTTTTTATGTATGTACACGTACCGTATATATATTTCCATGTGCATTTAAAAAAAAACAGATTATTACGAACAGATTATTTTTGTGTAATTAGATATTGTACAGAACCCTCGGTGCAGGAGGTCAACACACACTTGTTTTTTTAACGTGCGAATATTTATTTCTTGACCTTCAATCTGCTATAAAGTGGCGTGACACCATTGGAGTTTGAAATTTAAAAGTTCTAGCAAAATTATGGAGGCATTCGATAACTTTTTAATCGCTGCGACCTGCAGTTTTGGTCTTCTTGACTTCTTTAAACTTTTTAAAATTGTGTTCCCTTTTTAGTGACCCAATTTATTATTATAACACTAGTTCTTAGCGGTGACATCGTCTGCTTCGAGATATAAAATGTTAGCAAAAAAATGTGACTTTAAAAGTGGTTATACTAAGTTTCTTTGAATAATGAGAAATCATTCTATTTCTTATCATTTATTATTATTATCAATTAAAGAAAGTACATAATATGGACAAATGGAAAGGACGCCCTAAAAAAGATGGATGGATTGTGTGAAAGATGATATGAATAAAAAGAGTGTGCTCAGATATGACGGCCGGTAGAGATTTGTCTGTCTGTTTGTTCCGGCTAATCTCTAAAATATCTGGACCGATTTTGACGGGACTTTATGTAGGTAGCTGATGTATTAAGGAGTAACTTAGGCTACTTTTATTTTAGAAAAATAAAATAAAATTCCACGTGGACGAAGGGTCTTTTCTAGTAAGGCGGAAAAATAACCCCATAGCTAGCAATGTACCATGTCGGATTTACCTGCACTGGTGCCCCGCCAGCGTAAACCGTTAGCGCAGGTAGGTGCACCATTCCATTGTCATCCATGAAAAAAAGTTTAGAATAACGAAATATCTATTTTTCCATTATCATCCACGAAAAACAGGTTTAGAATAACGAAATGTCTATTTTGTCCATTACCATCCATAAAAAAAAAGTTTAGAATAACAAAATGTCGCCGCGGACAAAAGCTAGTAATATATATTGTCAATTATAAATGTCTGTTTAAAATTGAGAATATATATTATTTCGAGTTTATTCTTATTGTGTAACTTGTTTTTCATCTAGAAATTTCTTTAGATCCACCAAAAAAACTTGACCTTTAATTTCTATAATATAAAATGAGAATGTAGATCTAAAATAATTGGTGTTTGTATATCCAGTGTAAGAAGGTCTCTCGTAGCATTCTATTTCTAGTGGAATACGGGTCACAGTGACTGGTAAAATAATTTACGGTATATTCAGGATATCTTTTAGCTGAATACCTCTGAGTGGGTTTTGTCATCACTTTGTGTGTACATCAAAATGATATTTATGAGTAAAGTCGTGTTATACGGAGTTTTGAGCGTCTCTTCGCTGTTACTTCGGGCAGTACGGAAAACTTGTTTTAATATAATCTATTCAATGTGAGAACAGTTTTATATAATTGATATTAATTTAATTAGCCTTATATATGTTTAAGAATAATAATAAAAATGAGCGCAACTCTTCCCACACTTAGCTAAGGCCCGTGTGGGTGGGTGGTACCTTCTTATAAATTTATTAAAGAAGAGAAAGAAAAGATAATAATAATCGTACATTTTTGCAGGAATAATAATAATAACACTAGTCACACAATGAGTACACATACACACACACACACACACACTGCACTTACTTGGTTTCGGCCCGTAAGTGTGGAAAAAAAACCAGCAAAAGCTGAGTTAATGACACAACAACGATAATAATAATAGGGAGATATAGATATAGATATAGATATAGATAGACAAAATATATATAAATAGTAATAATAATCTCAGGACAATTCACACAGCGCCATCTAGACCCAAGTTAAGCTAGCTAAAGCTTGTGTTATGGGTACTAGACAATTGATACAAACACGTAGATATTTTTTTCCTAAATATTTACATAATATACATAGAAAATACTCAGACCGACACAAACAACAATTATGATACAAATGTTTGTGCTGTGCGAGGAATCGAACCTGCGACCATCGAACGTAAAGCGATGTGCCAATTCGCTAGACAGTCAAATTTAAGAATATATACAGATAGTTTCGTATAAAAATAGTATGTACAATCTAAATTATTTATCGTTGCTATTCTGGATGAGAATTCTAAGTTCTCAAAGGTCCAAGTTGAAGCAAGAGGTCAGTTGAGAGTCCAACGTTTGAGCTGCGACAACTTTTCGTTCAGAATACTTCAAAGTTTAAAGCCTTTTACACAAGTCTTTAACTGTTATGTTTTGTCTCCCTCACACGCGTTATATAATGTTACTGTAGATAGAAATAGAATATACTGACAGTTGGCTTCTCTTATACTAGCTGTACCTGCGACTTCATCCACGATTTGACAAAAAAGTTAATTTAAAAAAAAATCTAAAATAAAAGTAGCCTAAGTTACTCCTTATTACATCAGCTACCTGCCAATAAATGTCCCGTTAAAATCGGACTAGCCATTACAGATATTAACCGGAACAAACAGACAGACAGAATATGCATGTAGTAAACGGTTATTTCAATATTACAAACAGACACTCCAATTTTATTTACAAGTCGCTGTCGCTGTCTGTCCGTCCCTATGTATGCTTAAATCTTTAATACTACGCAACAGATTTTGAAGAGATTTTTTTAATAGATAGAGTGCTTCAAGAGGAAGGTTTATATGTATAATACATGTACACCCATGCGAAGCTGGGGCAAGTAGTAATATATATAAAAACCACACAGACTGATATAAACAATCACACTCATGACTACAAATTCTTGCGAGGAATCGAACACCCGACTATCGGAAGTAAAGCGGTGTGCTAAATCGCTAGATCACCAAGGCCGTCAATGTTGAACCTCTTTCTGGGTAGAGATCCGTAAAATCATATCAGTCCGGAAGACGTCCACTACTGAACAAAGACCTCCCTCAAAGATCTCCACGACGATCGGTCCTGCGCTCGCATCCATCGCCTTCCAGCGATCTTGACCAGATCGTCGGTCAATCTTGCTGGAAGCCTTCTTACTGCATCTTCCGGTCCGCGGTCGCCACTTGAGGACTTGCCCTAACGGCCATCTGTCCTACGAGCTATGTGCCCTGCCCATTGCCACTTCAGTTTTGCAATTCCGTAAACTTAAAAGGACCACAATGTTACGGAAGGAAGGATGGACTGTATTAAGGCTGGTTAAAAATGAGACACGTTCTTAGGTGAGGTAAAATAGCTGTAATCAGCTCGCTAGCAAAAATATAAAGACAATATGGCATAAGAAAACAAATAGTATATAAAAACAGAATGTCAAAATATAAAATTCAAATATATATAAAAAACATAAAAACTATCAAAAAGGTTGCCATCGGCAACAAATGTAGTATGGGATGGAATATGGATTACACATATACAGCAGTAAATATGTAAATTAAATATTGTAATGGGTGAAAACTGTGATTGGTACAGTTTATGCTGTAAATAATATAAATGACGTAGTGGAGTAACCTGAAACAGTCATGCTCGCTATAAAGTTCAAACTTGTGACGGCGTGGTGGGCCGGGTCGATGTGCTCCCTCTAATATGGTTGAGTGCAATGATGGCTGGCTCATCCGTCATACTCGTGTACGGGTGCTGCTTGTGGGGACTAGTCTGTTCAGGTTGCGAACACTGATTAGATTTTTTTAAATTTTTTTATATAGCATATGCTGGTGGTCACTCTATTCTCCCAAATTTGAATTTAAATGAAATAGTATTATTGTAAATATGTACAACATTAAAAAAAAATACGCTGAGTTTCTTGTCAGTTCTTCTCATCTCGAAATCATTCCGAACTGATGGTAGATTTGACATATCATAAGTCTGTAATAGACCTACATGAATAAAGATATTTTGAATTTTGAATATAATTTATTCTCGTTCCGATCAGTTGCACCTTACATATATTTATATTTTAAATGAGATATATTACACTTTTTCTTCTAAAATCATCGGTCCCTCAGTCCATTACATTTAACTCTCTACATCTCTATATATATACTAGCTGTCCCGGCAAACGTTGTTTTGCCATATAAATTAATAACGCTATAAAGAAATAGGGGTTGATGATAGAAGGGTGAAAATTTAGGATTGTATGTATTTTTGTATATTGTATCATAAAAAAATAGAAACTAAAAATAAACAAAAAAATTTAGGGGTGGACTACCCCTAACATTTAGGGGGATGAAAAATAGATGTTGGCCGATTCTCAGCCTACTCAATACGCTCACAAAATTTCATGAGAATCGGTCAATCCGTTTCGGAGGAGTATGGTAACGAAAACTGTGACACGAGAATTTTATATATAAGATAATATACATAATACAAAACAATATACAGAAGAATAAACAATAGAACAATAATAGCAAAAAACATATCCAAAATTAAATCTGTTAAAATACTAATCACTAATTATAGTTGGACCTATACTGGGCCCATAACCTGATGGAGATATTCAGTGAAATAGAAATATAAAATCATTTATTCAAATAAACTTACATTGAAGCACTTTTGAATAGTCATTACATTTTTTTAATCTACCGCTCATTCGGAAAGCTGTCTCATCATAAGAAGAACGAGCAAGAAACTTGCGTGTTGCTCTTTTAAATAATTTTATTTTACTTTACATTTTTAAGTTTAAGTGTGTGAATACAAACTACCAATTAGCACTAATTCAATTAAATACTCAAATAGAAAAAATATTGAATATATAACCAACTGGTTAAACATTAATAAGAGGAAATCAGTCATAGTGATTAAAGCAGACCTGTCCCTACAAGCAGCACCATCCAGCCATCACTGCGCTCGACCATATTTTAGGGAGCCCAATGACCCGGCCCACCACGCCGCGACAAGTCTGGACATTTTAGTGATGACATGACTACTCAAAACATTAGACCACGTCATTATACATATACAGCAGTAAATATAATTTGTTCTCGTTCCGATCAGTTGCACGTTATAGCAACTGTTACTTAGCAACATTATTACTTATTTAACAATACATTTTTTTTTTTACTAGTATTTACATAACCTAATTGTACAACTAAGAACCTAAAATTAAAAAGCTTAAAAAAATATACAATATGATGACTAAAATATATTATTAAAAGGGGTCCCTTTAGGCAACGTTCCGAAGATACTGGCAGCGTTCCCTCTTTGAATAGCTAGACTAATTCTTTGTTCAAGGTAGCTGCCAGCTCTTCGGTCTTCTGTGATGTCGACTAACCTTTTCGTTATTTCTTTGAAAAGTCTTATAGCGCTAGGACCCCACGGAACAAGGGTCTCGACACCGAATGGGACAAATTCATATTCGGAGCCTAGACCCCTGTATTTCGACCCCTATATTTTAGCTTTTTCAGCCGCTTCAAATTCATTACTTATTTTAAAAGTGATGGATTACACTTTTTCTTCCAAAATCAATGCCAATCAGTGCCTAATAATTATGGTGTTATATGGATTGGTTAGTAGTAATATCAACAAATTATCATGTAAACTCAACCCAACCAACAAATAGTCACACAAAACATTGTAAAGAATGGAATAAACCGCATTTTCTCCGCCATTCAGTCGAAAAAGTCCTTTGGGAGCAATTTTTGACGTAGAACAACTTCTAGTACCGTAACACACAAGTTTACTTTGACCTCTCCCGTCCTCCCCTCCCCGTTTGTACACGACAAAAGAGGGGAAAATCACTTGACGTTTCCATATCAAATTATAGTGGACACGTGTGGAATTACCAGTTTTCCTTGAGCTGTGTTATTGTGGACTTTTCTCGTGATTGGCAGCTCATAGTTGAACTGGTTACTATCAAACGTGAGGTACTGCCCTCTGGTGTCGCTTTACAAAAGATTTGGCTTTACAACGGTTGATATTGCAGTTATATTTCTTAGGAAATGTGCTGTTTTGTGCTCAATTTTTGATTCTCTCTCCCTTTGTGAAGCTGGGGTGAATCTCTTTAAAATCCAGTTTGCTGAGATGAAATATTAGTTTTATACTCGTATATGGTAGTAGTTTATTTTGTGAGCTGTATATGACATATAGATATACTATAGCAACTAGCGACTTCTTATTTGTCAAAGAGATTTAATAAAATCTAACATTAAATGTAATTGTCATACAAATATTGCAACTGCGGAAGTTTGTGAATATGGATGTTTGTTATTCTTTCACACAAAAACATCGGAACGGATTTTGATGAAGCTTTTTGTAAAAGTGCAACAAACATCCATCTATACTGATCCGGACGGTAGGGAAAAAATATTAATACAAAAAACTTAATAGCAGATAAAATATTCTACTTGATTTGATTAATAATGTTTCTGGCTACCCCATCCCTAATAAAATATTGTGTCTGTATATGTTAAAATAATCTAAGAATACCATATAACGCACCTCGAGATCAGCGAGACCATATTACATCACGTCGTGATAATATTTTATGTTCTAACAAACATAAAATGGCAGTAAACCTTTCGGCACCGAGTTACGACTAGTTTATGTGTTCATACATAAAACTGCCCTAGCTACCTCATACATAGACGAGGGACGCTGTTTTAAACTGTTCAGATCTCCGCTTTAAAGAATACACAGTGGATCGCAAGGTCAAGTTATACTTGTCGTAATGGTAAATGGAATTGAAAAGGCTCACAATATTGTTCAAATTTAAATTCAAAATTGACGACCTCAGTTGTCTAGCGGTCAGCACATCGCTATACGACCGATGGTCGCGGGTTCGATTTCTCGCATGGCACAAACATGAGTATGATTGTTTGTATCGGTCTGGGTGTTTTATATATATATTATGTGTGTATTTACAAAATAAATCTATGTATTTATATCAGTTATCTGGTACCCTTTCAAGTTTTAGCTAGCTTAATTTGGGTCTAGGATGGCGCTGTGTGAATTGTCCTGAGATTAATATTAAAAAATATCTTTATCCATGTAGATCTATAACAGACTCTTATGATATGTCAAATCTACCGTCAGTTCGTAATGATATCGAGATGAGAAGAACTGACAAGAAACTCAGCTCGTATTCTTTTCAAATAAATGTTGTACATGATTACAATAATACACAGTCATTAAAATTCAAATTTAGGAATTGTGTTGGAATTATTTGCCTGTACTCAATGTAGGTCGTGTAAGTTTTGTTTATTGGAATTTTTAGATACAGCGGTACTAGTTTTTGTTTGAAGTGATACTTCTATACAGGCGGTTATCCAGAAATCTGTTCACCATAGACTTGAAGATATGGGTTTGTATTTCACCGGGAACACGAAAACTGATTGACTGTTCCACTCTTTGGTAGTGCGCATTAAGAGTGACGATTATAAAAAGGTCAAATGTCAGATATATTCATTTTGATTAGGATTTTTCGGTCATGAAAAAGTATTACCGTCAGGTGGAGGAGGTAAACGATATATTGCGTTAAGAGAAAGAGAAAGACTGTTGACGCCGCAGAGAGAACAACAGCAACAATCGTCAAATCGATATTGGAGAAAATCCGATAATTTAAAATTATTAAAAGAAGGTACTTTCATTATTTCTCGGTATCGTTAAACTAGTTGCGTATTTTCTCTGTATAAAAGGGAGAGTTTTTGTAAGCCACGTGTTGCGAAGTATTTTTATACCTTTTTTATTATCTATGTTTTTTATAATATTATATTGTTTTCATATGACATAAGTCGATTTAATAAACAATTATTCTTCAACTACGACGGTGCTGTTTTACTTTTGCTCGTCATCTTGGTCTCCATCCTTCACACCACGGCATTCGGTCTTTGAGCACAGGATGTGCTGGTTGTATTTTAAATAGTAAAGTTACTTGTGTTAGAGACATAGTTAAATTAATGTTATTTTACCAGTACATGGAGTTGATATTTTTTATATATGTGTCCCAGCACACATTCCTTTTTATAATAATTTTTACTCCACGTCCGATCGTCTCAGCTGCCTTAAACAGAATGACCTCCTGCTTTCCTTATATGGCTATTGGTGGTAGATCGCAACTACCTCCAATTCAAAATAAATTTATAAGTTATCTGAAATCATTAAACAAATATTAAATTATATTTGTTTAATGATTATCATTAAGTTTATTAATAATTAAGTTATCTGAAATCATTAAACAAATATCAAATTATATTTGTATTATTTTGTTTTATAAACTTAATGATAATCATTAAACAAATATAATTTGATACACAGCATCTTGGTATCTTCGCCCAGATTTTAACAAGAAATATTGTAACATTAATAAGTTTTTAATCTGCAACTGTTAACAATTTATTTATCCGTATTTAACATAAACAAACCACAAATCAATATTAAAGTTAAACAAAAAACAATTATACAAACCCAACCCCAATGGAGTTGTTGTAACTGAGAAAATGTAAAATCTCCGTCTTGATTCATTAGCAGCTTACCAAGATTAGGGAAGTTTGGGAAATCATTAATCACAGAGGAAAAATTTGGCACAATGAATGCTAAACGCTGTTGAAGGAAGCAAATATTGAAACTGCGAAAGTTTGTCGGAACAAAAAAGTATAGACTGCATTGTAAATAAAGAAAATTAGACTATATTGCCAGTACATTAAAATTCAAAATCAAAATTACTTTATTCATGTAGGTCTATTACAGACTCTTATGATATGTCAAATCTACCGTCAGTTCCGAATGATTTCGAGATGAGAAGAACTGACAAGAAACTCAGCTCGTATTCTTTTCAAATAAACAGAATAGAATAGAATAGAAAATCATTTATTCAAATAAACTTACATTGAAGCACTTTTGAATAGTCATAACATTTTTTTTTTTAATCTACCGCTCATTCGAATGCTGTCTCATCACAAGAAGAACAAGCAAGAAACTTGTGTGTTGCTCTTTTAAATAATTTATTCTTACTTACAATTTAAGTTTAAGTGTATGAATACAAACCACCGATTAGCACTAATTCAATGAAATAATAAAATAGAAAAAAAAACATTCTATTTACAACAACTGGTTAAACAATTAATAAGAGAAAATAAGTCATAGTGATTAGAGCAGACCAGTCCACACAAGCAGCACCCGTTCACGAGTATGACGGATGAGCCAGCCACCACTGCGCTCGACCATATTTTAGGGAGCCCAATGACCTAAAGAAATGTTGTACATGTTTACAATAATACAGATTCATTTAAATTCAAATTTGTGGGAATAGAGTGACCACCAGCATATGCCATTGCAAAAGCAAAAAGTCTAATCAGTGTTCGCAACCTGAACAGACCAATCCCCACAAGCAGCACCCGTTCACGAGTATGACGGATGAGCCAGCCGTCATTGCACTCAACTGTATAGTAATAAAAGACGAATATAAGTGGCGTAAACAAATTTTGTTTTATACATAAATACATATGTTTTAATAGCTGAGCCCGGTTTATAAACTATATTACTACAAAGTTTCATCAAAATCCATTCAGTGGTTTTTGCATGAAAGAGTAACAAACATACATTCATCCATCTATCCATCGGTACTCACAAACTTTCGCATTTAGATATTAGTAAGATGGTCGCGGATTCGATTCTCGCAGAATATAGTACATACCTAGGCGTTTTATAGTTAGTTTACGTATATGGTAACTGTATTAATAATTACTTTTTTTTTCGGACTACTCTAATGCTGTTGGCCGCAGCTGGCCTTTACAGCTTCACCGGACGTTATGGGGCGAGTGCAGATGGCACTCTAAACCCGCGGAAGGACTTATGGAGCGGCTGAAGGCCAACTCCCGCCTGACGGATACGACTTTAGTCTGAGGGCACCACTAGGGGTTCGACCCTCGGCTCAGGCCGTCGTAATATCGATCCCCGTTTGAATTGGACGGGGAACTTTATTTCCGATGGTTACTGGTTCGATTCCTTGGGAACTCTACTGAACGGATTTTTATAAAACTTGCCAATACTATTACACAATAACACATAGGCTACTATTAATGTCATGCGAGTAAAACCGCGGGCACAACTAGTCAATCCATAAATGTAAAATATAATACAATTTTAGGTAAAACATATAGGCAATGAAAAAACAAAAGTATTGTAATATAATTCTTATATATATCTAATTCAAGGTAGAGTTTCGAATATACTACATACGTGTATGTATACGTAACTCCCGCCTCGAGGGAATCGAACCTGAGACTGTAACAAGTGCCAAGGTCGTTTTATTTCGAGTTTATGACCGACTGCTACAGTCGGTACGAGTCGTATTACTACTTTTTTTAAATCTAAACTGTTTGTAATACAGGTTACAGAAATACAATGTTTTAATTAATCATCATCATCATCATCATCGCAGCCCGGAAAACGTCCACTGCTGGACATAGGCCTCCCCCAAAGATCTCCACGACGATCGGTCCTGCGCTGCTCGCATCCAATGCCTTCCAGTGATCTTGACCAGATCGTCGGTCCACCTTGCTGGAGGCCTTCCCACGCTGCGTCTTCCGGTCCGTGGTCGCCACTCGAGGACTTTACTGCCCCAACGGCCATCTGTCCTACGAGCTATGTGCCCTGCCCATTGCCACTTCAAAGTCGTAATTCTTCGGGCTATGTCGGTCACTCTGGTTCTTCTGCGGCTCTCCTCATTTCTGATTCGATCACGCAGAGTAACTCCGAGCATAGCCCTCTCCATTGCCCTCTGAGTGACTCTGAGCTTGTTGATGGGGCCCATAGTTAGCGACCACGTCTCTGTTCCGTAAGTCATCACTGGCAACACACATTGGTCGTAAACTTTCGTCTTGAGACACTGCGGAAATTTGGACGAAAAGATATATCGGAGCTTCCCGAACGCGTTTAAATTAATCCGAGTTTTAATTAATAACTAGCTGTAACGAATTCGTCCGCGTGAAATTTAACAACATTTAAATAAATGTAGCCTAAGTTATTCGTTATTACATAAGCCACATGCCAATAAAAGTCCCGTCAAAATCGATCTAGCCATTTCAGAGATTAACTGGATCAAACAGTCCGACAGACAGAAAAAAATTGTAAAAAAATTTATTTTGGTATATGTACCGTATTTTACATTCATATGCTTGTAGTAGAAAACGGTTATTTCAATATTACAAACAGACACTCCAATATTATTTATATGTATAGATTATAAATGGATTTAAACTATTAAATATTAGGTGTTACATACTTAATCTATTTTTTAAACAAAAGATACGCAAAGTTCCTAGTTTTCTTGTCGTCAAATTTCAAGTCGTGATAAAAAACAATATTTTTTTAATAAAAGTTTGTTAATCATCTTCCTAATGGAAGCTTTCATGAAACCAAATTTCAAGTCGTGATAAAAAAAACTAAATTCCATATTTGTACTGTGCGAGGAATCGAACCCTCGACCTTCGGAAGTAAGGCGGTATGCTAAACCGCTAGACCACCGACCATAGCAAAGCCGCAAGCGAAACCACGGGCCCAGCTGGTTATCGTATAAAGCCGTTTGCAATGGAAAATGGCATCTTGTTTAATTCTATGAAAAGCTATCAATTTATATTAGAATGCCTAAATGAGAAAACCGCTCAGGGACAAATAAATAATTTCACAAGAGGCTACAAGTGCCTTTCATTCATTAACTTCCTATTAAAATTCAAATTTAAAATCAAACTCATTTAAACGGGGCCGCTTATGAATACTTTACAATTATTATTGTTTCACTAATGGCGTTCTAGTAATCAACATGAAATTATCATTAATTCTCAAATATTTATCACCCAAAACTGTATAATCATTGCCTTGCGTCATCCGATTATTTGTGGTCGCCGCAGTATTCTCTTCCATTGATTTCTACTGGCCATATTTGAGCATACCTTTTATACATATTATCTTTCACACAATCCATCCATCTTTTTTTCCCATTATCTTCTCCCTTTTCACATCTAATATTGTATAACCATTGCTTTGAGTCTTCTCATTATTTGTCAGCATAGTACGTCATCCTCTTCTACTGATCCCTACCGTCTATATCTCAGCATACTCATCTTTTATACATATCGTCTTTCACACAATCCATCCATCTTTTTTTCCATTGTCTTCTCCCTTTCCACATCCAACACTATGTAATCATCATAGCTTTGCGTCATCCCATTATTTTTGGTCGCCACAGTATATTTCATTTTATTCTCTTCCATTAATCCCTACTGGCCATATTTGAGCATACCTTTTACACATATCATCTTTCACACAATCCATTCGTCTTTTTTTCCATTGTCTTCTCCCTTTCCACATCTAACACTGTATTGCATTGCCTTTATCCCATTATTTATACAGGCACAGTACGTCATACTCTTCTACTGATCCCTGCCGTCCATATTTGAGCATACTGACCTTTTATACATATTATCTTTCACACAATCCATCCATCTTATTTTTCCATTATCTTCTCCCGTTCCACATTCAACACTATATAAACATCATTGCTTTGCCTTTATCCCATTATTTGTGGTCAGTGCAGTATATCATCCTCTTCTACTGATCCCGACCGGCCATATATGAACATACTCATCTTTTATACATATCATCTTTCACACAATCCATACATATTTCTTTTCCGTCGTCTTCTCCCTTTTTATCTATCCACGTTCATATTATATACTTTCTTTAAAACATGATCCGGGTTCCTCCGCACAACATGTCCATACCAAGTCAATCAGTAACCTCGTATTATTCAAATGTGCTTATATTAAGTTTGTTTAAATAAAAATTATTTCTATTTCTAAATGTATATATATTGTTGGTGGACAATAAATTTCTTTCTTTCTTCCACTGCTAAATGTTGTAGGTTCTACTACTGAAGCTTTCTTACCAACGTCGGTTTATAAACCACGGAATGGCACGGTTAAATGCATTTCCTCTCGATGTAACTTGGAAGCAATGAACCACAAAATCTGACTACCCACCATTAGGGTTGCAGTGAGTATATATTTCACAACGCTATCAGAGTGCTGACGGGGGCGAAATGGTAAACGGCTAACAAATCAAAAGCAAACCTAACTCCAACGGTTGAAATAACTGTGAGTTTTGGCGCAAGTGATAAGAGTGGGAAAGAAATATCAATTTTCGAACCTCTTCGCTGTAGCTGGCCTTTACAGTTTCACCGGACGATAGGGGGCGGGTACAAAGACTTCGATATCAGGGTAGCGCCATGGGTTCGAACCTCGGCTATATCTTGAGGTAAGGAAGCTGTAGACGAGATAATAATTTGACTAGTTTGCGTTGTTTTTACCTGCCAATAAAGTTTTAGTTTTATTGCCAGATCGGTATATTTCGAGATCTTTCTATGTATGAGATAGTAGAAGACGGGTCTGTGATTGAGTTAATAAGAAAAATGCGAAGATACACTAATTTATTTTTCTTAACATATAGTATTATATTCGGCCAGTTGTGATGTACTTTATAATTATAAATATTACTAGCTGTGCCCGCGACATCGTCTGCGTGGGATAGTGATCTTAAAAATGACGATACTTCCATACAATCTTCCATCTGCCCTTTTAACCTGTTATAACCCTTTTTTGGCATTAACAGTAGCTTATGTCCTTCCCCAGGGTGTAGACTATCTGTGTAGCAAATTTCATTTAAATCGATTTCGTAAATTTGGTGTTAAGCGCGACATATATACAGACAGTTGCCTTTTTCATTGCTCTAGAAGAGTAGATATATAATAGAACTCCTGAGCCATTCTAACGAATGTCTGTGACTTGTCCCCTACGCTTGAAACTTGAGGGGTGGTCTAGGTCTAGGTAACTTAGGCAAAATGTTAGAGCAAGGTAAGCAATTCTCAATTGTGAGCATTTGTTAGTTTTTCGTGACTGAAACTTGTTTGAAGCTAAACCTTCAAAATTCTCTATAGTGATAGTCAGAAACTTCTTTATAGTCTTGATTTATAACGTTGTTCACCGCTCTTGGTAGTCTTATGGTTGAACATACTATCCGAAGGTCGCAGGTTGGGCGCCCGTTCAATATAAATTTGTTTATTTATTCTTTATTGAACCAAAAACTTTTGTACAACAGGCGAGTCGTATGACATTCTCTCTCAGCTAACCTTGGGGTATAAACAGAAAGCGCTGTGGGATATTAGCGAGAACTGTTTTAAATTTATTAATACATATAAATAACTATATAAGATATATATATCTTATATATAAAATTCTCGTGTCCCAGTTTTCGTTCCCATACTCCTCCGAAACGGCTTGACCGATTCTCATGAAATTTTGTGAGCGTATTGAGTAGGTCTGAGAGTTCACTTGCAATTCCCCTGGTGTTGCGGGTGCTCATGGCGACGGTAATCACTTACCATCAGATGAATCGGATGGTCGTTTGTCCCCAATGCTATTAAAAATAAAATCTCAGGTACATCTTCAACTATTATTAAGAAGTTTATAATTGATGTAACTATTCCTATAGTGAGAATAACTGAGAGGGCCCCAATAATTATAATTAATCGGAATATTAAGGTAATAACAGTGAAACTTCAGACAATTTCAATATAAAATTAATTAAAAACTTTTGTTCAAGCACTCATAACAGATAGGTAATTGTTAATTTAGGAGTCTTTACCAACACTAGGTAAATCCATTTACTAATTTTATAGAATAGAAAATCATTTATTCAAATAAACTTAATTTAAGCACTTTGAAAAATCATATTTATAATTCATTAACTACTCGCCCCGGCTTCGTACGAATGTACATATATTATATATATAAACCTTCCTCTTGGATAACTCTATCTATTAAAAAAAACCGCTTCAAAATCCGTTGCGTAGTTTTAAAGATTTAAGTATACATAGGGACGGACAGACAGCGACTTTGTTTTATACTATGTAACTAGCTACTTCGGCCCGGCTTCACATGGGTGTACATGTATTATATATATATAAACCTTCCTCTTGGATAACTATCTATTAAAAAAAACCGCTTCAAAATCCGTTGCGTAGTTTTAAAGATTTAAGTATACATAGGGACGGACAGACAGCGACTTCATTTTATACTACGTAAATATTTTATCTGCCACTCATTCGTAACGCTGTCTTATCACATTATTATGTAATTTGAAGGAGAAAGAAAACACAAGATTTTACATTGACGGCCTCTGTGGTTTAGTGTTTAGTGAGTTTAGTTTTCCAATCGTCGCGGGTTCGATTCCTCGCACGGTGCAAACATTTGTATTCATGAGTATGATTATTTGTTCTGTCACAAAGCGAGGATTATATTCACTTCATTATTCCAAAGATACTGTATTTATTACTATAGATGATGGTTGGCTCATCCGTCATACTCGTGAACGAGTATGACGGATGAGCCTACCAGATGCTTGTAGGGACTGGTCTGCTCTAATCACTACGACTGATTCTCTCTTATTTAGTTGCTCAACCAGTTATATTTAATATTTTTTCTATTTGATTATATAATTGAATTAGTGCTAATTGGTGGTTTGTATTCACACACTTAAACTTAAAAATCTAAAGTAATAATAAAATTATTTAAAAGAGCAACACACAAGTTTCTTGCTCGTTCTTCTTGTGATGAGACAGCTTTCCGAATGAGCGGTAGATTAAAAAAATGTGATGACTATTCAAAAGTGCTTCAATGTAAGTTTATTTGAATAAATGATTTTCTATTCTATTCTATTCTATTGATAACGTGTTATATATATAGTTGATGCACTGTATGTTACAAAATAACAATATTTCTATTTTTTATAGATCTCTTACATTCCGAACATTACCTTGTGTTATCTATGTATATAAATAAAATTGTACTGTCTGTTTGTAATATTGAAATAACAGTTTTTTACTACATGCATATGAATATAAATACGGTACTTACACCAATAAAACACTTTTTATCATTTTTGTCTGTCTGTCTTTCGGTCTGTTTGTTCCGGCTAATCTCGAAAATGACTGGACCGATTTCGACGGGACTTTTATTGTCTGATAGCTGATGTAATAAGGAGTAACTTAGGCTACTTTTATTTTAGAAAAATTCTTTTATTTTTATTTTATTTATTTATAAGTATACAAAACAGATTACAATCAACACAAGAATATAATTAGGAGAGTATAGTTCGGTACAAAACTTTAGACAAATAAAGTTAAAATCCACGCGGACGAAGTCGCGGATGCAGCTAGTGTAGTTATACATTTGGGAGTAATAAAACTTCGTCGCAAAGAAGTAATTTTCATTCATTACCATTAAAAGGGACGCACAATGAGTGATTGTGGATTTAATCGAATCATTTGGTCACTCACTCATTCGGTCACTCACTCATTCGGTCCATTGTATAGGCCTGTCTAATTCCATTATTACAAGTTTTCAATCATTACGACCAATAGAAAGTATTGTCAACAATTATGTGAATTAATAGCACTTCTGTAGGGTAGGAAGTTCATTTTTATACGACCTCGGTGGTATAGTGGTATAGCACACTACCTTACTTCTGATGGTCGCTGGTTAGAATAGAATAGAATAGAAAATCATTTATTCAAATAAACTTACATTGAAGAACTTTTGAATAGTCATATTTTTTTTTTTTATCTACCGCTCATTCGGATAGCTGTCTCATCAATCAATCCACACACGGCACTAACATTTGTATTCATGAGTATGATTGTTTGTATCGGTCTGGGTGTATTCTATGTATATTATGTATTTACTTACAAAAAAATATTTAAGTATTTATATCAGTTGTCTAGTAGTCATAACACGAGCTCTGCGTAACTTGGGACTAGATGGCGATGGTGTTAATTGTCAAAGTGTATTATTATTATTATAGAATAGATATATTGCTGCCCACCTTCATGAAAGAGGACTACTGGCCGAAAGGTGTGGTGTATCGCCGCTACCATGGCAGATTGCCGTCATCAGTGCCGTGATCACACAGACAATATCGTTGTATTGGTTTTTAAATATTATATTATATGTATGTTAGTCTATAAGGTATTTATAATATGGGCCTAGTTGCCTGAAATAAATGAATAAAAAAAAAAATATATTAAAAATTTATTTCATAAAATTTAACTTAAGTAACATTATATTATTATTGTAAATATTATAAAATTCGACGAATTTCAAATATTACAATGTTCAGGCCTCAATTAATAATAATAAGTGTGGAAAAAACCAACCAAAATGTTATTTTGGTATATGTACCGTATTTATATTCACATACATGTATGAAAAAACGGTTGTTTCAATATTACAAACAGACACTTCAATTTTATTTATATGTATAGATGTATAGATAAATATTTTTTTTAATACATACATACTATACACAGATATATTACAATTGTAATGTGCTCTCAATTTTTTAAATCGGTTGATAATATATACAAATTCCATCGTAATATGTATTTGCAAGGGTCGAACCCACTGCCCATGTTAATATTCACCCCACAAACCAACTGACTTGATTAAAATTGACAGTTTGGTTTGCCGTTGTGTCACATTAGAGAACATGTATTAGGTAGCCCTCTTATGTTCGTGAGGGAGATCAAATTCTTGTAGGTAAAATATAGGCTACGGTAACCATTTACCATCAGATGGGCCGTATGCTTGTTTACCACCATAGTAGTATAAAAAAAAATTTGCCTCGGTCGTTTAGCGGTTTAGTAGACCGCTTTATTTCGATGGTTGCGGGTTCGATTCCTTGCACGGCACAAACATGATTATGATTGTTTGTGTCGGTCTTGGTGTTTTATATGTATATATATATGTATTTACGAAAAAAAATCGATGTATTTGTATCAGTTGTCTATTTCCCATAACATAGGCTTTAGCTAGCTTAACTTGGGTCTAGATGGCGCTGTGTGAATTGTCCTGAGATTACTATTATTATTATTTTGAATTAGGTACGAATAGGTCTCTTCAGTTTGTGAGGGAGCTCAAATTCTTGTTATAGTATAGGAAATACAATAGTAATAATTGACGATGTTGAGTGATTGAGTGGTCCAGCGATTTAGAATATCGCCTCACCTCCGATGGTAGCGGGTTCTATTTGTCGCATGGCACAAAGATTTCAAAATTCAAATTTAAAATATCTTTATTCATGTAGGTCTATTACAGACTCTTATGATATGTCAAATCTACCGTCAGTTCGAAATGATTTCGAGATGAGAAGAACTGATAAGAAACTCAACTCGTATTCTTTTCAAATAAATGTTGTACATATTTACAATAATACTATTTCATTTAAATTCAAATTTGGGAGAATAGAGTGATCACCAGCATATGCTGTTGCAAAAGCAAAAAGAATAGAATAGAATAGAAAATCATTTATTCAAATAAACTTAATTTAAGCACTTTTGAGGAAGACTAATATTAATAAGACAGTGTTAGTATTTTATTCATGAGTATGATTGTTTATATCTGTCTGGGTGTTTTCTATGTATAATATGTATTTACGAAGAAAAAATCTATGTATTTGTATCAGTTGTCTAGTACCCATAACACAAGCTTTAGCTAGCTTAACTTAGGTCTGTATAGCGCTGTGAGAATTGTCCTGAGATTATTACCTGCTACCGAGGCCGTCAAAAAAGAATAAATATTATTTACTCGTTTGATAACTTATATCAGGATTAGACGAAGTCGCCGGCAGCAACTTGTAGTATTACAAAATCTCTATTAATTACTACGCCAAAAGCCACTATAAGAGAATTGCTTTCAGATATTAATTATTCTGAAATTTTACCGATAATGCCGTATCACTTTGTATCAATTATTCACGGTCCGTCGGTGCTATAGTGTCCGTTTATTAATAAATTACAGACATGTTGTTATGATAAATCAGTTTCCAGATTAATAATTATGAGCCAGCAGAAATATGTTAACAAGTTTGTATTGCAAATAAAAAAAAACCCTCACTAATTTTTATCCGTGGTAAACAAGCATACGACCCATCTGATGGTAAACGGTTACCGTAGCCTATGGACGCCTGAAACAGCAGGGGTGTCACGTGCGCGTTGCCGAAGAAAGAAGGGTATATTAAGACACCTTAATATACCTTTCTTGAAAAACCCCATGCTGTAGTCTCTCGAGAAAACCTCGGCAGGTAGTTCATTCCACAATCTAAGTGTACGCGGGAGGAAGCTCTTCTGAAACCGCACTATCCGACACCACTTAGGTTCCAGCGTGTGGGGATGATTTGTCGATGGCGAGCGGCGCGATGGTAAAAGGTAGTCGTAGGCATCATGTCGAACAATTCATCAGAACATTTTTTCAGTTACTCGAGTTGAATAATAATAATAATAAAAAATAAATAAAATAATTGAAGAATAAAATAATAAATTGATCCAAAATATAATACCATTTTCTTGTTCAATTTTATTTTACATATAGTCCAGTGAAATTTTAAATGAAACATTATGTGACCAGTTTTGTTTTTAATTTTTATGGCTAAATAACAGCAGATAATGAAAAACTGAAGAGGACCTGTTTTGTGCAGAATTTTTTTCTCTACAATTTTTATTTAAATACATTTTTCATATTTCTTTCGGTTAACGAGTTATTTTGAAGAAAAGGCCGACCCCAAATAAATTGCATAAAGAGGAAGCAGATAATGATGAGTCATATACCAAAAAATATTACAATATAGTACACCATCTCATAATTATAAATCAGCTATGAAACTTGCCATTTTTGGCAAGTTTTTGTGCAATTAATCTTTTTAAAGTAGACCCATTCCAGAAATAGGTTAAGTTTTGTACCAACTATATTGGACTGGTAGGCAAAAATATATTTTACACATCTGACATTGAGTTTATATTTAATTAACACAAAAAATAAAGGATCAGTTTTAATATTGTTTGATGTGAATAATAAAGCGTTTATTGCACGTTACGAGTTTGTAATTTCTGTTGATTCTTTATTACCGTATTCTATTTTAAATCTATACTGATATTAGAAAACTGAATAGTTTGTTTGTTTGTACTCACTAATCTCAGGAACTACTGGTTCGAATTGAAAAATTATTTTTGTGTTGCGTGGTCGACCAATAGATTTTTACAAAAATGATTAAAATATTTTTACATTTTTTTGTTTTAATTTTTTCAACTCTCATACATATGATTGGCAATAGTATGATAATGCAACAGAGTGCGCATATAATATCCCTTCCAATCGATCCCTCGTCCAATTCAAACGGGGACCGATGTTACGATGGCCTGAGCCGAGGTTCGAACCCCTAGTGGTGCCCTCAGAGTAAAGTCGTATCCGTCAGGCGGGAGTTGGCCTTCAGCCGCTCCGCAGATCCGTCCAGTGATTTGGGCAGTGCGTTGATAGATCACTACGTCAGTCACCTTTGAGTTATATATATTTAGATATATGTATATATCCAGTAATACTGACCACAAATACATTAATATCAGTGCTACATACCGCATCGTATCTGATAGAATGAATATGTATGGTGAAATAAACATTACTATCAAACCGCAGAACTTTATTGAATGCAATTAAGCGAAATTGGTAACCAATTATTAACGGAATGAACGGTACAAATCGAATGGATGAAATAATAATAATTATTATTATTTTATCGCCAAATTTAGTCCTAAATTAACATTGTTTTATGGGTACTTAAATACATAGTTTTTATAAATACATAGATAGAAAACATTCAGACCGATATAAGCGTCGCTTTGAGACAGAACAGATAATGCTCAATTTGACAAGAGGACTGTATGTGTTGTATGTATGTGTATGTATGTGTTAAGGCTGGTTTAAAATGAGACATGTTCCTAGGTGAGGTAAAATATGTGTATTCAGCTCGCTAGGAAAAACGTAAAGAACAAATAATATGGCATTAAAAAAACAATCGGTATGTAAAAACAGAACGTCAGAATGTACAATTCAAAAATATTTAAAAAACTTATCAAAACTCAATATGTAGGTCTATTACAGACTCTTATGAAATGTCAAATCTACCGTCAGTTTGGAATGATTTCGAGATGAGAAGAACTGACAAGAAACTCAGCTAGTATTCTTTTCAAATAAATGTTGTACATGTTTACAATAATACTGATTATTTTTTAAATTTAATAGAGTGACGAATTCTCAGGTATTCTCAGGTAACAACCATAAAAAATCCAAATTGACAACCTCTTGTTAAGCCACTAGGCCTATACACGACAAAAATCTGCAGATTCTGCCAAACTGAAGAGGAAACGCCACTACACATCCTATGTGGTTGTAGCCCACTCATGCATAAACGAAATATCTCCTTTGAAAAGTTTACACTCTTTCCCGAGGAGATAAAAACCATCGCTCCTAAGAATATCCTTCAGTTCTTGTCCCTGACGGGTCTAGGTAGCGAACTTTGGATAAGGGCGAGCACAATAGATCTATGTAGGCCGCAGTGCTGCAGGTGCTACAAACATCTGACAATAGGGGGGAAAGGGATCGTTAGGAATGTGGACTCTCGACCCCATTACTACCAATGTACCATGTCAGGTTGACCTCCACGCGGTTCCCCCTGGAAACCATCGTGATAAATTACAGATGAATTTATCACGATGGGCTAACTGACCTGACCTCATTATCATCTTATCATCTTTCACTGGTGCCCCGCCAGCGTAACCCGTTAGCGCAGGCGGGTGCACCATTTCATTATCATATACAAAAAAAAAACATCTGACAATAGCCCAAATATACCAATAAAAAAAATTAAAAAAACCTCCTGTTTCAAAGAGTTGAAACGGTACTATGAAATTCTGGTGTGTATTGAAAACCGTAAATGTGAAATCAATCAATAACCGCAACACTGGTGCGGCGGTAAATTTAATAATTCGCTAGCAGGTAACAAACCGAATGACACACAAACAATATTATATATACATAGGAACACATACAAACACACTGCTATCATTGTTATATTATTCAAATTCAAATTCAAAATATCTTTATTCATGTAGGTCTATTACAGACTCTTATGATATGTCAAATCTACTGTCAGTTCGGAATGATATCGAGATGAGAAGAACTTACAAGAAACTCAGCTCGTATTTTTTTCAAATAATAGTGGAACATGTTTATAATAATACACAGTCATTAAAATTCAAATTTGGGAGAATAGAGTGACCACCAGCATATGATATCGCAAAGAACAAAAAGGGTCGATGTGCTCCCTCAAATATGGTTGAGTACAATGATTGGCCTTTGGCCTAGGATAATTTAATATGACTAGTAACATGTAAATATTTACACCGTTAATCCTCCTATATAAATAAATAAATATCAGATCGACTGTTGTTTTTATTATTATAAATTATGCTTATTATATATTGACGACCTCGGTGGTCTAGCGGTCTAGCACACCGCTTTACGACCGATGGTCGCGGGTCCGATTCCTCGCACGGCACAAACAAGTTGTATTCATGAGTATGATTGTTTGTATCGGTCTGGGTGTTTTCTATGTATAATATGTATGTATTTACAAAAAATATATATCTATGTATATGTATCAGTTATCTAGTACCCATAATACAAGCTTTAGCTAGCTTAACTTGGGTCTAGATGACGCTGTGTGAATTGTCCTGAGATTATTATTATCATTATATTACTTCTTGTGTGTATTTGTGTATGTATGCGTGCATGTGTATGTATGTGTGTTTGGTATTAAAATAGTAATAAAATATTTTTTTTTACTGTTCACACACATACAATAGAGCAATTTTAAAGTATTATTGAACCTATACCACATATCAGACTGGGCCGGGTCATTGGGCTTCCTAAAATATGGTCGAGCGCAGTGATGGCTGGCTCATCCGTCATACTCGTGACCGAGTGCTGCTTGTAGAGACTGGTCTGCTCTTATCACTACGACTAATTTAATCTTATTGTGTTTTTATATTTGAGCCTAAATAAATTAGTGCTGGTTGGTAGTTTGTATTCACACGTTTCGACTTGTAAAATGTGAACTTACAAGGATTGTTTAAAAGAGCAACACACAAGTTTCTTGCTTATTCATCTTGTGATGAGACAGCTTTCCGAATAAGTGGTAGATTTAAAAAATAATTGTTGACTATTCAAAAGTACTTAAATTAAGTTTATTTGAATAAATGATTTTCTATTCTATTCTATTCTATACAGGGGGTGAAAATTGAGGCTCTACCCCGTGTATCTCTACATTCTCTATGGCATTATGTCCTTGTAATTATTATTGATGGGTTTTGGAAACCATCCATCGCCATACAACAATAACATGTATATACTTATAAGATACATCAGAGGAGTCACTAGTCATTCCATAATCCCTTTCAACGTTGAATAAAACGATATATCTCAGGAAAAATATCACCTTTCTTTACTTGATATCGGCGCCTAGATATCACTGACGCGCGCTATCCGTCTTGATAAATGGTCTGACTCCACCACATATTGCTACAGAAATATCTACCTTGTCACCTGAACGGAAAGGTACTTTATCACTCGTCAGCTTTTCAGGCATGCAGAAGTTATTGAAAAGCGTTTTTATTTCCTTATTGCTACGTCACATTTTTAAATGCGCAAACCTTGGGTGGCACCTTCGGGAGACTTTAGACGGTTTAGTATTTTATGTACAGTGTGTTAAAGTTGGATTTCGTGTGTGGGTTACACTGTATTAGGGTAAGCAGGGTAAGTTGACACCAGATAATTTATATTAGAAGGTTCGGATTTTTTAAGTCTCCACTGTTAGATTTGGTTCTGAAGGAAATTCTCCTCGAAATGATCTCAGAATCCTTTTTTATTAAGCTGAATGTTTATTGGGTAGTTCTAGAACATTCCAGAATTAATACTGGATCTAAAAAATCACACAGCGCCATCTAGTTTCAAAGACAGCAGAAAAAAAACTAGTGAATTCACTAATAGCCGACTGATCTGATAGTCAGTCAGATCAGTCAGGGCATCGTACTGGATTATTTATTTATTTAATAGCAACTCGCCCCGTACAACTGTACATGTATCTAAATATATGTAACTCAAAGGTGACTGACATTATGATCTATCAACGCACAGCCCAAACCACTGGGCGAATCTGGCTGAAATTTGGCATGCAGGTAGATGTAGGCATTTATCAAAATCCTTTCTTAGGGGATCCCTACGTCATAGTAGCTCTATGCAAGCAAAGTCTCAGCCCGATCGGCTTAAAATTAACAAAGTTTCATACAAACTTTCATCCCCTATTTTATCTCCTTAGTAGTAAAATTAATCAAAATCCTTTCTTAACGGATGCCTACGTCATAACCTACCTGCATGCCAAATTTCAGCCCGATCCGTTTAGTGATTTGGGCTGTGTGTTGATAGATCACTACATCAGTCAGTCAGTCACCTTTGAGTTATATATATTTAGATTTATATAAGTTGTATAAGTTTATTTGAATAAAGTAAATAAAGTATTTTTTATGCATATTTTTATACAAATTTCTAGCAATCTTCACTCCTTCTATAAGCTACAAGTGTACGGAATTTCACACCCCCCCCCGACCGCACAAAAAAATGGTCTGCAAAGTTTTTCTTTCACATATTAACACATAGATTTTATCGTTACATCATTACCTATGGGTTCTATAAAACGTTTTTAAATACCTCGTGAAGCACCATAATCGTCATACTAGGGAACGTAGATGCAATAGTCGCTTGTATCGTTTTAATTGAATGTTAGCGTGTTAACGATCATTTGGTATCGTTATTTGGTAGAGTTGGTAATGATTGACCGGTTTTGGTACTTGATGTTATTAGTCACGCATTTACCAACTTTAACACGTCAATTTAAGATGTATATTTCATTGTGTTTTTTTGGAATGGCGTGTTGAATTTCTGAGTGTTGTTCAATAAGTCTGTATAGGTGTCGTTGATTGATTATAGAACGTATGGAAGGGTATATAGAGTTGATTTTACTTTGGCAGTCCTTTTCATTAATTTCATAGTACTTATGACAAATGATACGATGATCTCGGTGGTCTAGCGGTTTAGCACAGAGTTTTACCTGCGATGGTCGCGGGTTCGATTCCTCGCACGCTGCAAACGTTTGTATTCATGAGTATGATTATTTGTATCGGTCTGTATGTTTTCTATATATATTATGTGTGTATTTACAAAAAAGGAATTTAAGTATTTATAGCAGTTGTCTAGTACCCATAATACAAGCTCTGCTTACCGTGGGATTAGATGGCGCTGTGTTAATTGTCCAGGGTTATTTATTTATTTAAAGAAATACTATATTCTTGATGTTTTTTTATACGATATGTAGAAAAGTGTATATATAATTATATTACACTAGCTGTGCCCGCGCTTTCAACCGTATGAAATTTATAGCCTATATATTGTTCTGACATGTAAACTATATTATAGTCAAGTTTCATGAAAGTTTGTTCAGTAGTTTTTGCGTGAAAGAGTATAACATCTATCCCTACTCACAAACTTTCGCGTTTATAATATTAATAATAAGATATTCAATTAATTCAAATAATATATTGACAGTAAAAACATATTTTTCCGTAATATTCATGAGTTTAGATATATAACATATCAAAACTTGTTGGTTGCGTTACAACAGGTTATCAGGCAACCGATCTGTTACAACATTTGTCTACCACTAAACTGTAGTTGAATAATTAACTATAACAGTTTAGAACTTTACAACTAACCTCATTTACTTAACTGATTTTTTGTTTGTATAAAAGTTGATAATGATGGCGTGTAGGTGCTGAACTGCTGATATAAAAGAAAACTCATCAAAATCGGTTCAGCCATATCAGAGAATAGAATAGAACAGAAAATCATTTATTCAATTAATAAGTTTATTTGAATAAATGATTTTCTAAACTCATTAATACAAATGTTTGTACCGTGCGAGGAATCGAACCCGCCACCATCAGACGTAAAGCGGTGTGCTAATCCACTAGACCTCCGAGATCGAAATTACAAACAGACACTGCAATTTAATTTATTTGTACACGCATAATTATAATAGTCTTTTACACATTTTTAAAATATTTAAAATTACATTTTAGTTTTGTTTTCATAAATCTTAAAAGATTTAAGAATAATAATAAATTTGTTATTTGTTTCAGGTAACCGTCGTAGTATTCTGAATGGAGTTTATGTGTTTTTTTTTTGAGTAAGCTTATACGTATATCTATAATTAAGAGTTTCATTTTTTTTATTGGGTTATTTGGGCTATTGTCAGATGTTTGTAGCACTTGTAGCACTGCGACCTACATAGATCTATCGTGCTCGCCCTTTTCAAAGTTCGCTACCTAGACCCGTCAGGGACAAGAATTGAAGGATAATCTTAGGAGCGATGGATTTTATCTCCACGGGAAAGAGTGTAAACTTTCCAAAGGAGGTATTTCGTTTATGCATGAGTGGCCTACAACCACATAGGATGTGAAGCGGCGTTTCCTCTTCAGTTTGGCAGAATCTGCAGATTTTTGTCGTGCTTAGGCCTAGTTTAGCCATATGCTTGTTTAATTTGCAGTGTCCTGTGAGGGCCCTAGTCATCATGCATATGTTGTTTTTACTCAATAGCAGTAGTCTATTGGAGTATTTGTTCAAGTAGCCCGATATTAGGGCTTTTGAATGTGTCAATCCTGGCATTTTTTGCCAGTGATTCAGTGCTTCTCAAAAGTTTCATAATAAAATTATATTAATAAAAGCCAATTTATACAAGAAAAATTATAATGTGAAAACTTGACGTTCATAAGCGGCTAAAATGTCCTACATGAATAAATGATTTTTGAATTTCAATTTGAATGGTAACTTATGGTAAAAATGAATATTTTACCATAAGTTACCATTAGTCGTCGACACATTCAATGTTTTAATTTCATTCATTCATATCTTATTTAAATTATTAATCGGGTCTTAACACGAACTAATTTTATGGCAAATAAAGGTATTTACCTCTCTCGACGTTTCGACTAGGTTGCACTAGCCGTGGTCACGAGCTGACTGGAGTAACAGCAATGTCATATAGGTCTCCTAACTTAAATAGTATCTAGTAGACAATATTAATTTTTGAACCATAGTGTTTATAAAACCGCGTGGAGGTCAACCTGACATGGTACATTGCTAGCAATAGGGTTATCAGTCCTCATTACTAACAATCCCCATGGGGAAAGTTACCATTTAATTGGTACCCACGCATTTGTAAGAAACAACAATTTGTTATTCCAAAAATTTTTTTTTTTTTGTAAGGATGATAATGAAATGTTGGACCCGCTTGCGCTATCGGTTTACACTGGCTGGACACCAGTGGAGGATGATAAGATGAGCATGAGGTCAGGTCAGTTAGCCCATCGTGACAAATTCACCAAGAATTTATCACGATGGTTTCCAGGGCGAACCGCGTGGAGGTCAACCTGACATGGTACATTGCTAGCAATAGGGTTATCAGTCCTCATTACTAACAATCCCCATGGGGAAAGTTACCATTTAATTGGTACCCACGCATTTGTAAGAAACAACAATTTGTTATTCCAAAAATTGATTTTTTTTTGTAAGGATGATAATGAAATGTTGGACCCGCTTGCGCTATCGGTTTACACTGGCTGGACACCAGTGGAGGATGATAAGATGAGCATGAGGTCAGGTCAGTTAGCCCATCGTGACAAATTCACCAAGAATTTATCACGATGGTTTCCAGGGCGAACCGCGTGGAGGTCAACCTGACATGGTACATTGCTAGCAATAGGGTTATCAGTCCTCATTACTAACCCATGGGAGAAGTCACCATTTAATTGGTACCCACGCATTTGTAAGAAACAACAATTTGTTGTTCCAAAAATGGGTTTATCTAAGTGCTAAAGAAGAATAATTAAATTTAATATTTCTATCAAATTCCTAACTATTTGATTAGATTAATGTCTATCATATGTCCAGGTTTATTTATTTATTCCGTTATTTATAACAATAACTGTAATAAGAATAATATTCTCCAGGAACTAACCATGATTGTTGCGTGGGAGACCAGCCGGAGGTTCTCTGAACTGTTTTCAGTAGATAACTACTTACTGGGGTAATGCTTTTAAATTAACGTTAGGTTCAGATGTTTTACGTTATTTATAACAATAACTGTTATAATAATAACAAACTGATTTTACCTAAATGTCGTTTGGCTAAAGTTAGTAATTCGTTTTATGGCAATTGCGTAAGGTTTTACAATAAAATACCAGAGTCTGTTATAAATCTGCCAGAAAAAAGATTTAAATGTCAAATAAAACAGTTCCTTTGCAAAAAAGTTTACTATAAAATTGAAGAATTCGTTAACGATAATAATGTTTGTATAGAAAAAATATTATCTGATTACACTAATAATGAGTGCGTAGCGATTTCTGTGTTGATTATCGCATGCCTCTTACATGTTATACTGTAATTATTTATATAAAAAAACATCTATTAAAAAGAGCAACACACAAGTTTCTTGCTCATTCTTCTTGTGATGAATCTGCATTCCGATTGAGTGGTACAATCAAAATATGACTAACCAAAAGTGCTTGTAATGAGTTTATTTGAATAAAGATTATTTCTATTTCTATTATTTCTATTTCTAATACCTTGTTACAAAACTCACAATAGATCAAACATACCAAGAAAAGGCAATACAAATTCAAAACTTACCAATTCATTCAATTGTAACACAATTCACGTTGCAACCTAAAACTTCACGAATTCATTACAATACTTCAGCAAACTGTAATGTATGGGTTTTCAGACCATTGGGAATAAATAAATCATAAGCAAAAAAAACTGGCAATAAATATCTGACAATCCTTTTGATGTTCGCCGATGTCCGAAGTTTGTTGTAGTGAATTGATAAATTGTTATTCTGCGAAGTTGCGAAGCAACATAACATAACAACTTCGGGAATGCAACATTGAAAGCATCATGATATTACAATAACAGCGCTTCAAAATATTGGAATTTAAGACCTCGGTGGTTTAGTGGTGTAGCACACCGGTTTACTTCCGATGATCGCGGGTTCAATACAAATTTTTGTACCGTGCGAGAAATCGAACCCGCAACCATTTCAAGTAAAGCAGTGTACTAAACCGATAGACCACCGAGGTTGTTATATTGGATTAATAAATTTAATAAACCACATTCTAATCTAAATGTATATAACTCAAAGGTGACTGATATAGTGATCTATCAACGCACAGCCCAAACCACTGGACGGATCGGGCTGAAATTTGGCATGCAGGTAGATGTTATGACGTAAGCATCCGCTAAGAAAGGATTTTGATTAATTCTACCCCCAAGGGGATAAAATAGGGGATGAAAGTTTGTATGAAACTTTGTCACTTTTAAACCGATCGGGCTGAGATTTTGCATGCGTAAAGCTACTATGACGTAGGCATCCCCCTAGAAATGATTTTGATAAATTCCATCCCTAAGGGGATAAATTAACGAGAGCGAAGCCGCGAGCAAAAGCTAGTTGATTATAAAGTTCATCAATGTATTATGAAGCACAATGTTATATGAATGGCGGACAGTTCATGATAAGGGTACTACATTACATCCCAGATGTGCCTACATCTCACGCAGTTATTTATGTGAATATTTAATCATAGCAACTTGTTCTGACATGGGCCATGTCTATCCAATCCATCCGTACTTGCTCCTGGATAATCATTCTTTTTTATGTAGGGATCTTGATGAAATAAAGAAAAAAATAATCTGTAATCTCAACCAAGGCAAGGAAGAAACTTTCATCGTTGTAGCTTCAAAAATGTTTTATCCCCTATTTCATTTTACCTTCCTACCTTAAAGTTTCATTAAAGAATAGAATAGAATAGAAATTATTCAAATAAACTTACATTGAAGCACTTTTGAATAGTCATCACATTTTTTAATCTACCGCTCATTCGGAAAGCTGTCTCATCACAAGAAACAGCTGTGAAAGAGATCTCTTCCAGCCAACCTAACGCTGCGAAAGTGGTCATATTGACGAGTGAAATGTGTTTATCAACTCAACTAAGTAGTTGTACTACTACTATTTGTACAACTAGTATATTGTATATATATTTTTGTTCTGTTTATATTTTGTTGCATTTTGTTTATGTTTATAATTTTGCACCGCCAACAATTATTCTCTGCACCACCAATGGTTGACTGGTAGAAAATGCCGCATGGTGTTAAGTCCGCGAAATGTACTATACTATACATTATATTGTGTGCATTAAAGTTAAATAAATAAAAAAAAAATATACCAATACCGGACACTGCTGTCAAAATCAATACGCATACAACAGGCCGTTTAGTCAACAATCACTGCACGTTAAATAGCGACAGTACCAAATTGAGCTATACATAATGCAATTGTTAATTAAAAACGTACTGATTCAACTGAAATGTTTAATTAAAGCTTCATACAATAATTATCTGTACGTCATCTATGTATGTAAATAAAATTGGAGTGTCTGTTTGTAATATTGAAATAACCATTTTTTACTGGTTAAGAATGAGCAAGATACTTGCGTTTCGCTCTTTTAATTAAACGTTGTTCTGAATTACATTTTTAGGTTTGTAATGATGAAGGAATACTTTTGATTGAAGGTATGAGTGAAAAATTAAAATTATGCTTATAATCTATACATCTATACATAACTGTTAATAAAAACTGATGATTTTGTGGTGTAATGTATAAGTGAGAAATATAACGTCTGCAATGAGTATGTACTTATGTATACATATAAATAAAATTGGAGTGTCTGTTTATAACATTGAAATAACCATTTTTTACTACATGCATATGCATACGGTACATATATCAAAATAACATTTTTTACAATTTTATGTCTGTCTGTTTGTTTGTTCCGGCTAATCTCTGAATGGCTGGACCGATTTTGGCAGGTAGCTGATGTAATAAGGAGTAACTTAGGCTACTTTTATTTTAGAAAATAAAGTTAAATTCCACGCGGACGAAGTCGCATGTACAACTAGTATAATAATAAAATGAAATAAAAGTGTATTTAAGTGTTTTACCAGTATTTAGTACTAGCACAACAAAAATCTGCGGATATTTGTTGTGCTAGTCCTGGTACAGGGCTAGATTAGTTAGGTAGGTAGGTTTGCCATGTGTTAAATTTGCAGTGTCCATGCAGACGAAGTCGCGGATCCAGCTAGTTTGGTAATAATTGAAGTTCCCATTTCACGTCACTTGCTCTGTTGTTGCATATTAACTTTGCACTTTGAATGCGAATTTCGGTGACAAAGGGTTAATTTGATGAGTTTGTTTTCGATGTCCGACTGTTTTGGAAAGTGATGATCTACAATTTATATCATTGGTAGTGATGCAGTAGGAATAAAACAGGCCATTATTTCTTTTCATTACCAAAACGACATAAAATAAAAATCATTATCTTTACATAGTATTATCGTTACATAGTATAAAACAAAGTAGCTGTCGCTGTATGTTTGTTTTCGATGTCCGATTGTTTTGGAAAATGACGGTCAACAATTTATTTCCTTAGTGCGGTAACGAAATAGGAATAAAACAAACAAATAAAACAGGGCATTATTCCTTTTCGTTACCAAGATTATGTGAAAATAAACTAATCAAAATTATATAAGAATGTTAGATGTTTACTTAAATGATAAACCTACATGGCAATGATTTAAATTAGGAATTATTAATATTTAAATTATAAATTAAGCAATATATAATGCTATTGTTAATTAAAAACATACTGATTCAACGGAGCTATTTAATTGATGCTCCATACAATAATGTATCTCTACGTCATTTGGTAATAATTGAAGTTGCCATTTCGCGTCACTTGCTCTGTTGTTGCATATTAACTTTGCAATTTGAATAAGAATTTCGGTGACAAAGGGTTGAAATAGAAATAGAAATAATCTTTATTCAAATAAACTCATTACAAGCACTTTTGAATAGTCATATTTTGATTCTACCACTCATTCGGAATGCAGATTCATCACAAGAAAAATGAGCAGGAAACTTGTGTGTTTCTCTTTTTAATAATTTGATGAGTTTGTTTTCGATGTCCTACTGTTTTGGAAAATGATGATCTACAATTTCTATCATTGGTAGTGATGCAGTAGGAATAAAACAGGACATTATTTCTTTTCATTACCGAAACGACATAAAATTAAAATCATTATCTTTACATAGTATAAAACAAAGTAGCTGTCGCTGTCTGTTTGTTTTCGATGTCCGATTGTTTTGGAAAATGACGGTCAACAATTTATTTCCTTAGTGCGGTAACGCAGTAGGAATAAAACAAACATGTAAAACAGGGCATTATTCCTTTTCGTTACCAAGATTATGTGAAATTAAACTAATCAAAAATATATAAGTGTGTTAGAAGATTATTTTAATAATAAACATACATGGCAATAATTGTTTATTCGACAGCCGCGGTGGACTAGCAGTTTAGCACCGCTTTATTTCTGATGGTCGCTGGTTCGATCCCTCGCACAGTGCAAACATTTATATTTATAACTATGATTGTTTGTATCGGTAAGGTATTTTCTATGTATGTATTTACAAAAAAATGTATTTAAGTATTTATATCAGTTGTCTAGTACCCATAACACAAGCTCTGCTTACCGTAGGCTAGACTAGACTAGACTAGATGGCACTGTGTTAACTGTCCAGGGTTATTTATTTATTTTTTTATTTTTTGAAAATATTTTCAAAAGATGTATTACCCGCTTATGGACGTATTTTTTTTATATTATACATTCATAAGCAGCTGAAATATCTAAATTACATTTTTAAGTTTTTCTTCTTCTTTCGTTTAATCGGGGAAAATACATTAGTTGCCACTGCAACTAATGTATTTTCCCCAGAATGTTGCAACTACTTTTGCGCATTCGGTCACGTTTTTTATCCTTCCATTGTGCGAGATGTTGGTCAATTTTTAAGTTGAAATGTGTGAATACAAACTACCAACTAGCACTATTGCATTTAAGCAAAGAATTGAAAGGTTCCCAGAAATATTTATTTAATCAATTAACATGCGAAAGTTAATACTGTCCAAACAAATTACAGCCGCAAATTGGGTCATCTTTCCCTCACTATTCCTTTGACATCAGTGTTCCGATATACCGTGTAATCTGAACAAGAAAGAAGTGTGGGCGAGTAATGATCTCCTTAACTCAATTCTCGCAGAGGGAAAAGGGATTGTTAGTAATGTGGACTGATGATTTTATTACTAGCAATGTACCATGTCAAGTTGACCTCCACGCGGTACCCCCTGGAAATCATAGTGATAAATTCCTAGTGACTTTGCCACGATGGGCTAACTGATCTGACTTCATGTTCATCTTATCATCCTTCACTGGTGTCCCGCCAGCGTAAACCGTTAGAGCAGGCGGGTGCACTATTCCATTATCATCTATAAAAAAAAAACTCAATTCTCGCTGTCAAAGTCGCACTTGTCTCGCTATATTGTAAACCTGAAACAACTCTATGATATTACCATGGGTCTGGTGTTATATTGTATATAATAACAACATTCTTTATTGCGCACAATCTAAATATATATAACTAAATATATATAACTCAAAGGTGACTGACATAGTGATCTATCAACGCACAGCCCAAACCACTGGACGGATCGGGCTGAAATTTGGCAAGCAGGTAGATGTTATGACGTAGGCATCCGCTAAGAAAGGATTTTGATTAATTCTACCCCCAAGGGGATAAAATAGGGGATGAAATTTTATATGAAACTTTGTCAATTTTAAACCGATCAGGCTGAGACTTATAAATCTACTATGACGTAGGCATCCCCTAAGAAAGGATTTTGATAAATTCCACCCCTAAAGGGATAAATAAACGCAAGGGAAGTCGCAGGTAAAAGCTAGTTTTATATAATAGAATAAAAAGCCTAAACGAAGCCGAGTTTTTATCGAGAACAAATAGTAATACAACCAAAAAGAAAACAAAACAAAATTAGGCGTCAAATTAAATAACGTGATTACATCTCGGCCTTCCCGACTGTTAGACACGTCCAGTGTGGACGCCGATTTTAGCATTTTGTGGACGTTATAAAAAACACGAACGTGTATTGTTATCCTTATATTCTACAGTGTTTTTTAACATACTAAAGACCGCGTGCCCACCGGTGGGACGCTCCGCAACGAAAGTAAATTACACGTTGGGACTGGGGGCACTTTACTTGATGTAAATCTAGGGGTTAAAAATTCAAAAATTCTAAATTTAAAAATTATTTATTCATGCAGGACATTTTAGCTACTTATGAATGTAATTTTTTTATATTATAATCTATTCCGTACCATTTAGTTCAGTATATAGATCCAATTGAGAAGAACTGGCCAGAAACTCAATTGAAAATTACTTTTTTTTAAAAGCCAGTTTATTTACAATGTACATATATTTGTAGGTGTCTATGTCTAACATTAAATGAAAATCCCATGTATGAACAACTATTGCCATGCACGCTCGTCATTCAAGTAATCGTTTAGTGAGTAATAGGCTTTGCTAAGTAATTATGATTTAACAGATGTTTTGAATTTATTTAAAGGTAATTCCAGTATATCCTTTGGTATCATATTGTAAATTTTTATACCTATTCCCATAAAAGATCTATTGACTTTTTCTAAATGATACTTGAAGACAGCAAGTTAGTCTTTAAATCTAGAATTAATATTATTATTAATATTGCTGTTTTTTGGAAATAGGTGAAGATTTTTGTGATCTAATATTGCATAAATCTAATTCGATATAAGTACTACATTATTAACTAATTATATCATTTACATAACTTAATTATACAACTACAATCTAGAATTAAAAAGTTTAATGACGACCTTGGTGGTATAGCGGTCCAGCACACCGCTTTATATCCAATGGTCGCGGGTTCGATTCCTCGCACGGCACAAACATTTGTATTCACGAGTATGATTGTTTGTATCGGTCTGGGTATTTTCTATGTATAATATGTATGTATTTACGAAAAAAAAAAATATATCTATGTATTTGTATCAGGTATCTAGTACCCATAACACAAGCTTTAGCTAGCTTAACTTAGAACTAGATGGCGCTGTGTGAATTGTCCTGAGATTATTATTATTATTATATTATTATATTATTATTAATACAATAACTAAACTATATTATTAAAAGGGGTCCCTTTAGGCAACGTTCCGAAGATACTGGCAGCGTTCCCTCTTTGAATGGCTAGACTAATTCTTTGTCCGAGGTAGCTGCCAGCTCTTCGGTCTTCTGTGATGTCGACTAACCTTTTCGTTATTTCTTTGAAAAGTAATGGAATATCTTAGTGCTAATTTTATGACGTAAATATTTAGAAATTATGGGGCAACGAAACAAGAACGTACTAAAACTACATTCCGTGCCAGAGTAATAAAAAAATGCATATTTTTAGTGCTAGTTCTGTGCCAGCAGTTATTATATGCTAAATAATTAGAAATGTTTATTTTATGCAATCATGCTGAAATTTAGCTTACATGTACCACTAGTGCTCCGCTCTGACTTGACCCGGTTCATAACTTTGTGGATTACCACCACTGATTGAACTATTTTCTTTTGATAGAAGTATAATAGCGTATGCTAATGGTCCATCTATTCTCCCGGGGGGAAAGGGGATTGTTAGTAATGTGGATTGATGATCTTATTGCTAGCAATGTACCATGTCAGGTTGACCTCCACGCGGTACCCCCTGGAAATCATCGTTATAAATTCCTAGTGAATTTGTTACGATGTGCTAACTGACCTGACCTCATGCTCATCTTATCATCCTCCACTAGTGCCCCGCCAGCGTACAGCGTTAGCGCAGGCGGGAGCACCATTTCATTATTATCCACAAAAAAATATTTTCTCCCTAATTTGAATTAAAAAATTAATCTGTATTATTGTAAACATGTACAACAGAATAAGAGCTAAGTTTCTTGTCAGTTCTTCTCATCTCAATATCATTCTGAACTGACAGTAGATTTAACATATCATAAGAGTCTGTAACAGACCTACATGAAGTCTTTAGCCATTCAAAATTATCTAGAATTTTTATAATGTTTATATTATGTAATAAAATATGTTATGTTGAAAATTAATATAATATATAATGAAAATTAATATATAAATATATGTAATTAATATATACTGTACTAAGTTGCAACACCGATTTGGATATACTGTAGTGGTGTTGTAATATTGAAATGAATAAATAAATAAATAAATGAATAAAGATATTTTAGATTTAGATTTTAATTCTGACCAATCAATATGTAGGCGATTCCCACACATAAATACACAGCTTCATAAATTTATTTATAGTTATTTACAAATATTTATTACATACAATTATTTAATAATAATAACCTTAATTATATACAATATACATATACTTATACATAAATATATACGTAATATTTATTTATACTTTATCAATAATAAACCGTACCGGTTCGTCTAGTACAATTGCAGCGTGCAGTGGAAACGCTCAATAAGAGGTTGACGTCACAACTCTTTTGTTCGCTATGTAGGTAGTCAGCGCGCCGAGGAACCGGCCAACAGCGCGAGCGCACATTCAATTCGATATTACCAAACCAGTCGAGAACTATCTATGACGCGGAACGCTCGCTACTCGCTTGATAAATCGGCCGTACTGTAATTGATATTGCTCTGCTTATTCTCATTTATATCACCTTATTCATTAGTGCTTATATTCATTCTGTGCTTATTTCTTTACTGTGCTTGTGACTTTCTTCTCCTTCTACTGTATATACTTTCTTCCTATCTAAGTGTAACTGTGTTTACGTGTTGGGACAATATATACATACATATCTATCAACCGTAAGTCGAACTTTTATTTTATATCTACACTAATCAGATACCCTAAACTGGTGACCCCGTATTTAAACATGAATAAAGAATTTCAAGACGCACAAGAAGGCACACAATATGGCGCGGTGGAACGCGGAGAGCGCAGTTCCATTGTCACTTCTGACGAGAATATTGACGGACGAGAATTTTCCCGTGCAAGTCGCGACGGAGCGGAGGTTTATAAAGTATCCGTCCGTGTACCACCATTCTGGCCCGAAGAACCGGAAATATGGTTCGCTCAGGTGGAGGGACAATTTTCAATTTCCGGCATTACCAACGACGCTACAAAATTCAATTATGTCATCAGCCAGTTGGACAATAAATATTCTAGAGAGGTGAAGGATATTATTATAAGTCCTCCCGCGACGCAGAAATATGACAAGCTCAAGGCTGAGCTCATCAAGAGGCTGACGGCATCAAATGAAAATAAGCTGAAGCAGTTGTTGATGCATGAGGAGCTAGGAGATCGGAAGCCCTCCCAATTTCTTCGCCATTTAAAGGGACTGGCTGGTATCGACGTTCCGGACGACTTCCTAAAGACCATATGGATCAGTCGTCTCCCACATGGTGTCCAGACGGTGTTAGCGGGACAGCCTGCCACTACTCACGTGGATGACTTGGCAGATTTGGCAGACCGGGTAAACGACCTCACTGTAGTGTCGCCCAGGATAGCTTCTATGAACCAGGCCTCCTCTAATACGGAGCTCAGTGACCTTAGAAGGGAAGTCGCGGAGCTTCGTAGGCAAATGCAGTCGCTGACGACTAATAGAGGCATTCAGCAACAGCACCAGCAACGACCATCTCGACGTACCACGCGCAGTAGATCTCGGTCAAAATCGCGGTCACAGTCTAATTACCGCAAATTCCCGATCTGCTGGTACCACAGTAAATTCGGCGATAAGGCCAGCCACTGTATCCACCCCTGTGACTTTAAAATGGCGGGAAACTCCATGGGCAGTCGGTAATGGCGGCTGACGATTGCCCATCCTCTACTACTGGTCGCCTTTTCGTTACCGACCGATCTTCGAAGTTACAGTTCCTGGTCGACACTGGTAGCGACCTCTGTGTCTTCCCCCGGTCGGCGCTGCGTGACCGTCGTGCCCCTACTAACTTCGAGTTGTGTGCAGCTAATGGCTCAACTATATCAACATACGGTTATGTACATTTAACTTTAAATTTTGGTATGCATAGAGACTATAGTTGGCGCTTCGTAGTTGCTGATGTAACCAAACCTATTATAGGAGTAGATTTTTTAAAATTTTATAATTTAATAGTAGATTGCCGCAATAAAAAGCTGATAGATAATACTACATCTATATTTTCTGTTGCCACATCTGTAGATTGTAAAAATGTTCACTCTGTAAAGGTCTTGACTGGTGATTCTCGTTATCATAAAATTCTTGATGAGTTTCCAGATATCACTAGACCAGCTGGTACACATCACACAATACCACACAACACCGTCCATCATATCCGCACGATACCAGGCCCTCCAGTATCTAGCTCACCCCGTCGCCTAGCCCCCGATAAACTTAAAATAGCGCGACAGGAATTTCAGTCGATGATCACCAGCGGCACAGCCCGGCCTTCGGAGAGCCCCTGGTCATCGCCTCTGCACCTAGCGCCAAAGAAGGATAACGGTTGGCGTCCATGCGGGGATTACAGGTTGCTTAACGCTCGTACAGTGCCTGACAGGTATCCGATTAAGCATATTCACGACTTTTCACACAGCATTTCAGGCTGTAAAGTCTTCAGTACGCTGGATCTCGTGAAGGCATACAATCAGATACCTGTCAGTCCTGACGATATATCGAAGACAGCAATAACTACGCCATTCGGGTTATTCGAATTTCCCTTCATGACCTTTGGTCTTAGGAATGCGGGGCAAACCTTTCAAAGATTTGTCGATGAGATGACCCGAGGCCTCGATTTTGTATATTGCTATCTCGACGACTTTCTAATCTTCTCTAGGAGCGAGGCACAGCATGAGGATCACCTCCGTAAGGTATTCATGAGGCTAAAAGACTATGGCATGCTGGTTAATACGTCCAAGTGTGTCTTCGGGGCTAAAGAGGTAACCTTTCTAGGCTACAATATCTCTGAGCATGGCACCAAACCACTGGACTCCAAAGTGCAGGCCATAAGGGACTTCCCTACCCCCACCAACGTACGTCAGTTAAGGAGATTTTTGGGCATGCTCAACTTTTATAGGAGATTTATTCCTCAAGCTGCCCAAACTCAAGCTCCTTTAAACGCGTTGCTGACTGGGGCTGTAAAAGGATCACACCCAATCAATTTATCAGGTGACACCCTATCGGCATTTGAGTCCTGTAAGGACGGACTCTCTAACGCAGCTTTGTTAGCCCACCCAGACTGCAGTGCTAAGTTAGCATTGGTGATGGACGCATCCGATAAGGCTTTGGGTGCTGTCTTACAGCAGTATAAAAACGATCTGTGGGAACCTTTAGCTTTCTTCTCCCGGAAGTTAACAACTTCCCAAGAAAAATATTCCCCCTACGATCGTGAGTTACTGGCTATTTACGAAGCTATAAAGTATTTCCGTCACATGCTCGAAGCCAGGCACTTTATTGTTTATACCGACCACAAGCCGATCAGTTTCGCATTCCACGAAAGGAAGACAAACTGCTCGCCTAGGCAGTATAGGCACCTGGACTTCATCTCTCAATTCACCACCGACATTCGGCACATATCCGGCAAGGATAATGTCGTCGCGGATACTCTGTCGCGTATTGATGAATTGAGCAGTCCAGTAGATCTCGACCTCTTAGCCCAAAGTCAAGTCACCGATGCTGAGTTAGCAAAACTCATCGAGGAAGGATCATCTTTATGCCTCGAAAAACTACATATACCTGGAAGTCGCTTACCCTTGTACTGCGACGTCAGTACAGCGACATCCAGGCCTTTTGTAACAAAACCCTTCAGAAAGCAAGTCTTTAATAGCCTGCATTCCCTTAGCCACCCTGGACAAGAAGCTTCCGCCAAATTAATAGCGGAACGGTTCGTTTGGCCAGGTGTTAGGAAAGATTGTAGGGACTGGGCACGCGTCTGCATTTCGTGCCAACGTGTAAAAATTAATCGGCACGTCAATTCCCCTCTTGCCAACTTTAAATTACCACGGGCGAGATTCACTCAGATTCATATTGATCTGGTAGGTCCGCTGCCAGTCTCGCAAGGCTATCGGTATTGTCTTACTGGCGTAGATCGTTTCACACGATGGCCGGAAGCAGTACCGATACAAGACATTACTGCGGAGACTGTGGCGAAAACCTTATTGTCATCGTGGATTGCTCGTTTCGGTTGCCCATTAGTCATTACAACCGACCGTGGACGGCAATTTGAATCAGCACTGTTCGAAAGTCTGTCCAAAATGACTGGTTTTGAGCATAAACGGACGACCGCATACCATCCACAATGCAACGGTCTCGTGGAGCGCTTCCACAGGCAACTCAAGGCGGCAATAGTATGTCACGCTAATGACCAGTGGACAGAATCCTTGCCGTGGGTCTTGCTCGGTGTAAGAACCGCATTTAAGGACGAGTTACAGGCTTCGTCGGCAGAATTAGTATACGGCGAGCCGTTAAGACTACCTGGCGAATTTTTTGAGGCCACAGTACCCGGAACCACTGATATATCAGAATTTTCCGCTCGCCTTAGAAAATTTGCTGAAAACATACGTCCGGTACCCGCTTCGCGGCACTGCACCACAAAATGTTTCATCCACAAGGAATTAACCACCAGTGATCACGTCTTCCTACGTGAGGACGCATCACGTGGTTCACTCCAACCCGCTTACTCCGGCCCACATAGGGTTCTAACTAGAGGAGATAAAGTTTTTAAAATACTCCACAAAAATAAGGAAGTCACGGTTTCTATAGACCGATTAAAACCGGCTTTCATTCTTAGAGAACAAGATGAGGAACCCCAGCCTGAAGTTCACAAAGACCGTATCACTCGCTCTGGGCGGCGTGTGAAGTTTACAAATTTTTATCGCCCCTGACGGTCTCTGGTGGGGGGTGGTGTAGGCGATTCCCACACATAAATACACAGCTTCATAAATTTATTTATAGTTATTTACAAATATTTATTACATACAATTATTTAATAATAATAACCTTAATTATATACAATATACATATACTTATACATAAATATATACGTAATATTTATTTATACTTTATCAATAATAAACCGTACCGGTTCGTCTAGTACAATTGCAGCGTGCAGTGGAAACGCTCAATAAGAGGTTGACGTCACAACTCTTTTGTTCGCTATGTAGGTAGTCAGCGCGCCGAGGAACCGGCCAACAGCGCGAGCGCACATTCAATTCGATATTACCAAACCAGTCGAGAACTATCTATGACGCGGAACGCTCGCTACTCGCTTGATAAATCGGCCGTACTGTAATTGATATTGCTCTGCTTATTCTCATTTATATCACCTTATTCATTAGTGCTTATATTCATTCTGTGCTTATTTCTTTACTGTGCTTGTGACTTTCTTCTCCTTCTACTGTATATACTTTCTTCCTATCTAAGTGTAACTGTGTTTACGTGTTGGGACAATATATACATACATATCTATCAACCGTAAGTCGAACTTTTATTTTATATCTACACTAATCAGATACCCTAAAAATATATCGTGAGACAATACAATCCATAATAATACAAAGAATATCTTTGTCTGTCTGTTACCTTTTGAGAACTAAATGGCTGAACGGATCCTAATGAAATTTTATATGAAGATCACGAGGAAGAAAGTAGCATAGGATATCTTTTATCTAAAAACAACAGATCAAGTCGCAGGTAATAAGCAGTTGTTACATAAAAATCTCAGGTAAATATATATTTAACTTAGATAAGTTAACTTTAAGTTAAGTACGTAATCTGGTTCGTAAATTAGGCGCATATTATATTACACGCATTACGTTACTTTAACACATTCAGTTAAGAATTTAACTAAGTAAAGTAGCACAGTTACGGTCGTTCTAAGAATCCTTTGTGGTATAAATACTGAACGTTATCTTTAAAGTTTGTTTTCTTGTTTTTCATTATGTTTGCGATGTACAGTAGCTATTTAACACTGCTTCACATTTTGGTGGATGCGGATTTGATTAGTGGAAACAGAAATAATCTATATATAATTAGTAAATCACGGGATCTTACCACGTTTTATTTTTATTGAATTCCCGATATTTCCCGGCGGTTAAAACACTGCCGAAATGTAGGTATATTATATGGATATATATCATATGGAGTACTAAAAATGACTCTCTCAGTGCTCTCTTGATATTTATAACTGTACGAGTACCAAAAATTGACGCTCTCAATGCTCTCTCTCTCTCTCTCTCTTCTAAGAATTCATGAAAAATGACACTCTCAGAGCTCTCTCTCTCTTTCTCTTTTCTAAGAATTCATGAAAAATGACACTCTCAGTGCTCTCTCTCTCTTTCTATTTTCTAAGAATTCATGAAAAATTACACTCTCAATGCTCTCTCTCTCTTTTCTAAGAATTCATGAAAAATTATACTCTCAGTGCTCTCTTGGTATTTATACAAGTAGGAGTAAAAAATGACGCTCTCAATGCTCTCTCTCTTCTAATAATCAATGAAAAATTAAGTAAAATGACTAAGTTTCACTATTTGAGAAATGTCTACCTTAGAACATATGAGCAATTATCCGCCACTATATGTCATATAGAGATACACCCGTCCATCATGCTAACTGCACAAGTTGGGCAACTTGGCTTGAACACCTGTTACAAACTCATATGGAGTACCAAAAAATTGCTTTCTCTCTCTCTCTTCTAAAAACTAATGAAAAATGACACTCTCAGTGCTCTCTCTCCTCTAACAATTTTAATGTAATACCTTTTTGAGTACTAATATTTGACGTTTTCAGTGCTCTCTTGGCATTTACACATGTACGAGAACTAAGAAATGACGCTCTCAATGTTCTCTCTCCTCTAACAATTTTAATGTAAAATTAGTAAATACATGAAGGAGTACTAAAAATTGACCCTCTCAATGCTCTCTTGATATTTATACATGTACGAGTACTATAATTTGACGTTTTCAATGCTCTCTTTGTATTTATACCTGTACGAGTACCAAAAAATGACGCTCTCAGTGCTCTCTCTCTTCTAATAATCAATGAAAAATTAAGTAAAATGACTAAGTTTCACTTTATTTCAGAAAAGTCTACCTTAGAACATATTATGAGCAATTAACCGCCACTATATGTCATATAGAGATACACCCGTACATCATGCTAACTGCACAAGTTGGGCAACTTGGCTTGAACACCTGTTACGAATTAAACAAGCCAAGTTAGGAACTTGCACGATATATTACGATCCCACGTAAGTACGGTCAGCGTAATGGTCGGCTGTGCTAGTTTCGCTATTTGATGGGTGTGGGATTCGTTTCATAACGCATATCACACGTGTAATAATAGAGTGAATTGTATAAAAAAATTGGAAATTTTTGGTACTTAATCCAAATTATTTTTACTTTATACAATTTAGATAACCTCGGTGGTTTAGCGGTAAAGGACGCAGTTTTTCTTCCGATAGTCGAGGGTAGATTCCTCGAACGGCACAAATATTTGTATTCATGAGTATGATTGTTTGTATCGGTCTGGGTGTTTTCTATGTACAATATGTATTTATTTACGAAAAAATATCTATGTATTAGTATCAGTTATCTAGAACCCATAATACAAGCTTTAGCTTTACAACTTGGGTCTAGATGAGGCTTTCTGAATTGTCCGGGGTTATTTATTTATTTATATATATATTTACTTTGTTGAAATGTATTTTCTATAACTGTATAAGTCTGGGTAATCTAAATTTTCCCATCACTGCCCTTTCAGCGCTGTTTGTTTTTACCTAATGCTATATGGCATTAAACTCAAGGTGGCAAACAATCATACGGCCTAGAATTATATATATATATATATTTATATATATATAGAATAAATTTATGTATATAGAATTATATATATATAAATTTACTGTACAGACAAATATTACTTACTTTTATCCATAAACTTATAATTTAGTACAGATTGTTTCGATACAGGTTCTGACAAAATAGTCTGAAAAATTCCTAAATTAATTTTATTTCAATTTGTTTTTTTCATAAGATTTGTCTCTCAGTTTCATTCTTAACGCATTCCAAGGTGAGCAGGTTATTATATTTATTATAATAACTAGCTACTCAGCCCGGCTTCGCACGGGTGTATATAGTATAATATATATAAACCTTCCACTTGAATCACTCTATCTATTAAAAAAACCGCTTCAAAATCCGTTGCGTAGTTTTAAAGGTTTAATCATACATAGGAACAGACAAACAGCGACAGTGACTTTGTTTTATACTATGTAGTGATGATAAAACCTCTGTACAATTCACATAACGCCATCTAGTTCAAAGTAAGCAGAACTTGTGTTATTGGTACCAGACAACGAATATAAATACATAGAAATATCTATGTATTTATATCCGTTGTCTAGTACATTTTTGTAAATACATACATAATTTATCATACATACATAGTAATCTAACCGGTTATGTATGGAACCGGTTTTAACTAGTTACAAACTAGAGCTTTTTATCACTATAAGTGGTTTGAAGTATCACTGCGCGTGATGATGACGCGGTTGTCATCTAAATAACAGCCCTGTATTCCATTTGTTTCATGTAGCGACAGCAAAACAGTGGTACGTGTTGCGTAATTTAAATTTTTATTTTTTTATTTAAACTCTTTATTGCATCAGACAAAGAAAACACACAAAATGATATAATACATAAACTGATACAAAATGCGGTCTTATCGCTAAGCAATCTCTACCAGACTACCAGTAGAGAAAGTAACATTAAGATAAGAAAATAGTAGGTGGTGCACGTAATGAACATAAATATACATTTGTACATATATATATATCTATTAATATATTTAATAAAGTATAAACATACGTAAACATACATATACTTAATAATGCACATATCTTCAGAAAATATGAAGGGAACTATGAGACAAAGAGGACAATATGAACTTAAAGGGAAAGAAAGTGGGATTTGACAGTGACAATTTTATTGTCACTTTTAAAAATATATTTTTATAGAAAACATAAATAATTGTTATTCAAATAAACTTTTGAATAGTCATACTTTTTTTATTCTACCATTCTCATCTCTAACACTAGAACTATGAGAAAGAAACTCGCGTGTTGCACTTTAAAAAAGTCATCTTGAGTATTTATATATGGCAATAGTAGTTTATGTGCGGGATTTTCATTTAATGTTATATATAGATAACTACATAATAACGATGAAAATAAACTGGATTTAAAATCAAAAGAAATTCAGTTGAGTTTCTTGCGAGTTTTTCTCAACTGAATCTGTATACTGAATTAGATATTGTACACATTGTGCAAATCAAATTTGCAGTCGGTTCAACAGTTTAGGAGTACATCGCGGACAAACAACATGACACGTAATCTATACATATAAATAAAATTGGGGTGTCTGTTTGTAATATTGAAATAACCGTTTTTTACTACATCCATATGAATATAAATGCGGTACATATACCAAAATAACATTTTTTATCATTTTTATGTGTCTGTCTGTTTGTTCCGGCTGATCTCTGAAAAGGCTGGACCGATTTTGACGGGGCTTTTATTGGCAGGTAGCTGATGTAATAAGGAGTAACTTAGGCTACTTTTATTTCAGAGAAATAAAGTTACAGCAAGTTTTTTTTGTCGTGATAATATTTTTAATAGTTTGTGTTATGATGATGGTGCGTAAAGGCTGTATAAATACTAGCTATGTCCTGCAACGTTGCTGGCTTGGAATAAATAATAATAATAATAATAATAATAATAATAATAACTCTTTATTGCGCATACATAAACATAGGGCAGTAAGTACAAAACAATGAAAATAAATGTTTTACAAAAGGCGGTCTTATCGCTATCAGCAATCTCTTACATACAACCCGGTGTTAACAGAGAGTATTTACATAAAGAGAGAAGGTAGGAGGCGCACTAAACACTCTATTTATTATACAATTATAGATAAACATACATTTTATAAACATAAATAAATAAACTTACACACCAATACATACAATATACATACATATACTACATAATAATGGACGAGAGGACGTGTTATTATTCTATTACAGGGATAGATAATGCGATTTTAATCATTTTTGAAAAATGGCATATGATTGTGCTGATCGAATGGGAAATGGTAAGGAGTTCCAGAGACGAATAGCTTGTATAGTAAAAGAATCAGCGTAATATTTAGAAGAATGAGAAAATAAAATCTATATTGCTCGCTGGTTGTAATGTATTATGTTAGACTCCAGCAATGGTATTTCCGAACCGATACGATATTGAAACCTTCAAGAAAAGAGCTTATTCCTTTTTAAAAAGCCGACAATGTACTTGCAATTCCCCTGGTGTTGCGGGTGCTCATGGGCGGCGGTAATCACTTACCATCAGGTGAGCCGCATGCTCGTTTGTCCCCTGTGTTATAAAAAAAAAGACTCCTAGTAGTGAAATGAGCAGGTAGAGAATAGTAGAGGATAGTCCTCATAAATGACAACTCATAGGATATACGACGGACATTGCAATACGTTTTAAAAGATTTATCAGTGGCGCTACCTTCTCTGCAGACGGTACCGTTGCCACTTGATTTATACCGTCGTGAGCGTTCACCAAAACTATTATCATTTGTCACAGTGCGAACGGTTTTTATGTAGACCGTACGCGTAAGTGATTACAGAGATGAATACGGATTTTGAATGATGGTTGCGGGTTCAAACTTGGGGAGGGCTATTTAGTGCGAAGTTGGTTCGCTCAACAATTTACGTATATACTTTGTATCATTATATATATAATGATAGACGGCTTCGCTCGCGTTAATTTATCTCTTTAGAGGTGGAATTTATCAAAATCCTTTCTTAGAGGATACCTACATCATAGTAGATTTATGCATGCAAAGTCTCAGCCCGATCGGTTTAAAATTGACAAAGTTTCGTACAAACTTTCATCCCCTATTTTATCCCCTTGGGGGTAGAATTAATCAAAATTCCTTTCTTAGCGGATGCCTACGTCATAACATCTACTTGCATGCTAAATTTCAGCCCGATCCGTCCAGTGGTTTGGGCTGTGCGTTGATAGATCACTATGTCAGTCACTTTTGAGTTATATATATTTAGATAATAATCATTTCATAATTGTAGTATTTTTTTTGATATTATTACACACACACATATACATACATATAAGAGTATTCATGGTACAGTATTTTGAAACGATATGTTTTTATAACATAAACTAGTTATGCACTCGACCTGTATGCTCGACGCTACAGGATGTTCATAATTCACTGGGCGGCTATAAAGGGTGTAGTGATTTGTTGCGACGCACACCGCGTAAATCAAAGTTGGCGGGTGGAACCACCTGAATTTGTCCCGCACTGTCCCGACTCTGATGGAATGATGGTCACCCTTTTTGTTTTATTACGCCCCGATTTTTTACTATCTTTAGATTGTCAATTTTAAAAATCGGAGCAAAAATATTTTGATATAAATCGAAGAAAACATTGTTATTTTAAGTGATTCCCAAAGTGGTTTATATCAACCCCCAGGGGTTTATGACAAACTGCAAGGGGTCTGTTGTTGGTATGTTGTTATTTTTACTTTATGTTTTTAAAACTAAACGTTACTACAGTTAGAAATTTCCAAAAAAACAGTACCAGGTAAGAATGTCTACCCAAAACCAAAAAATATGATAAAAAATGGATATACACAAAAAAGTTTGGGAACCTCTCATTTAAACTGTTCATGAAGACCTCATCGATATAGTGGTTTAGTACAGTAAGTGGGTTACAACCACATAGGATGTGAAGCGGCGTTTCCTCTTGCAGCTTGGCAAAATCTACAGTTTTTTTTAGCGGTAATAAAACTTCGAAACTATTGAATTACTTTCACTGTTTGAATGGTACATTATTTCAGAGTCAAATCTAGACACGCGGCAGCGTGTCAAGCCGAGTTTCAAGTAAACTGGCCTGCAGCACCGTGTGTATATTTACACGAACCATTTGGAGCCACTTTTGACCCCCTCATAACTCAAAAACTCTTTCACACAAACCTGTCAAATTTGGTTCATATATTGAGACTTGCGAGATAAATATGTGTTCCAAATTTCATAAACATATCTCAAACGGTTATTTAGATATTAATGTCCAAAAATCGTCATTTTTATCACTGATCAACTATAGATCAAAATTATAACCCACTTCCAGATGACCTAGGAAGTTCAAATTTGGTATGCAGATAGGTAATTAGGTGAATATAAAGGAAAAAATCTGAAACTGGTAAATTGTTATCATTTTACTACAATTTTTCACTTTAATTTATTCTATTTCAACTTATACTGGACGATTACTAAAATTCTATGAAAACGTCGATAGCCACCAATTGACATTGATCCCTGGCGAAAAATCTCATCTTGTACTGGACGGAAAGTAATATTGTATGAAAACGTCGATCATTACCAATTTACGTTGACCCCTTCACATCAGTGTCGATAACTAGCAAACTTCAAATATTGCATTGAGCGGTAAACACTAGTTGCTATAATTTAGATTCTGTCTAAAATATACTCGTACTTATAACTAGGAGTATAGTCGAATTTCGTATTTATTATGTTATTAACTGAGATTTGGTATTAATTATTGTTTCAATATTTAGCGCACATCGATAGTGTAAAATCATTATTTTTATAAATAATTATTAAATAATAGGCATTTCGGTATAGGGCGCCGCGGCGGCGCCGTGTGGGAGAGGTGCGATAAAACTCAATGTTTTGTTTCTCGATATCTAATCTATAAGGTTGCGATTTATGCTACGAAATTCATAGCTTTCTTAAATTATACTTATATATTTGTGATTATATTATTATTACATTATTTTAGTAAATACGTATGGTATAGACAATAGTTTAAACCAAAAATTAATAACAATTTTAGTATAGTTATAAGTAGGAATGTACAGTTAACTCGAGAATGAAAACTCATTGGTAACAAATTGTTTTCTTGAGAATTCAATAGATAACAGTCAATTTGTTACATAATCGTCTTTACGAACTATAACGTGTCAATACGAAGTTTCAGATATTAAATAATGTATATGTTACAAGAGAACAATTCCGTATTTGCTTAACATATGCTATTACTATCCACAAATCACAAGGCCTTAGTTTTGGCAGTCCTCTTCTCAACATAGCCTCCTCTATATTTAATAAATGGCAGGTTTACGTTGGACTCTCCAGAGTTAAAACCTTAGATGGAGTACGTCTTAACAATTTAGATCCAAGTCACGAGAGCTCTATTGTAGAGTACAACCATCTGTGGACGTTATACCGCCCCGATTTGCCCAAAAATTCCTGATACTGAATTGGCATTGCACTTGAACATTTAAAAGTTACAAGAAAATATAGAAAATAACACAAAAAAAAGACAATTATACCCCGTAAATATACGAAAATACAGTAATTTATCAAAAATAATTTGGTATTAATTTAGTTATAAATAAGTACCTCGTATAATTTATGTACAAAAAGTAATGATATCCCATCAAAAACATAAATGTGAAATGATAGCCGAGTTTAATATTATGATATATACCTTGATTGTTGACTTCTACGACAAAAGAGATGAGATCTAAATGGGTGCCAAGTTCAATGGTCTGTCCTGAAATGTATTTATAACAATATAAAATATCATTTCTTCTTATAACTTAGTATAATATACTGTAGCCTAAGGTCTAACTTGGCTAGTTTTCATATACGAAATATACTGTAGCCTTCGCAAGTTCTAAATATGTTACTTGTCGGTTCCTATTTTAATATTAGTAGTAACTAGCAATCGAAAGTAATAATTGGTATATGAGAACTGGCCAAGTTAGACCTTAGGCTACAGTATATTATCCTAAGTTATAAGAAGAAATGATATTTTATATTGTTATAAATACATTTCAGGACAGACCATTGAACTTGGCACCCATTTAGATCTCATCTCTTTTGTCGTAGAAGTCAACAATCAAGGTATATATCATAATATTAAACTCGGCTATCATTTCACATTTATGTTTTTGATGGGATATGCTATTACGTTAATCATTATATAGTATAAAATAAAGTCGCTGTCGCTGTCTGTCCGTCCCTATGTATGCTTAAATTTTTAAAACTACGCAACGGATTTTGAAACGGTTTTTATTAATAGATAGAGTGATTCAAGAGGAAGGTTTATATGTATAATACATGGTACATGTATTATACATATTTCATTTGCTGCAGCAGCTAGTAAATGTATAAGAGTGTCAGATGTTTACTTAAATGATAAATGTACATAGCAATGATTTAAATTAGGAATTATTAATATTTAAATTAGAAATTAAGCAATATGTAATGCAATTGTTAATTAAAAACGTAGAGTCGCTGTCGCTGTCTGTCCGTCCCTATATATGTTTAAATCTTTAAAACCAACGGATTTTGAAGCGGTTCATTTTAATAGATAGAGTGATTCAAGGGGAAGGTATATATATATGATACAAGTACACCCGTGCGAAGCCGGGCTGAGTAGCTAGTTATTATAATAAATATAATAACCTGCTCACGTTGGAATGCGTTAAGAATGAAACTGAAAGACAAATCTTATGAAAAAAACAAATTGAAATAAAATTAATTTAGGAATTTTTCAGACTATTTTGTCAGAACCTGTATCGAAACAATCTGTATTAATTTATAAGTTTATAAATAAAAGTAAGTAATATTTGTCTGTATAGTAAATTTATATATATATATAATTCTATATATATAAATATGTCCCTATGTATGTTTAAATCTTAAAAACTACCAACGGATTTTGAAGCGGTTCATTTTAATAGATAGAGTGATTCAGGAGGAAGGTTTATATGTATAATACATGTACACCCGTGCAAAGTCGGGGCGAGTAGCTACTATATAATAAACTAACGTAATTACGATCCGCACAAAGCCGGGTCGGCCCACTAGTTATTGTCAAAGAGTGATTTCTAATTTGAAATTACTTGAATGACGAGCGTGCATGGCAATAGTTGTTCATGCACTGAATTTTCATTTAATGTTAGACATAGACACCTATATAAATATACATTGTAAGTTCTTGTTAGTTCTTCTCAATTGGATCTATATACCGAACTGGACGGTAGGGAAAAAATAAAAATATAATGTAAAAATTTGACGTTCATAAGCGGCTAAAATGTCCTACATGAATAAATGATTTTTGAATTTGAATTTGAATTTGAAATTCCGCTGACATAAGCGAATCATTTGAAGGAACAATTTCAGTCACGGGCCATTTAAAATAACATTTTTGTTATTTTCTGGGTCAGTGGACTTTACTTGCGAGTTAATTGAGTGCGAAGTACATCTCTAAAAAAATTTAAGCGTTCGAGAATACTTGGAAGTCTCTCAGTATCAAAGTATGAAATATAATATGTATTTTGCCGATTCACTGGTTACATCGCTTTGTATGTTTGTAACAATAGAATAGAAAAGGCGGCGATAATTTACTGCTATATATAAATTAGAAAAAAAAAATAAAAAAAAAATCTTAGTAGTCGTCAACGTTTTACAAATTAAGGGCTTAAAAAAAAATCTGCATAGCGGGCCCCATCATAGGCACTCATAGGTATTTTTGTAAGGATTTTTTTGTTTTATATTAAAAGTACTTTTTATTACTTAAATGTTGTCGTTATTAATAGTGGGCCTAAAAAAACAATAAAAAATTGTAGATCAGTACTCGTCAACGTTTCACAAATCAAGGGCTTAAAAAAAATTCTGCATAGCGGGCCATCATAGGTACTCGTATTTTTATAAGGATTTTTTTGTTTTATATTAAAAGTACTTTTTATTACTTAAGTGTTCGAGAAATACTTGGGAGTCTTTCAGTTTCAAAGTATGAAATATAATATGTATTTTGCCGATTCACTGGTTACATCGCTTTGTATGTTTGTAACAATAGAAAAGGCGGCGATAATTTATTGCTATTTATATCTTAGAAAAAAAAAATAAAAAAAAAATCTTAGATCAGGAGTCGTCAACGTTTTACAAATTAAGGGCTTAAAAAAAATTCTGCATAGCGGACCTCGTACTTTTATTAGGATTTTTTTGTTTTACATTAAAAGTACTTTTTATTACTTAATTGTTGTCGTTATTAATAGTGGGCCTAAAAAACATAAAAAAATTGTAGATCAGCAGTCGTCAACGTTTTACAAATCAAGGGCTTAACAAAAATTCTGCATAGCGGGCCATCATAGGTACTCATAGGTATTTTTGTAAGGATTTTTTTATTTTATATTAAAAGTACTTTTTATTACTTAATGGTTGTCGTTATTAATAACGGGCCTAAAAAAACAATAAAAAATTGTAGATCAGTAGTCGTCAACGTTTTACAAATTAAGGGCCAAAAAAAATTCTGCATAGCGGGCCATCATAGGTACTCGTATTTTTATAAGGATTTTTTTGTTTTATATTAAAAGTACTTTTTATTACTTAAGTGTTCGAGAAATACTTGGGAGTCTTTCAGTTTCAAAGTATGAAATATAATATATATTTTGCCGATTCACTGGTTACATCGCTTTGTATGTTTGTAACAATAGAAAAGGCGGTGCTAATTTATTGCTATTTATAGATTAGAAAAAAAAAAATTAAAAAATAATCTTAGATCAGGAGTCGTCAACGTTTTACAAATTAAGGGCTTAAAAAAAATTCTGCATAGCGGGCCATCATAGGTACTCGTATTTTTATAAGGATTTTTTTGTTTTATAATAAAAGTACTTTTTATTACTTAAGTGTTCGAGAAATACTTGGGAGTCTTTCAGTTTCAAAGTATGAAATATAATATGTATTTTGCCGATTCACTGGTTACATCGCTTTGTATGTTTGTAACAATAGAAAAGGCGGCGATAATTTATTGCTATTTATATCTTAGAAAAAAAAAATAAAAAAAAAATCTTAGATCAGGAGTCGTCAACGTTTTACAAATTAAGGGCTTAAAAAAAATTCTGCATAGCGGACCTCGTACTTTTATTAGGATTTTTTTGTTTTACATTAAAAGTACTTTTTATTACTTAATTGTTGTCGTTATTAATAGTGGGCCTAAAAAAACAATAAAAAATTGTAGATCAGTACTCGTCAACGTTTTACAAATCAAGGGCTTAAAAAAAATTCTGCATAGCGGGCCATCATAGGTACTCGTATTTTTATTAGGATTTTTTTGTTTTACATTAAAAGTACTTTTTATTACTTAAGTGTTCGAGAAATACTTGGGAGTCTCTCAGTTTCAAAGTATGAAATATAATATGTATTTTGCCGATTCACTGGTTACATCGCTTTGTATGTTTGTAACAATAGAATAGAAAAGGCGGCGCTAATGTATTGCTATTTATATCTTAGAAAAAAAATTAAAAAAAAAATCTTAGATCAGGAGTCGTCAACGTTTTACAAATTAAGGGCTTAAAAAAAATTCTGCATAGCGGGCCGTCATAGGTACTCGTATTTTTATAAGGATTTTTTGTTTTATATTAAAAGTACTTTTTATTACTTAAGTGTTCGAGAAATACTTGGGAGTCTCTCAGTTTCAAAGTATGAAATATAATATGTATTTTGCCGATTCACTGGTTACATCGCTTTGTATGTTTGTAACAATAGAATAGAAAAGGCGGTGCTAATTTATTGCTATTTATAGATTAGAAAAAAAAAAATTAAAAAAAAATCTTAGATCAGGAGTCGTCAACGTTTTACAAATTAAGGGCTTAAAAAAAATTCTGCATAGCGGACCTCGTACTTTTAGTAGGATTTTTTAGTTTTACATTAAAAGTACTTTTTATTACTTAATTGTTGTCGTTATTAATAGTAGGCCTAAAAAAACATAAAAAAATTGTAGATCAGCAGTCGTCAACGTTTTACAAATGAAGGGCCAAAAAAAAATTACTGCATAGCGGGCCATCATAGGTACTCATAGGTATTTTTGTAAGGATTTTTTATTTTACATTAAAAGTACTTTTTATTACTTAATTGTTGTCGTTATTAATAGTGGGCCTAAAAAAACAATAAATAATTGTAGATCAGTAGTCGTCAACGTTTTACAAATGAAGGGCTTAAAATAAATTTCTGCATAGCGAGCCCCATCATAGGCACTCATAGGTATTTTTGTAAAGATTTTTTTATTTTACATTAAAAGTACTTTTTATTACTTAATTGTCGTCCTTATTGAAAGTAGGCCTGTGCTGACGGGCCGTAGACAACACAAGCGCGGGCCGCAAGCAACCCGCGGGCCGCTTGAAAACTCTTGTCTTAGATACTAATGATAATGTCTCAATATAATAAACTATCTGTCAGAGTTAAAGTAGATAGTAATTCGTAAAATAGTATTGTTTGCAACGCCAATAGATGGCGCTGCAACAAAATTAAAACGCGCTAATGTTTCGTTTTATTTCAAATTCAAATTCAAAATCATGTAGGACCCCATGCGAACGATCCCCCGTCCGATTTAAACGGGGATCGATGTTACGACGGCCTGAGCCAAGGTTCGAACCCTTAGCGGTGCCCTCAGACTAAAGTCGTATCCGTCAGGCGGGAGTTGGCCTTCAGCCGCTCTATAAGTCCTTCCGCGGGTTTGGAGTGTCATCTACACTCGCCCCCTATCGTCCGGTGAAGCTGTAAAGGCCAGCTGCAGCCAACAGCATTAGAGTAGTCCGAAAAAAAAATTATGTAGGACATTTTAGCTGCTTATGAGCGTCAAATTTTTACATCATAATTTTTTCCCTACCGTCCAGTTCTGTATATAGATCCAATTGAGAAGAACTGGCAAGAAACTCAATTGTTGTACTTTTTTTTAAAAGTCAGTTTATATACAATGCATATATATATATATATAATATTTTAAGAAAGATGTTACAAATGAATGTGGATGGTTATAAGGGCAGAGGAAGGCCAAAAAAGAGATGGATGGACTGTGTGAAAGATGATATGGTAAGAAAGGAAGTAAATAACGCGATGACTGCGAACAGGGATGAATGGAAACGAAAAACATATTACGCCGACCCCAAATAAATGGGATAAGGATGAAGCAGATGATGATGAGTTTATATACAATGCATATTTATATAGATGTCTATGTCTAACATTAAATGACTAAATATATATATTATGTATGTTTTTAAAAAGAAAATCAAAGTATTTATATCAGTTGTCTAATACCTATAACACAAGCTTAACTTGGGTCTAGATGGCGCTGTGTGAATTGTCCTGAGATTATTATTATTTGAACTCGCTACCTTTGGTTATAAAGCTACTAAACTACTATTCTCTCATGGCTACATCTAACGATGCTCTTCTTAAATCTAGTAATGATCTTCTACCGTCTAAATATATATAACTCAAAGGTGACTGACATAGTGATCTATCAACGCACAGCCCAAATCACTAGACGGATCGGGCTGAAATTTGGCATGCAGGTAGATGTTCTAACGTAGTCATTCGCTTAGAAAGGATTTTGATTAATTCTACCCCCAAGGAGATAAAATAGGGGATCAAAATTTGTTTGAAACTTTGTCAATATTAAACCAATCGGGCTGAGACTTTGTATGCATAAAGCTTCTGTGACGTAGACATCCCCTAAGAAAGGATTTTGATAAATTCCACCCCTAAGGGGATAAATTAACGCGAGCGAAGCCGCGGGCAAAAGCTAGCTGGTTATAAAGCTACTAAGCTATGATGCTCTCATGGCTACATCTAACAATGCTCTTCTTAAATCTAGTAATGAACTTACAGACTACACTTTAAATACAGCCCAAAGCTACTCTGTGAATAGTCCGAGAGACGAGTGCTTATTATCAACCTCTTTAAAGCGACGTAATCCTAATAGTTTTCCGTGAGCACAGCTCTGCAATTTTAACAAAGTGACGGTTGAATACATTTCAAAGCGTTAAAGAGGCGCCTGGGAACATTTAAGGTAGTTGCAAAGATACAAGATTTTTTTAAAAGATTTAAAATATATTAAAAGATTTTGGGACCTTATTTACTTCTCAAATAGAAATAGAAATAATGTTTATTCAAATAAACTTAATATAAGCATTTTTATATAGTCAAATTCAAAATCAAAAATCATTTATTCATGTAGGACATTTTACCCGCTTATGAACGTCAAGTTTTTACATTATAATTTTATTTCCCTACCGTCCAGTTCGGTATATAGATCCAATTGAGAAGAACTGGCAAGAAACTCAATTGAATTACTTTTTTTTTTAAATCCAGTTTTTTTACAATGCATAGGTATTTATATAGGTGTCTATGTCTAACATTAAATAAAAATCCCGAACATGAAAACTATTGCCATGCACGCTCGTCATTCAAGTAATCGTCTAGTGAGTAATAGGACTTGCTCAGTAAATATGATTTAACAGATGTTTTGAATTTATTTAAGGGTTATTCCAATATATCCTTTGGTATCTTATTGTAAAATTTTATACCTATTCCCGTAAAAGACCTATTGACTTTTTCTAAACGATACTTGGGGACAGCAAGTCTGTCTTTAAATCTAGTATTAATATTATGAATGTTGCTGTTTTTTGGAAATAAGTCAAGATTTTTATTTTTAAGGCATTTTAATAGATAAGGCATTTTATTGCTTGTTTTAGACAATTTTTTTTTATATCAAAATTTGAGCGCTTTTGACCGCAATCTCAGCTGATGTTAAGTGATGATGCGGTCTAAGCTGTTACACGCAAGCTCAAATAATGCCTATTCACTCTTGACTTGGGGTCGTTGGGTGTTAAGTTTGTATCAAATCAAATCAAATCAAATCAAAATAATAATAATAATAAACCAGCAAAAGCTGAGAAAAAATAAATAATAATAATAATAATAATAATAATACAGAATTATATTTAAGGTAGTTGCAAAGATATAAGAAGATATTCAAATTCAAATTCAAAAATCATTTATTCATGTCAAATCTACCATCAGTTCGGAATGATTTAGAGATGAGAAGAACTGACAAGAAACATAGTTATAGAAACTACGTTAAAGGTAGTTCCAGAGATAAGGATGTAACTATTTGGAAATAGGTGGCATTTCAGTTTTTTAGACTAACAATATCGCACGATATTCAATTAAATAAGTACTTACATGTAAAATAAGGTATTAATATTATATATTAGTCTTTATCTTGTTTTAAATATTTCTTAATTTATGGAAATTATTTATTTTAATGCCATTTGCTCTAATTAATCTAAATTTATATTTTAATATGTACACTAGTCATATAAAAACAAACTTAAAAAGAATGAGTGTAGAGTTTCTTTTCAATTCTTCTCGAATGATTCGAGTTCAACAGACGGTAGATTTATGTGACTGATATATGAACTACCTATTACTTGCGACTTCGTCCGTGATGAATTTCTCTTTTTACGTTTAATTTAGAAATTTTAATTTTTATATTAGCTATATGCATGTGAAAGTTACATCCAAATCGATCCCGCTATTTCAGTGTTTATCAAGAATCTGTTTAAAATTGTTTAAATTTTTTTTTTTGTATAAGTACCATATGTATAATATACACAAATAATATAATTATATTTGTAATACTAACAGATAGATCAAAAAAAAAATACTAACAATTTTTTTATTTTTAGAAACTTCTGGATGGTTATGGAAATAAAAGGCTGTATTATTATTATTATTATAATATGTACTGTCATATGAATTTATTGAGAAGCTGTTAATTTTAAATTACAAACGGACATTACAATATTTATCTGTATAGATACTGTGTCAGTCATTAATGCAAATACCTCATCCGATCGGCTCTAAACAATACAAACAACTTTATTACAAATAGGCAGCATAAGCAGATTACTGACACCGGCCCTCTGCCTACACCGCGCCAACAGAAAATCCGTGAGAAAATACAAAATAACAACATTACCTTCTGCATCGGACCGAATAATACTATACCAATTCATATTTCCCAAAAACCACAAGCAAAATTAAACTTTAACACCCCACATTTTAAGTCCCAAATGGTCCCGCGGCCGCCACTAAAACACCAGACCCACGAATTAAGACTAAAGCACTCCACGTTTAAAACACAATTTTGAATGCAAACAGTCCACGGCTGCCGTTTCGGAAGAATAATCGAGTTTTAATTTTCGCCCGTAATGTGTTGGCGCGAAAGTGTAATTTCGTTTGCGCGGATAGTGCAAAACGTGTTTTTGACAAGAGCAAGGAATTACAGAGAAATAAACGGGATGAGAGGAAATTTCCAGTGTTATTATATCATTTGGATAGGAATTCGCGAGTAGTTAGAGACAATTAATGGTGCGAAGATATTTGGAGGGTTTTTATGGGTCTCGCAGTCTAATCGACCCAAGATGTCTAATGTTTAGACACATAACACTTCATTGAGAGGATAACCAAAGGCAGAAGAGAAATTATTGTACTATTGGAGAAGACAACCCTGACCATCATACTAGTATACACTCATCCGTCATACTCGAGAACGTGTTTTTTTTTTGTTATGAATGATAATGGAATGTTGCACCCGCCTGCGCTAACGGTATACACTGGCGGGGCACCAGTGGAGGATGATAAGATGAACATGAGGTCAGGTCAGTTAGCACATCGTGAGAAATTTACCAGGAATTTAACACGATGGTTTCCAGGGGGAACCGCGTGGAGGTCAACCTGATATGGTACATTGTTAGTAATGGAGTTATGAGTCCACATTACTAACAATCCAGTTCCCCCACTCGAGAACGTGTTTTTTTTTGTTATTAATAATAATGGAATGGTGCACCCGTCTGCGCTATCGGTTTACGCTGGCGGGGGTTTACACTCAAGTTGCTATGACTTGATTTTGTCACTCAAGTTTCTATGACTTGATTTTGTCACTCAAGTTGCTATGACTTGATTTTGTCACTCAAGTTGCTATGACTTGATTTTGTCACTCAATTTGCTATGACTTGATTTTGTCACTCAAGTTTCTATGACTTGATTTTGTCACTCAAGTTGTTATGACTTGATTTTGTCACTCAAGTTGTTATGACTTGATTTTGTCACTCAAGTTGCTATGACTTGATTTTGTCACACACTCAAAAACCTGGTAATGCTGAACATTTACTTAAAATACATAATACATATTAAAACTACTAAACCGATTTAAATGAAATTTAGTACATATAGTCTAGACCCTGAGAAAGGACATAGGCTACTTTTTAATGCGAAAAAAAGATTTTAATGTGTTAAAAGAGGCGATGAAAGATTGTATGGAATAATCTCCAATTTTTAAAGCTAGAAGCTTGAAACTTCCTTTCAAGGCTGTTGATTAAATATAAGTAAATATGACATTCAAAGTTTAAAACAAATACTTTTAAGTGGGTAAAATAAAATAGGGGATGCATGTTTTGATGTAAGTGTATGTTTTAACGTAAAATTTTTTAGACTGTTGATTGAATTGTAAGGAGTTTGTATCGTCATTTTTGAAGATAAAACGATGAAACTTTTTTATTTGGCTTACATTGAGTTAGGTCATTAAATATTTTTTTCATTATTTACGCGGACGATGTCGGGTACAGCTAGTTATATACTAAATTTAGTTCCTTCAACTTTTCTTAGCGCAAGCATCGAACCCCACACATATCTTGTGGGTATAACCGTGAAGGTATAAACTGTCGGAGGCGTCAGTTCCCACGGGATACGTTAATATTAATAACGCGGTGTTGCGGTCCGCTTGCGACCGCCTTGCAGGGCTGCCACCCCGAAACAATAACAAGACGAATTTTTTTTTATAAGTATAATTGAAATATCTAACCATCAGGGTCAACCTGATAGTAACACACCACACAACGTCATCTAGTCCCTAGCTAATTATATTTATCAATTGTCTACCCTTGTGGGTACAATACATAGATATTTTTTTTATTAGATAAATACATAATTTACATAGAAAAGATACAGCTACAAACAATCATACTCATGAATACAAATGTTTGTGCCGTGCGAGGAATCGAACCCGCGACCATAGGACGTAAAGCGGTGTGATAGACCGCTAAACTACCGAGGTCGTCAAAGTCTTCCGCGATAAGATCTTTTGTACCTCATTACTTCTATTTATGTTCTTCGTAATTTACTTCTGGTGCAATAAAGAGTTAATCCATAGGTACATATAAATAAAATTGGAGTGTCTGTTTGTAATATTGAAATAACCGTTTTTTACTACATGCATATGAACATAAATATGGTACATGCACCAAAATAACATTTTTTATAATTTTTATCTGTCAGTCTATCTGTTGTTTCGGCTAATCTCTGAAATGCCTGGACCGATTTTGACGGGACTTAGGCTACTTTTATTTTAGAAAAATTCTCTAATAATTTTTTTTGTTAAACTCCTCGTGGAAGAAGTCGCGAGCACAGCTTTTAAATAAAATAAAAAAATTGGAGTTTTCTAAATAACTTTTTTGTTTAATTCGGCGTTTATAGCTTTTAAATAAAATTTAAAATATATATTAGTATTCTCGCACGGTTGGCAGCCCTGCTGGCGTGTCAGACCTACACGTAATTAGGCGGCTGAGTGTACGGTGACGTCATAAATTAAAGGTTTTTGAGATTAACATCCGAGAAAGTGGAATTGTGTTTACATTTTTCAAGGTACCATTAGGGATTATATCCGATTTTTAAACTGAGCAGTTCCGTTTACTTTTGAATTTAATCCGCCATTTTAATTTTTAGGGGGGTTGTGGCCGTGTGGTTTAGTAGAATGACTTCTATGTGGTCGGGAGTTCAAATCTGACCGACGAAAATTATTAAATTTGACGGCGATTTATCATCTACCGCGTTTTATTATTATTAATTTCCCGATATTTCGACAGTGTTTCAACCGCCATGATAATGGGTAAACTGACGTATAAAAAATATAATCTGTACTCAATTTGCTAGAAAAAAAAAGCTTATTAGAAAATTGAAGAATTTATAAATGATAATAATGTTTTTGTAGAAAAACTCTAACTTAAAATTCATTGCGCTGAAAATGTTATCTGATTGAACAAAGATTAGGTGCGTAGCGGTTTCTATGTTGATTATCGCATGCCTAATCCTTGTTGTTAATTAAATATAATTAAATCAATATTTATTTAAAAGACCAACACACAAGTTTCTTGTTCATTCTTCTTGTGATGAGTCTGCATTCCGAATGAGCGGTAGAATAAAAAAACTTGACTATTCAAAAGTGCTTATATTAAGTTTATTTGAATAAAGATTACTTTTATTCTATTTCTATATTGTATATGAATTTGTCAGTTTAAATTCATATACAATATAGAAATAGAATAGAAGTAATCTTTATTTCTTTCCTCTGTGAAACATAGTTATCAAATTATTTAATCCAGAAACGGCAATACCCTAATTGTATTCAAATATACCCTGTAGAAATTAGATGAGATAAAGAAATACATGTCCAAAAAGATTTGCAAACAGTTTACTCTGCATTGCATCTGCAGGTTTCTGTCAAACTGAAGAGGAAACGCCACTACACATCCTATGTGGTTGTAGCCCACTCGTGCATAAACGGAATATCTCCTTTGGAAAGTTTACACTCTATCTTGAGAAGATAAAAACAATGGATCCTGAATGGAGAATATTTATTTATTCATTTATTTACGGCACACTAAGTGAACTTTACAGTACCCCAATATGTCCACTTAGGAAATTTGTTACATTACATATACACACACACTTATAAACACTAGTTACTAATATTTACACACTAATTACACAAGAAAAAAAAAAGGAAAATGATACCTAATCTTAATTTTACATATGTTAAATATATTTTACATATGTTGTTCACATTATTATTGTAAAAAAAATCCGATATTTTTAAATAATATTAAAAGAAGGTAGTTTATGTTTAGTACTAATGAAGTACCCAATGTAACGATTATTATAAATATTGTAAATAGCGCCATCAATTTATTTAATGACCTATAAATACGGAGGTCGGTAGTTGAATAATCCCTTTCGTTTGAATTGAGCGTGCCGGTTGTGTTTTGGATACTAAACTGAATTGTATTAGGAATGGGTTTATCCCGGTCTTAGTTGGGCCTGGGGGGAAGCTGCAAGTAGTGAAGGTGACTGTTAATGCATTCTATGAGGGCCTTTTAAACCTACACCCGTGCACAAGTCACGGGCGCTACTTGGAGTTTCCTTGCAGTAGCCGGCTTTGAGCCTAAGTCGTCACCTTTAGTGCTTCTTACACATACTCCATAAATAATCTACTGCCATCCTTCAAAACTCCAGCAAATTACAAGTAAATATGTCTAGATCTGGAAAGCGACTAACTACACCGTTGAGTCTACTCAATTTTCATTCATATGATTCAATGCCAGAGAAATAGGAGCCTGTTTGGCCAGCTCTGTTCTTCTACATGGAACATCAAACAAGTTTTGTCTTCGTGCTTGTACGTATCTTTCAATTCCTATCTCTGAAAGGTCTATGTAGCAAACTCTGAAAAAAGTGAGCACAATAGATCTATGTAGGTCGCTATAGGTCTTACCACCTGACAATAGCCCAAATCTCCATATAAAAAAAAGAATTTTCCTCATTAAAATTTTATTTGACCGAATTGAACCCACTGAAAGATAAGATACTACTAACCGCTGCACCACCGAGGTTACATTCTAAAGATAACATTAGATTTTGCAATCATTACAAATATTAGATTACAGGTAACATCTTCCGAGGCTACTTTAGCTCCCACCAAGTAACCGCATGGCGTCAGCCATATTGCTTCACGCCTGACAATAAAAACCAGCCTTTATATATAAACCTGTAGAGTTGAAAGTCGCAAAACAATACTGGTTTGTGCCGGGCATTGGGAATTTGATATCTGAAGCCTCAAGACTGGTGGTATTCACTTGGGAGGTCTGTGATACATTTATCTGGTGCCAGATATTCTAAGACAGTTGCTACACAAAATGGAACCATATTTTGTTTGTTATTAGATTGAAAATTGATATCTGAATAAGTAATTAGTAAATAATGTAAATAAACAGGCTTAAAAAAATAAAAATCCAGTTATGTTATTATATATAATAATAATAATAATAATAAAATACTCATGAATACAAATGCTTGTGCCGTGCGAGGAACCGAACCCGCGACTATCAGCAATATATTTATTGAGCAAACCCTATTACTCACTAAACGATTACTGCCAATAGAAAGAAAGAAAGAAATATATATAATAGTTGTTCATAAACCTCATAGACGACCTCGGTGGTCTAACGGTTTAGCACAACGGATTATGAGGCGGTTTTTGTTAAATAGATAGAGTGATTCTAGAGAAAGGTTAATATATACATGTACACCCACAGTTTCAATATAAAATGGAGCCTATGTATTATTCTGATGCATAAGCTATAATAAAATAAAAAGCCTTTTATTTCCTAAAATATATTACTTACTAAAATTTCGTCTATTTGTTATTTATTATATTATATTATTATTTTTTTATTATATTAATCCGTTCATTTAAGGATATAGCCTCTTCCAACCTTTTCCACTTTTCTCTTTTTGCGTGCATATAAGTAAAATTTCGTCAAAATCCGTTCAACAAACATCCATACTTACAAACTTTCGCGTTTATAATATTATTAAGATGTGTGTAAAGGCGGGGTGTGTCGCTAGTATATTATAAATAGCAAAATAAGTGGTGGCTGTATAACGAAATAAAAATATAAAGAGAGTGTGCACCGAGCCATGAATCCTTCGGTTGGCCGTCGTCGCACGTCCGTCTGTAGCTACCATTTACACTATACGACTACCCTCCGATGGATCCCACGGCCAATTTAAACGAGGATCGATATTACGATGGCCTGAGCCGAGGTTCGAACCCCAAACGGTACCCGCAGATTAAAGTCGTATCGGTCAGGCGAAAGTTGGCTTTCAGCTGATCCATAAGTCCTTCCTTTGGTTTGGAGTGCCATCTGCACTCGCCTCCTATCGTACGGTGAAGCTGTAACGGCCAGCTGCGGCCAACAGCGTAGTCCGAAAAAAAAGCTCAGTACGATCCCACGTCCAATTAAAACGAGAACTTCTTAGTTTGAGATTATATTGTATACGTTAAATTACACGCGACTTCGTCCGCGCGGAATTTAACTTTATTTTTCTAAAATGAAATTAGCCTAAGTTACTTCTTATTACATCAGCTACCTGCCAAAAAAAGTGCCGTCAAAATCAGTCCTGCCATTTCAGAGATTAGCCGGAACAAACAGACAGACAAACAGACTGACAAAAATGGTAAAAAATTTTATTTTGGTCTATGTACCGTATTTATATTGATATGCATATATATAAGAAACGGTTATTTCAATATTACAACGATTTATGTATGTAATATATTATTATTTTATAGATATTTATATATTTTTCTTTATATATATATATTTGACATTTCTCATTTATATTAGTGCACCGCCAACAATCTTTCTCTGCACCACTCATGGTTGCCTGGTAGATAACGCCGCATGGTGTTAAGTCCGACATATGTACACATTGTTTTTGTGCATTAAAATTAAATAAATAAAGAAATAATTTATTAATGTAGTACATTTTAGCTGTTTCTGAACGTTAATGTTTCTTTTTTATACAAGACAGTTCAATAATGTATATAACAGTGTAGATTGAAGATCATAAGCACTATCAATCGGTATATTTACTTCAGTTCATCACCATCATCATCGCAGCCCGGAAGACGTCTACTGCTGGACATAGGCCTCCCCCAAAGATCTCCACGACGATCGGTCTTGCGCAGCGCGCATCCTTATTATTTAATATATATTATAAATATGTTTGAGAAAAGACTTAAATGTCATATAAATAAGATTACTATAAAATTGAAGAATTCGTTAACGACAATAATGTTTTTATAGAAAAACTTAAAATCCATAGCACTGACAATATTATCTGATTACACTAATAATGAGTGCGTAGCGATTTCTATGTTGATTATCGTGCCTCTTACTTGTTATACTGTAATTATTATATAAAAAAAATCTATTCAAATGAGCAACACACAGGTTTCTTGCTCATTCTTCTTGTGATGAATCTACATTCCGAATGAGTGGTAGAATCAAAATATGACTATTCAAAAGTGCTTGTAATGAGTTTATTTGAATAAAGATTATTTCTATTTCTATTTCAAATCCTTATCCTTAATAACTTAAGCGATATTTTTTTTAATTTCTTTTGTTTTTTAATTCGACATCGTGTGAGTCGTGTCGCAGTCGTATCGTATCTCCTAAACTGGCTTCAAGGAGTGTGAACCCATGCGTGAATCCTGCTCGGTGGCCGATCAAGGTCGTGTCGCTTTGTGTGAGCGCGCCCGGGTGACGAGGGATGTATGGATAATATATGGTATACTTTTAATGGTATGGTGCACCCGCCTGCGCTAACGGTACACGCTGGCGGGGCACCAGCAGAGTATGATGATGTTTTCGAGTTTTCGCATAAATAAATTTTAGATATATTTTTAAAGATTTTTAATTTTAGGTTCATTGACCTAGTATATATATATATTTATTTCTATATAAATCATTACATAATATAAAACAAATTCGCTGTCTGTCCGTCCCTATGTATGCTTAAGTCTTTCAAACGGAATTTGATGCGGTTTTTTTAACAGATAGAGTGATTCAAGAGGAAGGTTTATATGTATAATACATGTACATCCGTGCGAAGCCGGGGCGTGTATGTAGTAAAATATAAATATATTACGCATTATACGTGTACCACGTAAGTCGATATGCTCGTTTCGGACTTTATCCTTAAGTGTTAATGTTCAATATGAAATGTCCTATATGAATCAATTATTTAAATTTCGACTTTAATATGTAATGTACAGACACAATTCGTTTAATACCTTATTGTAATACTCATATGATTCAAATTAGAATATTTTAATTTGACTGCCTCGGTGGTCTAGATGTTTAGCACACAGCTTTATTTCCAATGGTCGCGGGTTATATTCCTCGAACGGTACAAACAATTGTATTCATTATTATGATTATATCGGTCTGTGTATTGTCTATTTACATTTTATATGTATTTACAAAAAAAAAAGTAAATATCATCTGTCTAGTATGGCGCTGTATGAATTGCGCAAGTATATGTCTATATTTTTAAATAGCTACTTTCCTCGCCTGCGCTCGGTTGTACATGTATTATATATATAAACATTCCTCTTGAATCACTCTATCTATTAAAAAAACCGCTTCAAAATCCGTTGCGTAGTTTTAAAGATTTAAGCATACATAGGGACGGACAGCGACAGCGACTTTGTTTTAATGTTGAACCCTAAAATATAGTTGCTTTGAAGTAAATAGTAAAGAAAACATCCCCACAAGTTAAGGGTGTCTCGTCTGCTCGAGTACTGTGACAAGATAGTTAAAAACGTTGGATCCAACCATGCGTTATTCCCCTGTCTCTGCCTGTTACACCCCATGACATGCTATAGCTTTACAAGAATAAGTAAGCGGAAAAATAACACATAAAAAGATGGGATGGGTTGAAAAAATAGAAAAAATTCATTGAAATATATTCAATTTTTAAGAGTATTTTTATTATTACAGACTCTTATGATATGTCATATCTACGGTCAGTTCGGAGTGCTTTCGAGTTTTGTTACTATATACACTGATGTAATCTATATATATATATATAACTCAAAAGTGACTGACATAGTGATCTATCAACGCACAGCCCAAACCACTGGACGGATCGGGCTGAAATTTGGCATGCAGGTAGATGTTATGACGTCGACATCCGCTAAGAAAGGATTTTGATTAATTCTATATCTTCTCTGAAAATCAGTTTTAAATTACAAGTAGGAGTCCTATACGGAGAAAAGGAACGGCGAGATATTTATATTGGATCGATTCGAATGGTGACTATTTCAAAGTCAAATGAGAGAAAAAATAACAAATAACGTCTTTTATATATATTTATTATCGTAAAATTAGCTTTAAATATTTTTAGTTAATATATTTTTAATTTAGTTAAAATATTTTTCGAAAAACAACAACTTACAATACAATTTTTAAAATGGAGTTTGACTTTTTGTATTTAGACCACTGTTAAACTAGGGGCATCGCAGGTCTAACTTTAGACCATAGACGAATCACGATTTAGAGATAAACTTCATTATGTAATAAGGAATACATTGGTGAATGGTTTATTACTAGTGCTAAACCAGGTTTATCTTTTTGTAATAAGGCCCTGGGAGTTTGTTGTAAAACCTTACGCAATTTCCATAAAACGAATTACTAACTCGTCAAACGGCACTTAGGTAAAACTAGTTTGTTGACATTACGTAAGCTTTTATTAGTAATTACCTACTTTTTTAAAACTGTTAATGTTTTTCCTGGCATATATAATATTTTCGTAGATGTATTGAGAAGCAAAGGTTAAATTACATCACAATTAACATTGCAGAAGTGTCTTTGCTTTGCAGTATATATAAGCACAAACCCACTTATTAAACAACGACCCGCGCTGGTAACGGAGTTCCGTTGTGTTCTTATCTGCAACGAGGCATCCACGTGATGTATGCATAATGAATGCAGATAGTCGGACCGTATGTTTAGTTCAACGGTGGTCAGGGTTGCCAACTCCTAGAAAATATCAAGCAGGATATATTAAGGTTACTTTTTGTACCATACATCACGTCGCCGAGATGAGAACGCTCAGGTGCTCTGGCGGACAAAGTGCCAAATCATTAAACACCGATCGCAGTGTCTCAAGACGAATGTGTGTTGCCAGTGATGACTTACGGAACAGAGACGTGGTCGCTAACTATGGGCCCCATCAACAAGCTCAGAGTCACTCAGAGGGCAATGGAGAGGGCTATGCTCGGAGTTACTCTGCGTGATCGAATCAGAAATGAGGAGATCCGCAGAAGAACCAGAGTGACCGATAGCCTGAAGAATTGCGACTCTGAAGTGGCAATGGGCAGGGCACATAGCTCGTAGGACAGATGGCCGTTGGCAGTAAAGTCCTCGAGTGGCGACCACGGACCGGAAGACGCAGCGTGGGAAGGCCTTCAGCAAGGTGGACCGACGATTTGGTCAAGATCGCTGGAGGGCATTGCGAGCAGCGCAGGACCGATCGTCGTGGGGATCTTTGGGGGAGGCCTATGTCCAGCAGTGGACGTCTTCCGGGCTGCGATGATGATGATGATGATAATCATCATCACACCGATAAAAACAAATTTGTCACGATGTGCTAACTGACCTGACCTCATGCTCATCTTATAACCTTCCACTAGTTCCCCGTCAGCATAAACCGTTGGCGTAATCGGGTGCACCATCCCATTATCATCTATACGTCTAGACATATAAATAAAACTGGAGTGTCTGTTTCTAACATTGAAATTACCGTTTTTTACTACAGGCATATGAATATAAATACGGTACATACATTAAAACTGTCGGTCTGTCTGTCTGTTTGTTCCGGCTAATCTCTGACTTTTATTGGCAGGTAGCTGATGTAATAAGGAGTAACTTAGGCTACTTTTATTTTAGAAAAAATCTTTTATTTTAGATAATGAAAGTTAAATATCACGCGGACGAAGTCACGGAGAACAATTCATATTCAAATTAAAAAATCATTTATTCTTGTAGGACATTTTAGCCGCTAATGAACGTCAAGTTTTTTATACTAAAACTTAAATATCTCTACCATCCAGTTCAGTATATAGATTCAATTGAGAATTTTTTAGAAACGGCCATTTCAGAGATTGGGCTAATCTCTGAAATGGCCGTTTCTAAAAAATTCTCAACAAACCGACAGACAGACAAAAAATGTAAAAAATATTATTTCGATATTTGTACCGTATTTATATTCTTATGCATGTAGTAAAAAACGGTTATTTCAATATTACAAACAGACACTCCAATTTTATTTATATGCATAAATTTGTCAGTCAAATTAGTGATGTAGAACACCATTATTTGCACTTTGCACTAATGATAGCCAAATGCATGCATGCATATGCATCTTTCCACCCATTTGGATTTAACATCTCTAAGTTGCTAACCCTAACAGTGATACACTTATTCAACGGTGTTACTCGTTTTAAATGTAAATTAATTGAGTTTCGTGAGGTATTGTTTGGTTTTTAATTTGTTTTTATACTATGATAACGATCTGGTGACTGATGATTGTTATTATCTCAGTCTAAGTTGGCAGACTCTAAGAACTCTAAGAAATTTGAAATTCGAAATTTGAAATTCGAAATTCGCATTTCGCAATTCCAAATTAGAAATTAGAAATTCGAAATTCGCAATTCCAAATTAGAAATTAGAAATTCGAAATTCGAATTTTAAAATTTGAAATTTGAGATTTGAAATTTGAATATGAAAATTCGAAATTAGAAATTAGAAATTAGAAATTAGAAATTAGAAATTAGAAATTAGAAATTAGAAATTTGAAATTAGAAATTTGAAATTTGAAATTTGAAATTTGAAATTTGAAATTTGAAATTTGAAATTTGAAATTCGAAATTCGATTCGAAATTTGAAATTTAAAATTCTTTATTAATTTAATAACACAATTTTGTACTACATTCTACAGTTGTTGAAGAACTCCTTTTAAGCATAAAGATGCCAGAGAGCCAGGAGGCTCCACTCTTCCATAGCTTATATCATATATAACTTTTGTAAACTGTCAATGTGTATAATAAAGAAATAAATATTCCTAAATTAATACTACTTGCAAAAAAACATTAATAAATTCATGACATTGAAGAAGTAATTTAATTTTCTATTGTTGGTATTGATATAGATTTTTAATTTAAATTATTATTATGTAAATTATTAAATTTAAATAATTATTACTAATAATATAAAACTTAAAAATGTAAAGTAATAATAAAATTATTTAAAAGAGCAACACGGAAGTTTCTTGCTCGTTCTTCATGCGAAGAGATAGCTTTCCGAATGTGCGGCAGATTAAAAAAGAATACTATTACTATTCAAAAGTGCTTGAATTAAGTTTATTTGAATAAATGATTTTCTATTCTATTCTATAATTACTCAATATTTACGATTGTGCTATAATAAAGTAACTAGTAGTATAATAAAATAAAATGTAAATAACAGTTTACAGGGTTTGCCTGCAAAAAAATCTTTCTAATATTAAAAAAGCGAAAGTTTTTGAATACGGATGGATGCTTGCTACTCTTTCACGCAAAAACTACTGAAAACAGTTACACACACATACACAGTCTCTGTCTCAAACACACATACTCTCTCTCTCTCTCCCTCACACACACACACACACACACACACACACTCCCACGCGCGCGCGCGCTTTCATATATCAGCCTACAAAGCAAGCTGTTTGGCGGCTGAAATAGGTCCTCTCCGATCGATCCCCCGTCTAATTCAAACGGGGACCGACGTTACGACGACCTGAGCCGAGGTTCGAACCCCTAGTGGTACCCTGGAAATATCCATCAGTAGGAAGTTGGTCTTCAGCCGCTCCATAAGTTCTTCCTTTGGTTTGGAGTGGCATCTGCACTCGCCCCCTATCGTCCGGTGAAGCTGTAAAGGCCAGCTGCGGCCAACAGCATTAGAGTAGTCCGAAAAGATAAAAATAAGCATGCAGTCGACTTTTAACAGTAAAAAAAACCGGTATTATATTTCGCTAATTACGTCAAAACCGTTTAAAGTTATCATGACAAACTTTAGTAGTCCGAAAAGATAAAAAAACGCACGCAGTCGACTTTTAACAGTAAAAAAACCGGTGTTATATTTCGCTAATTACGTCAAAACCGTTTAAAGTTATCATGACAAACTTTAGTAGTCCGAAAAGATAAAAAACGCACGCAGTCGACTTTTAACAGTAAAAAATAAAAAAAAACGCCAAATATTTCGCTAATTACGTCAAAACCGTTTAAAGTTATCATGACAAACTTTACACATATCCACAATAAACATTCCACAATCAAGTTTAATCTAACGACACCTGCACAGAACTGTTCGTACAACTTCAGTCAAAAGCGTTTTATTTAACTTTATAGTTGCAGTCGAAACGAGAAACTAGTTTTATAGAGGTACTCGTTTCATTTCGTAAAGAGCTTCTTATCGTAACGATATTATTATACATTTGGTGTAGACAAGAGTCTATTGAAATCCGAAAGTCAATGGTATATATAAAAGTCTTCAGACAGAAAGAATAACTGTAATATCTTTTAATATATAACTTAGTTACTTGATATAAAAAAAAATTGACGTTCATAAGCGGCTACACGAATAAATATAAAATATAAAATTCAAAATTCAAAATTCAAAATTCAAAATTCAAAATTCAAAAATCATTTATTCATGTAGGACATTTTAGCGGCTTATGAACGTCAAATTTTTACATTATAATTTTACTTTTTCCCTACCATATATAATAATAATAATCTCAGGACAATTCACACAGCGCCATCTAGACCCAAGTTAAGCTAGCCAAAGCTTGTGTTATGGTTACTAGATAACTGATACAAAAACATAGATACATTTTTGTTTTCGTAAATATATACATATTATATATAGAAAATACTCAGACCGATACAAACAATCATACTCATGAATATAAGTGTTTGTGCCGTGCGAGGAATCGAACCCGCGACCATCGGAAGTAAGGCGGTGTGCTAAATCACTAAACCACCGAGGTCGTCAAAAAATTTAAATGATTCTTTTATTTGAATTTGGTACCACTCTTGGGTATTTACAATATCTCAGGTTTCAAGCTAAGCAGAGATTGTGTTATGGATATCTTGTTTTGGTAAATATATACATAATCATTACATAGTAAAAACAAAGTCGCTGTCGCTGTCTGTTCGTCCCTATGTATGCTTAAATCTTTAAAACTACGCAACGGATTTTGAAGCGGTTGTTTTTAACATATAGCGTGATTCTAGAGGAAGGTTTATGTATATAATACATGTACACCCGGACGAAGCCGAGGCAAGTAACTAGTATAGTTATATATAGTCAACACCCAAATCAATACAAACAATCATACTCATGAATACAAATGTTTGTGCGATGCGAAGCATCGAACCCGCGATCAACGTTAGTTAGACGAACCGACAGCTAAACCACCGACTACTATATATTCTACATTAAATATAAAAAATTTATACATATATAATGATGATATTATAGATGTAGATAGATAGATAATTGATTTATAGCCAACACAACACAAATAATACAATTTACAATAAGACACAAAACAAGAAATAAATAATAACACGGAAGTTGGCAATAGGAGCTGCCTCAGCTGTTGCTGATATAAGCACAACCTTAGTGAGGTGCACCTATACAGCGCTGGTTTTCAGGCAGCCCCCATTACTCATAAAAAAAAACTAAGATGCGGATTTTTTACTACATACAGATACATATAATTTAAACAAAAAAAAAATTATACATATAAAATTATTTATACATAGTGTAACTAGATGGCGCTGCGTGAAATGTCCTAAGATTTTCTTATATTACGTTGTACAGTCGACAATAAAATACAAAAATATAATTTCTCTATTCTTAAGTATATATTTATTTATCATTATTACAGAAATAATGACAGATAAACACAACCAACAGCAAGCAACAAGCTACAGTATACTCTTGAAACCAGTTAAAATTACCCCCCGAGGACCAACTTACTCGTTACAATAAGGACACAATAGATGTACACTTAAAAATTTTATTTTATCGCCGATCCGACTGGGTCGAAAGTCGTAATTCCACTGCAGTTAGGATGGCTTAGATCAGTGATTCCCAAAGTGGTCTATAATGACCCCCAGGGGTCTTTGACAGCGGCCATCTTTGTTGAAACTGGCTAAATAATAAATCAGATATGTACCATTTTATATTCTAAATTTGTATTTAAATTTATAGTTCCTTTTATTGTACATTCTTGATTGATACATCACTTCCTTCATTCTGTTGCCTTTCTAAATATATTTTAACACCAAATCTTTTTCCTTTTATCTATATACCAATACTAACTTTTGTCCGCGGCTTCGCTCGTATCTATTTATCCCGTTAGGGATGGAATTTATCAAAATCCTTTCTTAGGGGATGCCTACGTCATAGTAGCTTTATACATGCAAAGTCTCAGCCCGATCGGTTTAAAATTGACAAAGTTTCATATAAACTTTCATCCCCTATTTTATCCCTTTGGGGGTAGAAATAATCAAAATCCTTTCTTAGCGGATGTGTACGTCATAATATCTGCAAGTCGAATTTCTGTCCAGTGGTTTGGGCTGTGCGTTGATAGATCACTACATCAGTCAGTCACCTTTGAGTTATATATATTTATATAAACTAAACCTACAACAATCTTGTTGTTTTTACTTTATGTTTTTAAAACTAAACTTTACTACAGTTAGAAATTTACAAAAAATCAATGCCAGGTAAGAATGGGGGGTCTATCCAAAACCGAAAAACATGGCAAGGGTCTACGACACATAAGTTTGGGAACCTCTGCCTTAGATGGAGCGGTAGAGTTGACCCAGATTCCGCTGCAACCAAATTGGGACGTAATTTCCACGTCTTGTTTTGTATTCTATTTATTTGCAAGTATTTGTAATGCTAAAGGTGTTTAACATTATTTATTAACAGCTTTGCAGTTTTATACTAGAACTAGCTGTTCCGGCAAACGTTGTTTTGCAATATAAATAAATATTGCTATTAAAAATAGGGGTTGGTGGTAGAAGGGTGACAATTCGGGGTTGTGCATATTTTAAAGCCACATAATAAAACAAACTATATTAAAAAAAAAATCGAAAAGCGGTTTATATTAGCCTGGTTTATAGACACTTATAGTAGAGATAGAGAAATACTCATAGTATTTGTTTTTAAATTTAATCACACGAGAATATTTATACTAGTCTGGTTTACAACTGGGTGGGTGAAAACTGTGATCGGTACAGCCTATGCTGTAAATAATATAATTGACGTAGTGGAGTAACCTGAAACAGTCATGCTCGCTATAAAGTTCAAACTTGTGGCGGCGTGGTGGGCCGGGTTGATGTGCTCCCTCTAATATGGTTGAATGCAATAATGGCTGGCTCATCCGTCATACTCGTGAACGGGTGCTGCTTGTGGGGACTGGTCTGTTCAGGTTGTGAACACTGATTAAATTTTTTGTTCTTTGCGATAGCATATGCTGGTGGTCACTCTATTCTCCCAAATTTGAATTTTAATAACTCTATTTATCATAAACATGTTCCACTATTATTTGAAAAAAAAATACGAGCTGAGTTTCTTGTCAGTTCTTCTCATCTCGAAATCATTCCGAACTGACGGTAGATTTGACATATCATAAGAGTCTGTAATAGACATACATGAATAAAGATATTTTGAATTTGAATTTGAATTTACAGACACTTATAGGAGAGATAGAGAAATGCTCATGCTATTGTGTTTTAAATGTAATCACACAAGAGCTAAGAAAGCAGGTGAGTACCAAAACAAAAGCCAGTCAGTATACCAATCCATCCAATTTCCGAGGTTCTTTCAAGAACACAATTGGCGAGCGTTAAATTGAATTCAGCGGAACTCCTGTATAGGTAAATCTTAAGTTGTTTTCAATTTGCAAGAATAAAGTTGGCGACGATTCGTTGCTATTCAAACTTGGTCGGCCATTTTTTACTATTACGCTATTGAGAGTGCTCGGGTTTTAAAATGCATTCATTTTTAACTCGGCGGAATATTACTTGCACTTTCCTATGCTTAAGTACTTGGTTCTTTCTATAGAATGCAACTAGCTGATTATTACTGCTCTGCCTGCGTTGATTAGTTAGTTTATTTCAATAATAATAATAATAATGATCTCAGGATAATTCACACAGCGCCATCTAGACACAAGTTAAGCTAGCAAAAGCTTGTGTTATGTGTACTAGATAACTGATACAAATACATATTTTTTTTTTTGTAACATACATACATATTATAGATAGAAAACACCCAGACCGATACATTCAATCATACTCATGAATACAAATGTTTGTGCCGTGCGAGGAATCGAACCTGCAAACGTCAGAGGTTAAGCACTAGACCACCTAAGCTAAGAAGTCTAATCATAAGAAACATGTGTTTAAACTATCTTTTATTACTATCCAAGTAACCCTCAAGTACCATTTCAACAGAACCAATTAAGGAAATGTATTTTTTTTTTCAAAAATGGCTTCCAGTCAACCCTTAAATATCTATTCCATATTTAAAGAGCACTTTACATTGAACAGGCTTCGGCGAGTGGCCACTTCTGGCCTCAGTTTTATTATTTCAAGAGTGGGTTTTACAATTTCAAGACACGGGGGTGAATAACGTAGAGCGGGGGATTTTCAGCTGGTTTTGTATAGGGTTTTATGTGGCTGGTAATTTGAATTTTAGTTCATTAAAATTAGGTTCTTTTTTTCATGTAACTGTTAATAAAAACTGATGATTTTGTGTGATGTTTGAGTGAGAAATATAACGTAATGAGTATGTACATATCGATACATATAAATAAAATTCGAGTGTCTGTTTGTAAAATAGAAATGCATGCATATGAATATAAATACGGTACATACACAAAAATAACATTTTTTACAAATTTTGTCTGTCTGTCTGTCTGTTTGTTCCGGCTAATCTCTGAAATGGCTGTACCGATTGACGGGACTATTATTGCAAGGTAGCTGATGTAATAAGGAGTAACATAGGCTAATTTTATTTTTATAAAAAATCTTTTAGCTAGTTGTACATAAAACGTGTCTCGACAGTCTCGGTGGTCTAGTGGATTAGTTTCGATGGTCGCAGGTTCGATTACTCGCACGGTACAAACATTTGTATTCATGAGTATGATTGTTTGTATCGGTCTGGGTATTTTCTATGTATAATATGTATGTATTTACAAGTATATATATATCTATGTATTTATATCAGTTGTCTAGTAACCATAACACAAGCTCTACTTACCGTGGTACTAGATGGAGCTGTGTGAATTGTGTGTGAAATTATTATAATAGTAAAAATTAATGAAAATAATAGAGATGTTTGTATATACGTTTATTATAGCAGAGCGCAGTGATAGAAGTGTTATAAAACAAAGTGTATATATATATATGTATGGATAAACTAATATATAAAGGTTACTCTCATTGTAGGTCTATAAATTATTATAATAATAATAATATCAGGACAATTCACACAGCGCCATCTAGACCCAAGTTAAGCTAGCTAAAGCTTGTGTTATGGGTAATAGGTAACTGATAATATACATATACATAATTTTTTTTTTTTGTAAATACATACATATTATAAATTGAAATCACCCAGACAGGTACAAACAATCATATTCATGAATACAAATGTTTGTGCCGTGCGAGGAATCGAACCCGCGACCATAAAAAGCTCGTCATTATATATATGTATGTTATATTTCATTATTTATAATATGTATATGTATTTAATACATTTTTATTTAGTTTACTAAAACTTCGAGTATCTCTGCTCTCCCTAAGGTTGGCTGGTAGAGAATGAATGTACAATGCAATAAAGTTTAAATAAATAAATATATTAAATTAGAAAATCAAAACAAATCGTGAAAACTAAATTATCAGAAAACCATGGAAAAACTTTAGATAATAGATTAATTCCAATAGCAAACAATAGACGAAATAAATCAAAACGAAAAAAAAAACATGCAAACGACAAACACTGAACTGCTGACTGGGAATAATTGCGCCCAGCCCACAATGGTCGGGAAACCTCCGCATTATATAGGGTTAAAGTGGCGTTTCAGACCACCTGAATGGCTTCGTTTTTAGGCCCACTATTCACAGAATGGGCTGTTTTTCATTCGCCCCTTCAAAAGTTCTGTAGTTTTAATTGCCGTGGTACAAAAAGTAATTAATGAGTAGCCGATTCCTATGGTTTTGCGCGGGCGGAATGTTCACAAATCTGATTTTCAACATTTTTTATCTGAGTTAGACAATCGTGCAATGTAATGACGGGTGATCTATCATAGTCGAGAACGGTTACTAGTGGGAATTACTGTTTTATTTTGTCTAATTTTATTTTTATTTATATACTAGCTTTCCGCCCCCGGCTTCGCCCGCGTGGACATAGGATATATTATCGCGCGTTTAAAGATCCGTGTTTCTTTTTGGACTACTGTAATGCTGTTGGCTGCAGCTGGCCTTTACAGCTTCACCGGACGATAAGGGGCGAATGCAGATGGCACTCCAAACCCGCGGAAGGACTTATGGAGCGGCTGAAGGCCAACTCCCGCTTGACGGATACGACTTTAGTCTGAGGGCACCACTAGGGGTTCGAACCTCGGCTCAGGCCGTCGTAATATCGATTTGTATTTCATAAAAAAAATGCTTCAAAATCCGTCCCGAAGTTTTAAAGATTTAAGCACACAGAGACGGACAGACAGCGACAGCTACTTTGTTTTCTATATAATAATAATAATAATAATCTCAGGACAATTGACACAGCGCCATCTAGTCCCAAGCTAAGCAGAGCTTGTGTTATGGGTACTAGACAACTGATATAAATACATGGATAAATTTTTGTGAATAAATACATATTATACATAGAAAACACCCAGACCGATACAAACAATGATACTCATGAATACAAATGTTTGTGCCGTGCGAGGAATCGAACCCGCGACCATCGGTCGTAAAGCGGTGTGCTAGACCGCTAGACCACCGAGGCCGATCTCTATATAATAAACAAAAAAAACGGCAACAAATATTCAAGTCTGATACATATTTACACGTATTAATTCATGGGAACATAAAATAAACGCGTTATTTATTACGGCCGCTGCCAAAAAAAGTCAGTTCTCCATCGCAAAAATGAGCATTATATCGGTACAATAAAAACAAATTGTTATTTTCAGATTTACCGTCATCAATCTTCCATTACAGTGGATACGGTATATTTAATTTATTTCTCTCTCTCTCGCTCTCTTTTGTGCGTTTTGTTACTTATAGTGGCTTATTTGATTGATGAGTGCAAACAACTGCGGGAGTTAGTGAGATTTTTATTGAATTGTACACGGTTTTTATAACACTAAATATATTATGTGGCCACACAATCGTAAAAGAAAATGGGACATCGATAGTCCTGTGGTAGATTTGTTTTATTTATTTGACAGCCTCGTGGTCTAGTGGTTTAGCACACCGCTTTACTATCCGATGGTCGTGGGTTCGATTCCTCGCACGGTACAAACATTTGTATTCATGAGTATGATTGTTTGTATCAGTCTGGGTGTTTTCTATGTATAATATGTATTTATTTACAAAAATGTATCCATGTATTTATATCTGTTGTCTAGTACCCATAACACAAGCACTGCTTAGCTCGGGACTAGATGGCGCTGTGTGAATTGTCCTGAAATATCATTATTATATTATATTATTTATTGCACAATACAGTGTTACATTGATCCTTATGATTTAAGGTGAAACTCTGCTTCCTAAATAGGAAAAATCTTGTATTTTAAGATAAGAAGTGCTCATTCCCTACAGCACTACCGTGACACAGATGCAGTGTAAATTGTTGACCTGTACAAATTAATTTTACTTACATATATAAAATTTTTACATATGAACAGAAAGATAAATAAATATTAACATATGTGCACAATGAGTTCTTCAGTTTCATTATAACGCTGGACTCGGACATTTAAAACCTTAGATTGTGGAATGAAGCTGAGGTTTTCTCACGAGACTACAGCATGGGGTTTTTCAAGAAGGGTATATTAAGGCTTAAGGGTCGGCGACGCGCACGTGACACCCCTGGTGGGGTCCATATGTCCAAAATCTACCCTGTAACATCGTAAGCACAGATTATTATATTAGAGTCCGTTAGTTTTCTGTTCCCGCGTCTTTCCTTCCCCTCCCTTACCTACAGTACTGAACCGTCTGTACGGCGACCAAGACGCGCGCGCGCATTGTGTTGTGAATTAAAATACACTGTGAAACCTACTGTGAAACTGGAAAGCTAGCGAAGATATCTTCGAGACCCTGAAGCCCAAGAAATCCGCAGAACCATACAGGTACGTGACTGACGTTTCCCTAACATTTTGGTAGCAGAGTAGTTTCCCAAACACTAGCTTTTTACACTCATGCCTTGATTTAGACGTTATGGACAATTCGTATTTTTTTTTACGCAACAATTGATCTTAAGAAGATTGAAGCTGGTAGATAGTAAGAATAATAATATCTCAATCATACAGCGTCATCTAGTCCCGGTCTAAGCAGAGCTTCTGTAGCAATAAACAACTACAAGAACGAGTCAAGGCATGAATTAGATCGGTAGATCCATTACATGACATCTTTTTTTTATAACACAGGGTACAAACGAGCATGCGGCTCACCTGATGGTAAGTGATTACCGCCGCCCATGAGCACTCGAAACACCAGGGGAATTGCAAGTACGTTGTCGGCCTTTTAAAAAGGAATAAGCTCTTTTCTTGAAGGTTTCAATATCGTATCGGTTCGGAAATACCATTGCTGGAAGGTGATTCCACAATGTGGTTGTGCGAGGCAAAAAGTTTCTAGAAAACCGCACTGTGGAAGACCGCCATTCATCCAGATGATCAGGATGGTATTTCAGTTTCTGGCGGGTGGTACGGTGGTGAAACTCAGCAGCTGGTATTAATCCGAACAATTCCTCAGAACACTCCCCGTGATATATGCGGTAGAAAATGCACAGAGATGCAATATCACTCCGCAAAGCCAATGGGTCGAGTCTGTGAAGTCTAGTGGAGTCTTAAAAATATAATTGGAAACCACACATGTTCTAGCATTTTTGTACATTAATAATTCAAAGTAATAACAACCTGAAATATAAATCTGCGTTAATGAGAACTGAAAGCAGAAAGAACCACCCTGTATAGTGAAGGGCCTCGACGACTCTCGTATTAAGTACACGCTGTATAAGATGACGTCAAGTCGTAAATTAAATGCAACCATTTAATAGAAACTAGTTTCTGCTGGTTTTATTTAGAATTTTTTTCTATTTAAAGTGATTTACAGCTTAGTAGTTTCTTGCCTAATGGGTTCGAATTTACCCCCCACAAAGGGGTAGTGAGAAGGAGGTGTTAGAGTTGGGGCTAGTGTTACATTGCTATTTTTTTTAGACTAGAAACAAAGTACAATGGAATTGAAATATTCTATTTCAAAAATAATACCAAATGTCCCCAAGTATCGTTTAGGAAAAGTCAAGAGGTCTTTTATGGGAATAGGTATAAAAATTTACAATAAGATACCAAAGGATATATTGGAATTACCCTTAAATAAATTCAAAACATCTGTTAAATCATAATTACTGAGCAAGGCTTATTACTCACTAAACGATTACTTGAATGACGAGCGTGCATGGCAATAGTTTTCATGTTCGGGATATTCATTTAATGTTAGACATAGACACCTATATAAATATACATTGTAAATAAACTGGCTTTTAAAAAAAAAGTAATTCAATTGAGTTTCTTGCCAGTTCTTCTCAATTGGATCTATATACCGAACTGGACGGTAGGGAAAAAAAAATTATAAATTAAAAACTTGACGTTCATAAGCGGCTAAAATGTCTTACATGAATAAATGATTTTTGAATTTGAATTTGAATTTGAATAGGCTCACCAGTTACAATTTTTTTCATAGGATGATAATGTAATAAAGGATCTGTTTGCGTTAATGGCATATGCTGGCGGCAATGTACCTTGTCAGGTTGACCTCAGCACGGTTCCCTCTTGAAATCATTGTGATAAATTCCCGTTGAATTTGTCACGATGTGCTAACTGATCTGACCTCATGCTCATCTTATCATCTTCCACTGGTGCCCCGCCAGCGTGAACAGTTAGCGGCGGGTGCACCATTCCATTATAATCTATTAAACAAAACCTATTTACTCCGTTATAATTTTCTGTTGTAGACTTTACCCTTATTTATGTTATTGTAATATACCTTTTAATCTAAATATATATAACTCAAAGGTGACTGATATAGTGATCTATCAACGCACAGCCCAAACCACTGGACGGATCGGGCTGAAATTTGGCATGCAGTTAGATGTTATGACGTATCATCCAGCTAAGAAAGGATTTTAATTAATTCTACCCCCAAGGTGATAAAATAGGGGATGAAAGTTTGTACGAAACTTTGTAAATTTTAAACCGATCGGGCTGAGACTTTGCAAGCATAAATCTACTATGACTTAGGCATCCCCTAAGAAAGGATTTTGATAAATTCCACCCCTAAAGGGATAAAATAACGCGAGCGAAGCAGCGCAAAAGCTAGTATACAGATAAATACTGACATCACATTTCCGAACTCATTTTCGGAAATCAGCGAACGAACGAGTAAATTGAACGAAATGAATGAGAAGCTGATTGTAAATTTTTAATTCAAATGTAAATGTTCATCAGACTTAAATATTGCGGAAACAACGATTTCAATATAGTAAGCACTTTTAATATCACTTGCACATCAGTTTTATAAAAAGGAACGGAAGGAACATTCAGTGAAAACAGGCTTTTAAATATATTTTCTTTCTTACCAAAACAGACAATTTATTATGTAGCTAAAATGAATAAATAACCCTGGATAATTCTTACCAAAACAGACAACTTATTATGTAGCTAAAATGAATAAATAACCCTGGATAATTCTTACCAAAACAGACAACTTATTATGTAGCTAAAATGAATAAATAACCCTGGATAATTCTTACCTAAACAGACAACTTATTATGTAGCTAAAATGAATAAATAACCCTGGATAATTCTTACCTAAACAGACAATTTATTATGTAGCTAAAATGAATAAATAAACCTGGTTAATTCTTACCACAATAGACAATTTATTATGTATCTAAAATAAATAAATAACCCTGGATAATTCTTACCTAAACAGACAATTTATTATGTATCTAAAATGAATAAATAACCCTGGATAATTCTTACCTAAACAGACAATTTATTATGTATCTAAAATGAATAAATAACCCTGGATAATTCTTACCTAAACAGACAATTTATTATGTATCTAAAATGAATAAATAACCCTGGATAATTCTTACCAAAACAGACAACTTATTATGTAGCTAAAATGAATAAATAACCCTGGATAATTCTTACCAAAACAAACAATTTATTATGTATTTAAAATAAATAAGTAACCCTGGACAATTCTTACCTAAACAGACAATTTATTATGTATCTAAAATAAATAAATAACCCTGGATAATTCTTACCTAAACAGACAATTTATTATGTATATAAAATTAATAAATAACCCTGGATAATTCTTACCTAAACAGACAATTTATTATGTATCTAAAATGAATAAATAACCCTGGATAATTCTTACCTAAACAGACAATTTATTATGTATCTAAAATAAATAAATAACCCTGGACAATTCTTACCTAAACAGACAATTTATTATGTATCTAAAATAAATAAATAACCTGGATAATTCTTATCTAAACAGACAATTTATTATGTATCTATAATAAATAAATAACCCTGGATAATTCTTACCAAAACAGACAATTTATTATGTATCTAAAATGAATAAATAACCCTGGATAATTCTTACCTAAACAGACAATTTATTATGTATCTAAAATAAATAAATAACCCTGGACAATTGACACAGCCCCATCTAATCCATATTTGAGTTTTAAATGGTATAGCTGACCCGGGTAATTTCGTTTGCATTACACTTACTTAACATTTATCATTATAGTTTACACAATATACAAAAATATAGCCTATGTGTTATTCTGATGTATAAGCTATATTACTAGAAAGTTTCATCAAAATCTGTTCAGTAGTTTTTACGTGAAAGAGTAACAAATATCCACCCATCTGTCTATCCATACTCGTATATTTTCACTTTATAATATTAGTAACATATTTATTTATATTGTTTCAGGTAATTTACGTCATAAATACTTTAAGAAGATGCCGTCATAACGTTTAGCAGAAAGAAGAGGCAAGAAATAATCAGGTATTGTGAAAGAACAAAGTAGAGAGGCTTAATGAGGGAATACAATCCAATATATGTATGTATCTTATATATAAAATTATCGTGTCACAATGTTAGTTACCTAACATTACATTTTTATTTTTTGGGCAAAATTTTTTATTTATATTTTTTATGTGTCATTAAAAATTACATAAGATTTAATAAATAAATATCACAAACAACAAAAAGCTGATAAAAGCAATTTAATAAATAGATCCCTCTTAGTTAGTAATTATTTGATTTTTAAGAATTGCTACAATCAGTTTGATTTTTTTTTTATTAAGTATTTTACGGCCCTGGAAATCTCCTTTCAGCCAAATAATTACATTCTACAAATACAAATCAGCTAGTTTGATATAATGGTGTTGCCATTTTAAATATAACAACCCTAAAATAAATTTAAATAATAAAAATACAAGAAAAATCAACACATCTCACACAATTACCAAACAGGTGTACAATAAAGTTGCTTACGCGCGAAAAACTTAAATATTTTCAGCATAAAACCATATTTTTTATTTTCCATAACATTTTAGCTAGCACATCTTGAGTCTACGATATTATACTGCAAAATTGTAAAACCTGGTAACATATATGCTAGCTTGCATACTCGTATATCCAGCCGGCTCTGGTCAGCTGGAATATATTCGTGGGATTACAGCGTAAAGATATACTCTCATATAAGTTGTAATGAAGAAAAATGTTATATATTATATACTGTACTTTTAAATACAACATTGAATTATTAGAAATATTGTTATCTAAGGAGGTTGATATATAAATGAGATCTCTTAGAATAGAATTTTATTAACTCGTTTTTACAGTAATAACATAATTGGTAATCAATGTCTATGTGACAGACTCGACTCATTGGCTTTGCGGCGAGATATTGCATCTCTGTGTATTTTCTACCGCATATATCACGGGGAGTGTTTTGAGGAATTGTTCGGATTAATACCAGTTGCTGAGTTTCACCACCGTACCACCCGCCAGAAACTGAAATACCATCCTGATCATCTGGATGAATGGCGGTCTTCCACAGTACGGTTTTCTAGAAACTTTTTGCCTCGCACAACCACATTGTGGAATCACCTTCCAGCAATGGTATTTCCGAACCGATACGATATTGAAACCTTCAAGAAAAGAGCTTATTCCTTTTTAAAAGGCCGACAACGTACTTGCAATTCCCCTGGAGTTGCGGGTGCTCATGGGCGGCGGTAATCACTTACCATCAGGTGAGCCGCATGCTCGTTTGTCCCCTGTGTTATAAAAAAAAAACAAAGAAATACAAGAATAATTTACACATTAAAAAAACGGAGTCAATGTGGACCACAACTCAGCATAATGCTGGAAGTAGTTTCCAGCGCTGATTTTCAGTTGGGCCCTCACTACGGACGCGTAAATATTACAATTAAAAAATACGTATACATTAACTTAATAAATCAGATATTATACAAGTAAAATAAAAATAATAATGTCAAGAGAAAAGTATATATAATAAAGAGTAAATATTTATATATTAATAATCTTAAATAATAATCGTAAAACATTATATACGTAATGGATAAAAGAAAAAATAAACAATTGTAAAGAAATAAAATAAAAAAAAAGTATATACATGTAAAGTATATTTATTATTATTATTTATCTATTTATACATATCTATATATTTTTGTGTGTTTGTATATATATATATGAATATAGATCGATAGTAATAAGCTTACATACCTATGAAGGTATGTAAGCTTATTACTATCGATATATATACCTAAGTTAGGTAAATACAAGTAGTATGCCTTTTCCCAATACTGCCCTTCAACCGCTTTCTGTTTCTACCCAATGGTTAGCTGGTAGATAATGCCATATGGCATTAAGCTCGACAATTATACATTATTTTAAATAGTGCAATAAAGGATAAATAAAAATAAATAAATACCCACATATAAAAAAATATATATATAGTGATGCGTACGGTGTATTTTATATATTCTAATATCGGTATCGTAATATTAAAATAAAAATATCCATAACACTTGCTCTCTGGTACCAGCACATAGTTTCTCTTCTAATACGACTTCTACGACAACATATCAAGTAAATAATTAGTTTATTATCATACAACGTTATAATTAGTTTATCTCATTGCTTTCTTGATTCAATTATTTTAGAAATATGAAAGCGTAGCGGTTTTTGTATTGATTGCCGCATGCATTCTTATGTGAAATGTGAATACTATAACTATCAGATGGCAATTGTGAGTAGCTATGACGTGGTCTGGTGTTTTGAGTAGTTGCTCACTAAAATGTCCAGACTTGTGGCGGCGTGGTGGGCCGAGTCATTGGGCTTCCTGAAATATGGTCGAGCGCAGTGGTGGCTGGCTCATCCGTCATACTCGTGAACGGGTGCTGCTTGTGTGGACTGGTCTGCTCTAATCACTATGACTTATTTTCTCTTATTAATTGTTTAACCAGTTGTTGTGTATTGAATGTTTTTTCTATTTTATTATTTCATTGAATTAGTGCTAATCGGTAGTTTGTATTCACACACTTAAACTTAAATTGTAAGTAAGAATAAATTATTTAAAAGAGCAACACACAAGTTTCTTGCTTATTCTTCTTGTGATGAGACAGCATTCCGAATGAGCGGTAGATTAAAAAAAAATGTTATGACTATTCAAAAGTGCTTCAATCTAAGTTTATTTGAATAAATGATTTTCTATTCTATTCTATTCTATGATAACCATATATATTTTTAAATATACTTTTCAATAATCTATATATCTAAACATGTAAATAAAATTGGGGTGTCTGTTTGTAATATTGAAATAACCGTTTTTTACTACATGCGTATGAATATAAATACGGTATATATACTGAAGTAACATTTTTTACAATTTTTGTCTGTCTGTCTGTCTCTCGGTCTGTTCGTTCCGGCTAATCTCAGAAATGGCTGGACAGATTTGAACGGGACTTTTCTTGGCAGGTACCTGATGTAATAAGGAGTAACTTAGGCTACTTTTATTTTAGAAAACTTTAGCTAAATTCCACGCGGACGAAGTCGCGAGAACAGCTAGTAATAAATAATATTTCATGTTTGGAATACAATATATGATTTGAAAATTTATTTCAAACTAGCTGATCCCGCGACTTCGTCCGCGTGGAATTTAACTTTATTTTCTAAAATAAAAGTAGCTTAACTTCGAGTAACTTATTACATCAGGTATCTGCCAAAAAAGTCCCGTCAAAATCGGTCCAGCCATTTCAGAGATGATCAGACATACAGACAGACAGACAAAAATTGTAAAAAATGTTATTTTGGTGTATGTACCGTATTTATATTCATACACATGTAGTAAGAAATAGTCATTTCAATATTACAAACAGACACTCCAATTTTTTTTATATGTATAGATTTAGAATGGCAGATACATTAGCTCTCGAACGTCATACGATCTGTCAGCCGCAGATGACAGTTCTCGGATATGACATTACAAATTCCCGCGTCAACTCGTTTTAAATAGTCCGGACGCAACGAATAATCGAGTGTGAACATGGCGTTCAAATATTGACTTAATATTGCCATCTTTAGGGTACTGTATAGTTTTTCATAAACTGTTTAATAGTGTTGTTATTGTGTTTTATTAAACAAAAAAAATGTTATAAATAAAGCTTAAAAAATACCAGTTCCCACGTATCATCATCATCATCATTATAGCAGGCCAGAAGACGTCCACTGCTGGACATAGACCTCCCCTAAAGATCTCCACGACGATCGGTCCTGCGCTGCTCGCATCCAATGCCTTCCAGCGATCTTGAGCAGATCGTCGGTTCCCAAGTATTACTATATAATACTACCAATACTAGCTGTGCCCCGCAATTTTACCTGCGTGAAATTTATAGCCTATACGCTATGTGTTTTAATTTTTGATAAATAAATATGAAAAAAAAATTCAACATATCATTATTTAATACTATTTGTAGCTGTGCCCGCGGTTTCATCTGCATGAAAATAGCCTATATGTTACTCTGATGTATAAGCTATACTACTGTAAAGTTTCAGCAAAATTGTTCCGTAGTTTTTGCGTGAAAGAGCAACAAACACCCAACCATACTCACAAATGTTCGCTTTTGTAATAGAAGTAAGATTTTGTTCTTTTTATTTTGTTATAAAAATGTCGGCCATTGCAATACGTTTGCTACAAACGTATTGCTACTAACGTATTAATAGAAATAATCTTTATTCAAATAAACTCATTACAAGCACTTCTGAATAGTCATATTTTTTATTTTACCACTCATTCGAAATGCAGATTCATCACAAGAAGAATAAGCAAGAAACATGTGTGTTGCTCTTTTGAATAATCGTTTTTTTCTTTATTCAAATAAGCTCATTACAAGCACTTTTGAATAGTCATATTTTGTTTCTACCACTCATTCGGAATGCAGATTCATCACAAGAAGAATAAGCAAGAAACTTGTGTGTTGCTCTTTTGAATAATCGTTTATTTTTCTTTATTCAAATAAACTCATTACAAGCACTTTTGAATTGTCATATTTTGTTTCTACCGCTCATTCGGAATGCAGATTCATCACAAGAAGAATGAGCAAGAAACTTGTGTGTTGCTCTTTTGAATAATCGTTTTTTTTTCTTTATTCAAATAAACTCATTACAAGCACTTTTGAATTGTCATATTTTGTTTCTACCGCTCATTCGGAATGCAGATTCATCACAAGAAGAATAAGCAAGAAACTTGTGTGTTGCTCTTTTGATTAGATATTTCTTTAATATAAATAATTACACAATAATAAGTAAGAGGCATGCGATAATCAACATAGAAGTCGCTACTCACTCATTCTTAGTGCAATCAAAAAATATTGTCAGTGCTATGAATTTTAAGTTTATCTACAAAACATTATTATCATTACCTATCTTTAATTGCAGAGTATGTAATAATATTCTACGGAACCCATCAAACATTCCAATACTCACACATAACTAGTTTGTTTGGTAACAGAGAGACATCACAAGTCTAACTCGATGAAACGGGTTATTTTTTTTCAGAGCACAGTCCAGACTTGGGTTTTTGTTCTGGTTGTTTTTTCGCGTTTCGCTATGGATTTCAGTTGACAATGGATTGTTGGGTTGAAACAGATCCCGTTGTTTTTTTTATTTTGCAGCGGACGAGCAAAACTCATCATTCACTATATAGACGCTGCTTTGATTCGACGTTTTTTCTGTTTGTTATGTGATTTTATATGACAATTTTAAATGGGTCTATTTTTCTATGGGAATGAAATTTATCTGGTCTGAGGTCAGCTCTCTATTTGCAGCAATGAAATAATAATAATAAATACCCCTGGAAAATTAACACAGCGCCATCTAGTCCCACGGAAAGTAGAGCTTGTGTTATGGGTACTAGACAACTGATATAAATACTTAGATTTTTTTATAAATACATACGTAATATACATAGAAAACACCCAGACCGATACAAACAATCATACTCATGAATACAAATGTTTGCACCGTGCGAGGAATCGAATCCGCGACCATCGGAAATAAAGTGGTAATATTAAACCGCTAGACTACAGAGGACGTTGCCGTCAGTTTTACAACTAGCTGTACCCGCTTGGAATTTAACTTCATTTTTCTAAAATAAAAGTAGCCCAAGTTACTCCTTATTACATAAGCGACCTGCCAATAAAGGTCCCGTCAAAATCGGTCCAGCCATTTCAGAGATTAGCCGGAACAAACAAACAGACAGACAAAAATTGTAAGAAATGTTATTTCGGTGTATATACCGTATTTATATTAATATGCATGTAGTAAAAAACGGTTATTTCAATATTACAAACAGACACTCAAATTTTATTTATATGTTTATATATTTTGGTATCCGCGCTCCCAGCCCCCAAGATACAGGCCTGACCTAGTTTGGGGACTACAGACAATAGAAATATATAAAAATTGTATTATATTGGTAAATGGACTAGAGACAGACAATAGAAATATATAAAAATTGTATTATATTGCAAACATGTAAATGTAAATCTATGTATAGACAATTTAATTCTATTATAATAAGATTATCTGTTGTCTATCTTGATGTTAGTTGGTTATTATGGTGATTTAGCGGTTCATTATAACTAATGACACCATCAAACCAACGGGGCCCCATGAATGGAAGTAATCAGTGATAATGTAAAGAAAAAAACTGATATAATAGAACTTTCCAGAACGATGACTGGCGAAATAATAGAAAACGTTTAAACTTTTCCTTGCTGAAAATTATGGCCGCGGACTGTTAATTTTTAACCTAATCACCATGCAAACGAGTTAGCCGGAATTAATGAGCACATTTACAGTGTTGGCAACACTGCACGCAGGATTTGAATTTTGATGGCAACACTGGATTTATTAATTGCTTACGTTCTGTTTTTGTGTTGGTCCCGTTAATTCGATGTTGGACTTTGTTGATATATAGACGGACATTTTGACACGGGAAATTATGTTTTTCATAAGAGAAGTGGCACCTACATATCTGTACATATAAATAAAATTGTAGTATCTGTTTGTAATATTGAAATAACCGTTTTTTTACTACATGCATATGAATATAAACATGGTACATACACCAAAATAATACTTTTTACAATTTTATCTGTCTGTTTGTTCCGGGTAATCTCTGAAATGGCTGGACCAATTTTGACGGGACTTTTTTTGACAAGTAGCTTATGTAATAAGAAGTACTTAGGCTACTTTAGAAAAATAAAGTTAAATTCCACGCGGACGAAGTCGCGGTTTCAGCAAGTATAATGTAAAAAACTGGTAAAGTGTAAAAATAACAATTTACATTTACAATTATGGTTTCAGTAGTCTAGCAGTTTAGCACATGGTTTTGCTTTCGTTGGTCGCGTGTTAGGTTCCTTACGGAGTACAAATATTTTGTATTCATGAGTATGTTTGGATTGTTTGTGTCGGTCTCGTTGTTTACTATATATATATATATATATATGATATGTTATTTGTCCGCGATGGACTCCTAAACTAAAACTATTGCACTTTGTGTGCAATTTGATCCAAATTGAAAGATAGGATAGCTTACATCTCAACTTATAGTCGCAATATTATTAAAACAATCAAACATATAATAAAAATGTTTGTACCATGAGAAGAATCGTACCCGCGACCATCGGAAAAAACTGCGGCTAAACCGCTAAACCACCGAGGCCGTCAAAGTTATTCAAGATCTTGTTGTATATATATTATATAATAATTTAATTCTACATATTTTAAAGCTAAAAGAAATTAAAAGAAAAATAAATAATTCCCGATCTTCAGTCGAATCGTATACTCGTTTTTTTTTATACAACTTAGGTGGCAAACTAGCATACGGCCCATCTGATGGTAAACGGTGACCGTAGCCTATGGTCGCCTGAAACACCAGGGGTGCCACATACGCGTTGCCGACCCTTAAGAAACCTTAATAATGAAAAACCCCATGCTGTAGTCTCTCGAGAAAACCTCGTTATCATAGGAAATTTTCTATTCTATTCTATTCTTTTGTTCCTTATCTAAAAAATGATAATATAATCAAGATTCTCATAAAATATTGAAACAAAGATTTAAACGGAAAATTAAACGGAAAATCAAGAGAATATCGTTAACGAATACCAGAATGTAAAAATGTTTCACAAGAACCCATATAATGGTAACAAGGAAATGAAAGAATAACTTACTTACGATGTTAACAGCCCAATAAAAAACTACCCTAGGCATTTCTCCGTAATACCCAGAAACAATTACTACCAAACTGTTTCGCATCACACGATTTTCCAATTTACAGTTACGAATAGTTATTTTTTTAGTATAATAAAAAACAAAATGGCCGACGGCGGTATGAGAGAAATTAATTTTTACAGTATAGTACATTTTTGTGTTACATGAGAAGCCTTTTAAGGTTGTAGAAATAGAGATTCGAATTAAAAATATATTTATTCATATAGGTCTATTACAGACTCCATGTTTTAAAGGTTGTAAATTCAAATTCAAATTAAAAATATATTTATTCATATAGGTCTATTACAGACTCCATGCTTGAAAGGTTGTAATTTCAAAATCAAATTCAAAATATCTTTATTCATATAGGTCTATTACAGACTCCATTTTTTAAAGGTTGTAAATTCAAATAGAAATTAACAATATATTTATTCATATATGTCTATTACAGACTCCATGCTTGAAAGGTTGTAAATACAAATTCAAATTGAAAATATATTTATTCATGTAGTTCTATTACAGACTCTTATGATATGTCAAATTTACCGTCAGTTCGGAACGATTTAGAGATGAGAAGAACTGACAAGAAATAGCTCGTATTCTTTTCAAATAAATGTTGTAAATGTTTACAATAATACACATTTAAATTAAAATTTTGGAGAATTGTGTGACTACCAGCATATGCTATTCCAAAAGCAAAAAGTCTTTAAAAGTTCGTAACCCGAACAGATCAGTCCCTAACAAGCAGCGCCAATAAATAGAACTAAAATATGGTCGAACGCAGTGATAGCTGGCCGTCCGTCATACAAGTGAACGAGTGCTGATAATAGAGACTGATCTGCTCTAATCGTTATGATTAATTTACTCTTATTTAGTTGCTCAACCAGTTGATTGTATATTTCTTATTTTGACTGTAGTGGATTAGTGCTAGTTGGTAGTTTGTATACACACATTTCAACTTAAAATGTAAAGTTACAATGATTATTTAAAAGAGCAACATTCCGAATGAGCTGTAGATTAAAAAAATAAGTAATGACTTTTCAAAATACTTGACTTAGTTTACTATGCTATGCGTAAAACATTTACAGAATGCAGAATCTAAATATATATAACTCAAAGGGTGACTGACAGACATAGTGATCTATCAACGCATAGCCCTAACCACTGGACGGATCGGGCTGAAATTTGGCATGCAAGTAGATGTTATGACATAGGCATCCGTTAAGAAAGGATTTTGATTAATTCTACCCCCAAGGGGATAAAATTGGGAGTGAAAGTTTGTATGAAACTTTGTCAATTTTAAACCGATCGGGCTGAGACTTTGCATGCATGAACCTACTATGACGTACGCATCCTCTAAGAAAGGATTTTGATAAATTCCACCTCTAAGGTTTAAATTAACGCGAGCGAAGCCGCGAGCAAAAGCTAGTTAATACATAAAACTTAAGAGTTAGTATGTAAGCCGTTATTTTCTAGATATACAAATGAGATGTAAATTAGATAACTTCTCCTAAACGGTTGGAATGTGTGAGATTTTATCAGATTTTTATTATTTCATCATACGAGGCTGTTTTAAGAATGGCAACCCTAGTATGCAGGGGCGGATCGTGAATCTGTGGGGCCCGGTGCTAAAACTACTTAGAAACCAACCTAATTATTATTATTTATTAATTAATTATTATTTATTATTCAACTAAAAAAATACATCGACCGAAAACAGGTGACCAGAAATTCCCCATTCCTTTCGATAAACGCGCACTTGTATGGGTTGATTGATCTCAGGGTTGCCAACCTTGTGGTAGGTTTTTTTAATATTCGAGATATTTTTTTTTTTTTTTAAATCAATTCAGGGACCCGTTATATCCTCGGGGCCCTGGGCAGTACCCTAAAAAGCCCTGAAGTAGATCCGCCCCTGCTGGTATGGACCCATTTCAAGACATGTTTACACAACGCCGAGTTAAATTATGTAAAAAGGGTTATACAATCTGTTGGTACAACAGTGTACGCCCGTGAGGTGTATGTCCGTATGCGCACTTCCACTGCTAACAATAAATCACGTCGTATATTATATTAAAACAAAGGGACGCTATGATTTGTTGCTGCGATTCATATATATTTACGAATTTCCATTATTTTTATAAAACATATGCGAATTAGAAGGTCATTGTTGTCTCCCGTTCTCGTGGAGGTTTTTATGTATGGATGGAAAACTAGATATCAGTCTGCCTTATACAGTGCATACATGCGTAATATTTACAGTCTGTATGATATTATGATGTATAAGCTATATTACTGCAAAGTTTCATATAAATCCGTTTAGTAGTTTTTGCGTGAAAGAGTAACAAACATTCAACCATCCATCCATACTCATAAACTTTCGCGTTTAACATGCACAATCGCATTATACATAAACTAGCTTTTGACCGCGGATTCGCTCGCGTTAATTTATCCCCTTAGGGGTGGAATTTATCATAATCCTTTCTTAGAGGATGCGTACGTCATAGTAGGTTCATGCATGCAAAGTCTCAGCCCGATCGGTTTAAAATTGACAAAGTTTCATACAAACTTTCACTCCCAATTTTATCCCCTTGGGGGTAGAATTAATCAAAATCCTTTCTTAACGGATGCCTATGTCATAACATCTACTTGCATGCCAAATTTCAGCCCGATCCGTCCAGTGGTTAGGGCTATGCGTTGATAGATCACTATGTCTGTCAGTCACCTTTGAGTTATATATATTTAGATTCTGCATTCTGTAAATGTTTTACGCATAGCATAGTAAACTAAGTCAAGTATTTTGAAAAGTCATTACTTATTTTTTTAATCTACAGCTCATTCGGAATGTTGCTCTTTTAAATAATCATTGTAACTTTACATTTTAAGTTGAAATGTGTGTATACAAACTACCAACTAGCACTAATCCACTACAGTCAAAATAAGAAATATACAATCAACTGGTTGAGCAACTAAATAAGAGTAAATTAATCATAACGATTAGAGCAGATCAGTCTCTATTATCAGCACTCGTTCACTTGTATGACGGACGGCCAGCTATCACTGCGTTCGACCATATTTTAGTTCTATTTATTGGCGCTGCTTGTTAGGGACTGATCTGTTCGGGTTACGAACTTTTAAAGACTTTTTGCTTTTGGAATAGCATATGCTGGTAGTCACACAATTCTCCAAAATTTTAATTTAAATGTGTATTATTGTAAACATTTACAACATTTATTTGAAAAGAATACGAGCTGAGTTTCTTGTCAGTTCTTCTCATCTCTAAATCGTTCCGAACTGACGGTAAATTTGACATATCATAAGAGTCTGTAATAGAACTACATGAATAAATATATTTTCAATTTGAATTTGTATTTACAACCTTTCAAGCATGGAGTCTGTAATAGACATATATGAATAAATATATTGTTAATTTCTATTTGAATTTACAACCTTTAAAAAATGGAGTCTGTAATAGACCTATATGAATAAAGATATTTTGAATTTGATTTTGAAATTACAACCTTTCAAGCATGGAGTCTGTAATAGACCTATATGAATAAATATATTTTTAATTTGAATTTGAATTTACAACCTTTAAAACATGGAGTCTGTAATAGACCTATATGAATAAATATATTTTTAATTCGAATCTCTATTTCTACAACCTTAAAAGGCTTCACATGTAACACAAAAATGTACTATACTGTAAAAATTAATTTCTCTCATACCGCCGTCGGCCATTTTGTTTTTTATTATACTAAAAAAAATAACTATTCGTAACTGTAAATTGGAAAATCGTGTGATGCGAAACAGTTTGGTAGTAATTGTTTCTGGGTATTACGGAGAAATGCCTGGGGTAGTTTTTTATTGGGCTGTTAACATCGTAAGTAAGTTATTCTTTCATTTCCTTGTTACCATTATATGGGTTCTTGTGAAACATTTTTACATTCTGGTATTCGTTAGTAATAACGATATTCTCTTGATTTTCCGTTTAAATCTTTGTTTCAATATTTTATGAATCTTGATTATATTATCATTTTTTAGATAAGGAACAAAAGAATAGAATAGAATAGAAAATTTCCTATGATAACGAGGTTATCTCGAGAGACTACAGCATGGGGTTTTTCAAGAAGGGTATATTAAGGTTTCTTAAGGGTCGGCAACGCGTATGTGACACCACTGGTGTTTCAGGCGTCCATAGGCTACGGTAACCGTTTACCATCAGATGGGCCGTATGCTAGTTTGCCACCTATGTTGTATATAAAAAAAAATACAACGAGTATACGACTCGACTGAAGGTCGGGAATTAATTATTTTTCTTTTAATTTCTTTTAGCTTTAAAATATGTAGAATTAAATTATTATATAATATATATACAACCAGATCTTGAATAACTTTGATGGCCTCGGTGGTTTAGCGGTTTAGCCGCAGCTTTTTCCGATGGTCACGGGTACAATTCTTCTCATGGTACAAACATTTTTATTATATGTTTGATTGTTTATTATGCAAGACCCGGCCACTCGTTGCTGTGGTTAAGGTTCTTGAATAAAATAATATTGCGACTATAAGTTGAGATGTAAGCTATCCTATCTTTCAATTTGGATCAAATTGCACACAAAGTGCAATAGTTTTAGTTTAGGAGTCCATCGCGGACAAATAACATGACATATATGATATGTTAATAAATATGTATATATATTTATTAACACATCATATATATATACATAGTATAAAATCCTTTCTTAGGGGATGCCTATGTCAGAGTAGCTTTATGCATGCAAAGTCTCCGCCCGATCGGTTTAAAATTGACAAGGTTCCATACAAACTTTCATCCCCTATTTTATCCTCTTGGGGGTAGAATTAATCAAAATCCTTAAAAAAAAGCGGATGTCTACGTTATAACATCTACCTGCATGCCAAATTTCAGCCCGATCCGTCCAGTGGTTTGGGCTGTGCGTTGATAGATCACTATGTTAGTCAGTCATCTTTGAGTTATATTTATTTAGACTAGCTACTGACTATTGGCTTCGGACGGGTGTACATGTATTATATATATAAACCTTCCTTTTGAATCACTCTATCTATTAAAAGAAACCGCTTCAATTTTATATTTGACACACACATACGATACTCATTTACTTATTATTAACTAGCAAAATGCCAATATTTTTTTTATATGTGCATAAAAAATATATTGAATCAAGAAAAAAATATTACATTACAGTGTATTTGATACATATACGATACTCTTTTGTTTATTGTTAACTGGCTACTCGCCCCAGCTTCGCACGGGTGTACATGTATTATATATATAAACCTTCCTCTTCAATCACTCTATCGTTGCGTAGTTTTAAAGATTCAAGCATACATAGGGACAGATGTCGACAGCTACTTTGTTTTGTTGAAGTAATGATAAAAAATTTTCTAATATAAATATATATGTATCAAGTTAATATAAAACATGAAATTTTAAATTCATGACCGAGGGTACACAGTGTATGTGTATTAAATATTAAAAATTTCAAGATCACAAAACTTAATCAAAGAAGTTGGTAACTCTATCGAATTTGTATTCAAAGCGCTGTGAAATCGCCTCAGTTTTTAACTAACTTCAAAAGATTCCGCAAACTCGACGCTCTCCTTGATAACATGCATACAAAGTTGCGGTACATACTTAGTATGTAAGTGGGAGATGACGAGGTGGGGATGATATAGGATTATGGCGACTTTCATGATGTTTTTTTTTATACTACGATGTTGGAAAGCAACCATACGCTCTGCTCTATCAGTTTCAGTCGCGGGTTCGATTCCGTACACTGTGCAAACATTTGTATTCATGAGTATGATTGTTTGTATCTATCTGGGTGTTTTCTATATGATTTATGTATATACAAAAAAATAATGTCTAAGTATTCTGTTATCTAGTACCTATAACACAAGCTCTGCTTAGATTAGGACTAGATAGCGGTGTATTTATTTATTTATTATTTACTACCTACTCGCCCCGGCTTCGCCCGGGTGTACATGTATTATATATATAAACCTTCCTCTTGAATCACTCTATCTATTAATAAAAACTGCTTCAAAATCCGTTGCGTATTTTTAAAGATTTAAGTATACATAGGGACGGACAGACAGCGACGCCTACTTTGTTTTATACTATGTAATAAACTTAACTCGCAAAGATATGAGCGACGACAGTGAATAACACTAGTCTTATTAATATTATAAATGCGAAAGTTTGCAAGTATGGATGTTTGTTACTCTATCACGCAAAAACTACTGAACGAATTTTGATGTTAACTTTACAGTAATATGAAATCCGTATATTTTATTACAAATAGCATTTCTTCTAAACATCTTCAATTAATAACCTCAATTTGACGACCTCGGTGGTCTAGCGGTCTAGCACACCGCTTTACATCCGATGGTCGCGGGTTCGATTCCTCGCACGGTACAAACATTTGTAATCATGAGTATGATTGTTTGTGTCGGTCTGGGTATTTTCTTTATGTATTATATATGTATTTAGGAAAAAAAATATCTATGTATTTGTATCAGTTATCTAGTACCCATAACACAAGCTTTAGCTAGCTTAACTTGGGTCTAGATGGCGCTGTGTGAATCGTCCTGAGATGATTATTGTTTGGGAAACTACTCTGCTACCAAAATGTTAGGGAAACGTCAGTCATTTACCTTTATGGTTCTGCGGATTTCTTGGGCTTCAGGGTCTCGAAGGTATCTTCGCTAGCTTTCCAGTTTCACAGTAGGTTTTACAGTAGGTTTAACACAGTTCTAATTTATTTTAATTCACAACACAATGCGCGCGCGCGTCATGGCCGCCGTACAGTCGGTTTGTTACTAGTTGGGGAGGGGAAGGGAACGCGCGGGAACAGAAAACTAACGGACTCTAATATAATATAATATCTGTGCTTACGATGTTACAGGGTAGATTTTGAACAATTATTATTATAATAAATGATTTATTTATAATGCTTATTTGGAATAGAATACACAGTTAATTACTCCAAATATAGTTTATGCATCAGAATATGTAGGCTATATTTTTTTATTGAAATTTAACGCTGATGAAACCGTGGGCACAGCTAGTTTATCATATAAAAGCACAGTTCCAACAAAAGAAACCTAGCACAGTAAAATGTCGCTTCGCAACAAGCTGACATTATACGAGGCTTGCATCCGTCCCCTCATGACTTACGCTAGTCCCGTATTCGCCCACATACCCTACTGTTTAATCAACAGACTACAGATCATACAGAATAGGTTTCTGCGTCGAGCCACCGGTGCGCCGTGGTTCGTTCGCAGCGTAGACCTCCACCGCGATCTTAATCTGCCCTCCATCAAGCAGTTTATGAAGGAAGCGACGCTACTTCGACTCTGCCCAATCCCACCCTAACCCGCTTATAGTCAGTGCGGTCGACTACGCACCGGGGAGTAATATCCGACATACGCGACAACGTCGCCCGAGGCACGTTCTCATTGACCCCGACGACCCCATAACGGCAGGTAACCTCCCCACGGGCCCACCCGTTCCACCCCGACCACACTTTTACACACACACACGACACCGTCCTCGCCGGCGAAGATGACGACCTCAAACACTCAATATTGCTCCCTCCGATCGATCCCCCGTCCAATTCAAACGGGGATCGAAATTACGACGGCCTGAGCCGAGGTTCGAACCCCTAGTGGTGCCCTCAGACTAAAGTCGTATCCGTCAGGCAGGAGTTGGCCTTCAGCCGCTCCATAAGTCCTTCCGCGGGTTTGGAGTGCCATCTGCACTCGCCCCATAACGTCCGGTGAAGCTGTAAAGGCCAGCTACGGCCAACAATATTAGAGTAGTCCGAAAAAAATAAAAAAAAGAAACCTTTTCGTTAATGGCAGCAGTATTCACTTACCATCAGGTGAGCCGCATGCACGTTTGTCCCCTGTGTTATAAAAAAAAAATTTTTCACGTCTTATATTTCTAACGACACATTTTCTTCCGGAAAATTACACGACATACCCTTCCATCACGGCCCAGCAGCCATGAAATAAAAAACACATTAAAAGCAGTAAAACAGCCTTTTCACTTAGACATTATTGTACAATCGCGAAACATCTTTATAATCTTATTATTAAAGTGGTAAAGTCCAAAATGGCGTGACTAAATCGAATCGGCCGTTTTATTTAATTTTGTCGTGTTGTATTGAGAATTACGCCGCCATCTTGAATTTATCCGAAGCAACATAAAATATATCTTTATGGTTTATATGTTTCTAGTATTGTATGTATTAATTTAATATGTTTGAATGTATGGTCACACTTTAAGCGATTTGTGTGGTGTAGATCTATACATATAAATACGGTACGGTTGTCTTATAATTATTGTTATTAAATTATTTGTTTTGGAACATAGACTAAATTATATTCCGACAAATATTCTACAGGATTATAGGTCTTTACTACCTGTTCCCCGCGTCTTCGTCCGTGTGGTATTTAACTTTCATTTTCTAAAATAAAAGTAGCCTAAGTTACTCCTTATTACATCAGCTACCTGCCAAAAAAAGTCCCGTCAAAATCGATCCAGCAGATACAGAGATTAGCCGGAACAAACTGACTGACAGACAATTTTTTTTTTAAATGTTGTATTGTTGTATGTAACGTTTTTATATTCATATGCATGTATTAAAGAATGATTATTTCAATATTACAAACAGACACTCCAATTTTATTTATATGTATAGATTTATAAGTCGGTAAGGGTTTAACTAAACTCCTATGATCGTCATAGGGTGCTCTCAAAATTAATTAATCCACCAAAAGTGATTACATTCGTCAAATACCATTATCAACATAATAACCTATCAATAATTATACAATCGATTATGACCCCAAAACTGTGGACGACAAAGTTATAATTCCGATAAAAACATAACAACGACGCACTTGGGTTTACGCGTCATTACCTCGACCATTATTTGCAGCCGAGTCGTAAAATGGCGAATGTGACGGGCCCTCAGGAATGTCGATAAAGTTGGGCTAATCAAATGTTTAGATGAAGCTATGGTTTAAGAGATGTTACTATTATTTATGCATTTGAAACAGTATATATATATATATATATATATATATTTCATTCATTTCATTCATAATTTAAGAGCTACGCTCTTGTCGGTGGAGCTCTTGCCACTTTCCGCGATCTTCCATCATGCTCTTTAATTCTTGATACGACATGACTCCCATTTTGTCCTCAATTTGTTTGATGTAGCTATTCCTTGGTCTTCCCCTCCCCCTCTTTCCTTCTATTTTCCCCTCAATAATAATTTTCATGAAATCATCGTGCCGTATCAAGTGCCCTAACATTTGTCCTCGTCTATTTTCTATGGTGTTCAATATCTGCCTTTTTTCTTTTACCCTGTGGTATTATTTATCCTTCCAGATAATTCTTTCCATCCTCCTCCAACACCACATTTCAAAAGCCTCCAGTTTGTCTCTTTCCTTTTGATTTAATGTCCACGTCTCACACGCATACAAGGCTATACTCCAGATATAGGTTTTAATAAATCGGTTCCGATATTTTAGCGCGTAAAAGGTATTTTTTGTTGTTAAATGCTTTTTTTGCCATGGCTATTCTTGTTATAATATCTGTGGTACATCTGGAGTCGCTGGTGATTAAACTGCCTAGATATTTGAATGTGTCTAACTGCTCGAACTGTGTTTTGTTATTTTTTGGATTATTTTTATTACGGGTCTTGACTTTTGTTATTCTCATTGATTTAGTTTTCTTTATATTTATTTTGAGCCCATATGATTTAAAAATGGTATTCATAGTTTCTAAAAGTGTTTGTAGTTGTGTGTAGTCTTCTGCTAATGCAGCTATATCGTCAGCAAACCTAATATATATATTCTGTGCGATAATAAGTCTAGTCTCTAGTCTAAAACAGGTATAGAAATAGAAATAATGTTTATTCAAATAAACTCATTACAAGCACTTTTGAATAGTCATATTTTGATTCTACCACTCATTCGGAATGCAGATTCATCATAAGAAGAATGAGCAAGAAACTTGTGTGTTGCTCTTTTTAATAGATGTTTTTTTTATATATATATAATTACAGTATAACAAGTAAGAGGCATGCGATAATCAACATAGAAATCGCTACGCACTCATTATTAATGTAATCAGATAATATTGTCAGTGCTATGGATTTAAAGTTTTTCTATAAAAACATTATTATCGTTAAGGAATTCATCAATTTTATAATAAGCTTTTTTTGCAAAGGAACTGTTTTATTTGACATTTAAATCTTTTTTCTGGCAGATTTATAACAGACTCTGGTATTTTATTGTAAAACCTTACGCAATTGCCATAAAACGAATAACAAATAACAATTAAGAACTTTAGCCAAACGACATTTAGGTAAAATCAGTTTGTTATTGTTACGTAAGCTTTTATTAGTGCAATCACTAACTCTTTTGAAACTGTCTATATTCCTTCTGGCATAGATGATATTTTCATAAATGTATTAAGCAACGGTGAGGATATTTGATTCCTTAAAACACTCTCGCAATGACTCCCTGGAACCCATACCATAAATGGAGCGAATGGGCCTCTTTTGTAAAGTAAATATTGTATTTATATCAGCTGCTTTGCCCCATAATAAAATACCATACGACATAATGCTATGGAAATAGCTAAAGTACACAAGTTTAGCCGTTGCCACGTCTGTTAATTGTCTAATTCTTCTTACCGCATGTTATGGATATGAAATTTCGGATACGGATAGGTATCGAATACAGGAATTATTATTATACCGGATGCGGATATGAAATTATTTCGGATCATCCGTTACTTTCGGATAATTTCGGTTACGGATATTAATTTTTTAAGGAATTTCAAAAGTAAAATACAAATAGCTAATAAAATGGTCACATAACATGTCTCAATTACGCTTCGCTCTATCCGATATTATACGAAACTTTTATTTCGGATTCGGTTACGGTTACGAATATTTTTTTATATCGGATATCCGATTGTTTCGGTTTCGTTTACGGAGCTCCCTACCATCCCTGGTCTAAAATATAATTGTTGGCGACATACTACCTTTTACCTACCTTCGATCGATCTATATACTGAACTGGACGAAAAATTTGACGTTCATAAGCGGCTAAAATTTCGTTTAAAAATAAATTGCGGGAACATTATTTAAATTTGTAACTTTTTTTATTGTACTGCCTTTTTTACATCTTTCTGTTTTTTAACCGATAGAAAAAAAAAATTTTTTTTTCTTACTTTCAATTTGAGGCTGCACTTATAATTTGATTATCAGATCATTATGTATTTAATAATATTTATATATTTATATATATATATATTTTTATAGAAAATTTTATTTAAAATATTTGGCTTTATACTTATATATATATCTTTTTTTTACATATCTCATTTATATTAGTGCAGCGCCTACAATCTTTCTCTGCACCACTCATGGTTGCCTGGTAGATAACGCCACATGGTGTTAAGTCCGCCATATGTACACATTGTTTTTGTGCCTTAAAATTAAATAAAATGTGAGACTACATGAGAGATTTTTGAATTTGTATTTATATTTATTTGAACCATGTTTTTCATGTAAAAATTATGTCTTGTATATTCTTTTTTTTTAGTTCTATAGTTAAATATACTAAAATATACTGCAAAAGATTAGTAAGTTAGTTAATTGTTTAATTTAACCCCTAAATAAATCAGATATTTCTCCTTAAACAATTTATTTGCTGTTTCAATAGCATATGCTGGCGGTCACTCTATTATCCCTAATTTGATATACGACAATTATTTGAAAATAACACGAGCTGAGTTTCTTGTCAGTTCTTCTCATCTCGACATCATTCCGAACTGACGGTAGATTTGACATATCATAAGTCTGTAATAGACCTACATGAATAAAGATATTTTGAATTGTTGAATTTTCAATACTGATTTGTTGTAGTTCTTTTATACCGTGAATATGGTAATCAGGAATTGCCAATTTGTGGTAAATGGTTACTGTAGCAGATGTTATATACATAGAGAACACCCAAACCGATACAAACAATCATACTCATGAATACAAATGTTCACTTTGTGCAGGGAATCGAAACCGCAACAATCGGAAGTATAGCGGCTCAACCGCTGGACCACTGATCGTTAAAGATGCGTTTTTCAATTGTTAATTTAAATTCAAATTCAAAATATATTTATTCATGTAGGTCTATTACAGAATTTTATGATTTGTCAAACCTACCGTCAGTTCGGAATGATTTCGAGATGAGAAGAACTGACAAGAAACTCAACTCGTATTCTTTTCAAATCAATATTGTACATGTTTTCAATAATACAGATTCATTATAATTTCAAATTTGGGAGAATAGAATGACCACCAGCATATGCTATTGCAACAGCAAAAAGTCTAATGTTCGTAACCTGAACAGACCAGTACCCAAAAGCAATATGACGACAACGAGTATGACGGATGAGCCACCGATCATTGCACTCAACCATATTAGACCACATCGGCCCACCACGCCGCCACAAGTTTGAACTTTATAGCGAGCATGACTGTTTCAAGTTATTCCACTACGTCAACAGACCAGTTGATGGATGACATCAGGATGATGATAATATTAATGTAGATAAATATATATATATTTGATATAGTTAAATTAAAATTTTAATAACCTAATATCAAAGAGTCATCAGCTAGTTTTAATATCAATTACGAAGTATAGACTTTACTTGTAAAGTTAGAGCGCTTGAAGCTTCTAAAGGGTCGTCAGATCTTTCGCTATTGAGTAAGATATTACAGAATTATCTTATTACTCCTATATACAAACTTTACGACTTTTATCCTAGATGGTGTAGACAGATGCAATGTTCAACTGTCATACGGGCCGAAGCCGAATATGATTTTGTCTCATTCGGTGTCAAGACTCTTGGTCCGTGGGGTCTTAGCGCAATAAGGTTTTTTAAGGAAATAGCAAAAAGGTTAGTCGACATCGTAGAAGACAGAAGAGCTGGCAGATACCTCGGACAAAGTATAGCTATTCAAAGGGGGAACGCTGCCAGTGTTTCCGGAATTTTGCCTAGAGGACTCCTTTTAATAATATATTTTAGTTATTATATTATATTGTTTAAGGTTTTTGGTTTCAGATTCATTGTTCTAGTATATATATTTTTTATTTCTCTATAAATAAAACTTAGTTTAATTTCATTATATTTTTCCCAACTATCAACTATTGATATCAAGATGAAAGCAACATTTCAAACGCCATTTCGCTTGATTCCAAAGTGGCAGTAATGTAAATTTTGCTCTAGAATTAGTTTGATTTATTATAGGTGTTTATCTAAACTTAGGCCTTTTTTTAAAAAAGACTTGCAGATTTTAAATGGAAAAGGAAACGGCGCTACACATCCTATGTGGTTGTAGTGCACTCATGCATAAGTGAAATATTATCTCTGGAAAGTACACACTCGATCTTGAGGAGATAAAAACCATCGCTCCTAAGAATATTTTTCAATTCTTGTCGCTGACGGGTCTAAAGAACTCTAAAAAGGTTAGGAACGAGTACTTTAGTTCTATTCAGGTCGCAGTACTACAGGTCTCTTTAGTACCAAATAACAGCCAAAACTCCGTAATGAAAAAATAGTGTCAAAGATAGGTAGAAGATGCGAAATAAACTATATTATCTTAGATAATTATTCATTTTATAGAACAAAGAATAATCTGGTACAAAAGGAAAACATAAAACGAGAACAAATTAATTTCCAAATATATGTTAAAAATATAAAAAAATTTTTTAATAACTCTAAAGAGTTCCGCAACACATCGGTTATATCATGAAGACCGACATAGACTATTTTACTACTTGAAGGATTTATATTATTTTGTTTAATTCCGTTACCATTAGCATGTGTGTGAGACCACTAATATTCGGTGTGGAAACTTGACTACCGTTACGACCTTCTCTAATGGTGATCAAATTCCGACCGTTATTGAGTCTACACCCATATTGCGATACGTGTTTCGTCTCTGAACGAGGCATCATCAGGCATCGAATAGAGTTCGGATATAGCTTCGATGAAATATATAGACTATTTTGTATCTCAGAAATAGACAAAATAGAGGGTGAAAATATAGCTAGTGAAAATATTAAAATTAAAATACCCAATTAACAAGTTACAAGCACTCTCGTAGCACGTCATTCTTCACCAACTAGTTCGTTAAACGAAGCCAATTCACCACTTTAAACTAACATAAAATTGTTTCTAAATATTTCTCAACTTCTAATACTAATATTTGGTATGCATGTTATGTTGCAAACTCAGAAACTTCGTCCTCTAGAGCATGCAGTGCATCGTACTTTATGAAATTTAATTTGGTCCACAATTACAACTACGATGGAACTCTGGACACTGGAATATCGCAGTTGGAAAATGTAATATTATAAATTATGGGTATTACCAACTTTAATAAGGATGTGAATTCTCTTACCTCCTCTTAAATGGCTGCTACCGTTTGATTGGTGATCTCGCTAACGTTATGGGTGCATTATTTTTATCAGTTTTATGATGTAGGTCAAAACTATAGTAACTACAATTTTTGGATGAAACAAGTGTAGACATTGTTGTGGTTGTCAGAAAGTAAGCACATTAAATAATAACAATATTTCTATATAATTCACACAGCGCCTTCTAATCCCAAGATAAGCAGAGCTACTATGGGTAAAAATAAGCTGTTAGATATAATTAAATACCCCCACCGATCGATCCCCGTCCAATGCAAGTGGGATCGTAATTATGACGACTTGAACCGAGGTTGAAACCCCTAGTGGTGCCTTCAGACGAAGTCGTATGGCCTTCAGCAGCTCCATAAGTCCTTCCTTTGGTTTGGAGTACCATCTGCACTCGCCTCCTATCGTCCGGTGAAGTTGTAAAGGCCAGCTGCGACCAACAGCTTTAGAATAGTCCGAAAAAAAAAATGCCACGGCATTCGGTCTTTGAGCAATATATATATAAATAATTAATTATATTTTTCGTAATATGTCATATCAATGTTTTGTATGCGCGAAATGAATATATTTTTCTTTCTCTCTTTCTAAATCGCAGCAACAGAATGAAAAATGAATGTCGTAAAAATTATCCATGCCTTAAATAGAGTCAACTTAATAAACCAACTTCTACCGATTCTTTAAACGTAAAAAAACCGTTGCCCAACTTCCTACGGAGTTATTACCGTTTTCGAATCAAAAAATTTTAGTTTTTCGATTAAAACTTCAAGTTTAACTTTTAACTGAGCACCATGGAGTTGTTGGTGCAGTTATACTGACTGATGAGTTTCTTTTAAGTCTGCTTTTGCATGTTAATTTACACTGCTATCATCTTTTTGTTCTTGTCAAATGAATACAGTGAATGAAGGAAGACTTCCTTAGTGTGTGATTGTCTACTTGCTTTGTATAAATAATGATTACGTAATTGAATTAGTGGTAATCGGTAGTTTGTATTCACACACTTAAACTTAAATTGTAAAGTAAGAATAAAAATATTTAAAAGAGCAACACGCAAGTTTCTTGCTCGTTCTTCTTGTGATGAGACAGCTTTCCGAACGAGCGGTAGATTAAAAAAAATGTGATGACTATTCAAAAGTGCTTCAATGTAAGTTTATTTGAATAAATGATTTTCTATTCTATTCTAATGTCATAGTTTCTATTTTAAGCTATGTGTTGTTTTTAAAGATGATAATGTAATGATGTTCCGGATTGTTCTAACAGTTTCTTTGCAGGGTGTCCTTGGAGGATGAAATGAGCATGAAGTCATATCAGTTACCGATCTTGGCAATGGAAATTTACCATGTCGGATTCACAACCGCTTGAAGGTTTACTTGATATAGTACATTGCTAGCTATAGAGTTCATTAATGCACATTACTAACAATCTCCATTCTGCCTAATCTGTGTGATCTAGTATCGGTTCGTTAATACCATTGTATTAGGGTTCACATCGATATTGTCGAAAAATCTGATATTGAAAAATATTAAAAGAAGGTAGTTTCATTATTACTCGGTATCGTTAAACTAGTTCAGAGAGATTGACGAGTAATCGTCTATCGTGGTATGGACATGTAATGCGTAGGAATGAGGATAATATTTTAAGGAAGGTGTTACATATGAATATGGATGGTTATAAGGTCAGAGGATGGCTGAAAAAGAGTTAGACGGACTGTGTGAAAGATGATATGGTAAGAAAGGGAGTAAATACGCGATGACTGCGACAAAGATGAATGAAAGCGAAAAACATATTACGCCAACCTCAAATAAATGGGATAAGGAAGAAGCAGATGATGATGATGACGTTAAACTAGTTGCGTATAACCCCCACTCATATCTTCTCTGTATAAAAGGAGGGTTTTTGTAAGCCACGGCATCCCCTCAGATCGATCCCCCGTCCAATTCAACAGGGATCGATGTTACGACGGCCTGAGCCGAGGTTCGAACCCCTAGTGGTGCTAGACTAAAGTCGTATCCGTCAGGCGAGACTTGCCTTCAGCCGCTCCATAAGTCCTTCCGCAGGTTTGGAGTGCCATCTACACTCACCCCCTAACGTCCGGTGAAGCTGTAAAGGCCAGCTGCGGCCAACAGCATTACAGTAGTCCGAAAAAAAAAATTGCCACGGCATTCGGTCTTTGAGCACAGGATGAGCTAGTTGTATTTTAAATGCTAAAGTGAATTTTAATGTAAATGTAATTGTGTTAGAGACATATTTAAATTAATGCTATATAGTTGTTATTTTATTATAATACATACTTTTACTAGTACATAGAGTTGATCTTACAATTGCTTGAAGGTGACCACAATGTGGATGCGTGCGTGGTAAAAACTCGCACGGTGGAGGACCACCATTCATCCATATGATCAGGATGATTTTGGTTTCTGGTGGATGGTACGATGGTGAATTTCAGCAGCTGGTAATAATCCAAAGCATTTCAGAATACTCACTGTGATATATGTATAAGTATCATATTTTTAATTTATTCCATTTTTGTCACACAAAAACTTAATTTGTACCCCTTTTCTGACAAAATGTACTCTTATATATATTATAAAACTAGCTACTTGCTCATACATACATGTATTATACGAGGGTCAAACTGAAAGTTCTTAGAAAATCAAAAACTGATTAAATTAGCAAGTTATTACCTTTTTTTTATCTTTTCAAAATAGTATCCATTCACGTCAATACATCGCTGCATCCGATAGAATTATGAGAAAAACACTTTGCCCACTCGTCCTTAGGGGTCTTTTTATTATAAACACACCGAACTCGGCGTCCATAAAACGTTTTCCTAGAACTTTTTCTTTCATTTTTATATTTAAAAATTTTAATTATTATTTTCAGCTATAAGGCCCTGACCAAATGGGTTGAGGTCGCCAAATAATCGATCATTTGCCTGGCGGTGTGCGACGAAGCATTGTCGTGGTTCCACTGCGAGGTCGTTTCTCACGCACTTTTTTCAAAACACGTGGCAAACAATTGTTACTGTACCACTCTGCAGTAACTGTTTTTCACACAAAAAACACAATGTTCTTCCAAAGAACGAGGCCACCATCTTTTTTTATATGCTTCGACCTCCCTTCACTGTGTGTTAGCAACAAACAAATAAACGATATATCTATCTGACTGTCTTTAATCTTCTATCATAACAGTAAATGATTTTCGTCTCCCATAACTATGTTAAACACAGAATTTGAGTCACCTGTTAAATATTTCATGCATTTCACGGCACCAATAATAATCCAAAGCAGTTTTTTCAGTGAAATTATAAGGTATCCACCGTGATATATGTGACCGCCAAATGTTCATGGAGGATTTTTAATTTATTACCAATCGTTTTTGTCACACAATAGGTCACTTTTTGTCAGTCTCTATCATTCCGCACAACACGGATGTTATCTTATATATATTATAAAACTAGCTACTTGCTCATACAAATCATTGGTGAGATTATATATATAAACTAATATAAACCAGTTGTAAATATATATAAACTTCATATAAACCAAAAATATAAACTTTCTTGAATGACTTAGATGACATCGAAAGTCATAAAAAATCATCACACGAAAATTTTCCGTGTTAAGTTTGAAACGTTCACAGACTATTTTCAATTTGCCGCCAAACCGTAAAACACATGACATACGAATAAATTATATACTCAGTACTGTTAAAATTTTTTCAAAATATACAATTTTTTTTATTATATTGCTCTATCAGCCAGTAATATAAAACATGAAATTTTAAATTCATGACTGAGGGGCCACAGTGTATGTGTATTAAACCGCTTCAAAATCCGTTGCGTAGTTGTAAAGATTTATTGTTTCAATATTAAAATTACTTATCTTATTACTTTGAACTGCATCATCAACACTCCAGTTAGAGCTACCAGTGATACAACTTCCATATTAGACTGGATCCATTATCTAAGTGATTACAATATTACGTTACATAAATTACAGGCTCTCATTACAAATGTGCCATTGTTACCGTAATATCCGTCCTTTATTCAATTGTCTGAGGGCGGAACATCGAGTGCTCTCGTTCTAATCCATAATCCTTATCAGTTATCATTCATTTCTTACTTCTTACGGATATTATCTTTTTATTATTCTTATCTTGAATAGAGTGGGTTATTAGTCTGTACTTAATCCAAAGGTCTAGATTTCAAATTGTCATGTTAGCATCGTCATTATTGTGTTGTGATGTGTGATAGTAATAAATATTATTCTATTCCATTCTATTTTAATAATTTTGGTCCTACATTTCAGTTTTGACTCTTTGGGGAGGCCTTTGTTCAGAAGTGGATGTCTTCCGGGCTGAGATGATGACGATGATATTTGTGACTCCTCTAATGTAATTGTAATGACTCAATCGTCATACTCGTGAACGGATGCTGGTCTTTTCAGATAACGGCTGCTGATTAAATTATTTCCTTATCACAAAATTCATTTTTAAATTTATTAAAAATGAATTTGTATTATTCTAATAATGTACAAAAGGTAAGAGCTGAGTTTCTTGGAGTCACAGAGAGTGCTCTGAAAATTGCTCGGATTCATACCGACTGCTGAATTTCACCATCGTAGTAGCAGCCAGAAAGCAAAAGAAGAGAATGGCGGCCCTCCACCGTGTGTTTTTCTAGAAACTCTTTGTCACGCACAACCACATTGTGAAATCAGCTTCAAGCAATGGTATTTCCAAATCGCTACTGATTTTGAAACCTTCAAGAATAGAGCTTATACCTTCTTATAAAGCCGACAATGGACTTGGAATTCCCCTAGTGTTGTGGGTGCTCATTCATTCATTCATTCATAATTTAAGAGCTACGCTCTTGTCGGTGGAGCTCCTGCCACTTTCTGCGATCTTCCATCATGCTCTTTAAAATTTGGGTGCTCATGGGCGGCGGTAATCACTTACCATCAGGTAAGTTTAAGCGATAAAAAATTAATAAGAAAGTATTAAACAAAAATAACAATTGTGCTATAAAATGACATAAAATGGTATAAAATGGCTAAAACTGTTAAATTCTTAATTTGGTGCTCTGTGAAAAGTATAAGACTGCAATGTAAAATAAACTAAAGGCGAACATAAAAACGCAATAACCCGGAAATCGCAAGAAATTCGTGGTTACCGAACGCACTTTGGCACGGAGTATCTTTGAACGTTAGCCTGCAAGATTATAAATTGTTGCTTTTACCCAAATTAAATTCAGAATACTGTTAGAGAGCGAGAGAGAACATACTAGTATGTTGCAGCTGAAAAGAGACGGTTGTATATCCGCAGTTGGAGCTGTAAATCTCGCAGAGGGCGATGTAAATGGGTTGTTTATAGTAGCCCGTTTGAAATGATGTCTTTTAATAACGCGCGTGGATGTTTTCGGGTTGCAATAAAAGTATGTTGTGTTCTTTCTCATATTATACATTGTGTCATAAAAGAGTATAGAAGGTCGCTTGCTTCGCGGAAAAGATTTCCCCCGCTTTCTGAGTTCTGACATTGTTTAATCATGACGGAGTGTTTCAAAGGTGGGATGCTTTTTAAAGAAATTTCATTACGATATAGCTATGTAAAATGATTATTATGTGACATTAGTTTTAACTAGTTCTGACATTGTTTAATCATGACGGAGTGTTTCAAAGGTGGGATGTTTTTTAAAGAAATTTCATTACGATATAGTTATGTAAAATGATTATTATGTGACATTAGTTTCAACTAGTTCTGACTTGTTTAATCATGATGGAGTGTTTCAAAGGTGAGATGCTTTTTAAAGAAATTTCATTACGATATAGTTATGTAAAATGATTATTATATGACATTAGTTTTAACTAGTTCTGACATTGTTTAATCATGACGGAGTGTTTCAAAGGTGGGATGCTTTTTAAAGAAATTTCATTACGATATAGTTATGTAAAATGATTATTATGTGACATTAGTTTTAACTAGTTCTAACATTGTTTAATCGTGACGGAGTGTTTCAAAGATGGGATGTTTTTTAAAGAAATTTCATTACGATATAGTTATGGAAAATGATTATTAAGTGACATTAGTTTTAACTAGTTCTGACTTGTTTAATCATGACGGAGTGTTTCAAAGGTGGGATGTTTTTTTAAGAAATTTCATTACGATATAGCTATGTAAAATTATTATTATGTGACATTAGTTTTAACTAGTTCTGACATTGTTTAATCATGACGGAGTGTTTCAAAGGTGGGATGCTTTTTAAAGAAATTTCATTACGATATAGCTATGTAAAATTATTATTATGTGACATTAGTTTTAACTAGTTCTGACATTGTTTAATCATGACGGAGTGTTTCAAAGTTGGGATGCTTTTTAAAGAAATTTCATTACGATATAGTTATGTAAAATGATTATTATGTGACATTAGTTTTAACTAGTTCTGACATTGTTTAATCGTGACGGAGTGTTTCAAAGGTGGGATGCTTTTTAAAGAAATTTCATTACGATATAGTTATGTAAAATGATTATTATATGACATTAGTTTTAACTAGTTCTGACATTGTTTAATCATGACGGAGTGTTTCAAAGGTGGGATGCTTTTTAAAGAAATTTCATTACGATATAGTTATGTAAAATGATTATTATATGACATTAGTTTTAACTAACTCTGACATGCGATTTCGTCTCTTATCGTCAGTCAAAATGGAATCTCTATTTGTCCTTGTACTACGGTCCTTTCTTTCAAATATTTTATTAATGAAGCCTGTAATGAATTGAGTATTTAAGAGCTGTGTGTGATCTTGTCGGTGGAGCTCCCGCCACCTTCCACGATCTTCCATCAGTCCTTTTAGCTGTTAATACGAAACGACTCCAACTTTTTCTTTTTCTTCTTTTAATTCAATTCATTAGTTCTAAATAAACAAAAAAGTTAGAACAATTCAATTCACATAAAATCCTTTAAAAATGTAATTCTTTACAACATTTATTTAAAAGAGCAACACGAAAGTTTCATGCTCATTTTTCTTGTGACGAGTCTGCGTTCCGAATGAGTGGGAGAATAAAAAATATGACTATTCAAAAGTGCTTATATTAAGATTATTTCTATATCTATTCTTATTTAGATTTCTATTTCTATTCTTGTTTAGATGCAACATTGTCGGCCACTAATATGTTTGCTACTTACACTTTTATAACAAAAACTTCCCACTGTTAACGTAACTTCACGATCTTTAACTTCCTAACTTGCAGTAGCAGTTTAATTGATCAGGTTTACAGCCCTTTCCGGTTTTTCAGTGTTGTCATTAATATTTTATATGTTTAAAGACTGTGTCGTTATTAATTTTGGTAACACTGAACATTTATTATCTTTAAAACTACATTGTACGACATGAAACATTAAAGTTTAAAGTTTAAGTATATATTAAACTTTATTCATAGTTGTTCTGAATTTTAAATGTAAATCTGGATGTTTTTTATTTTTATAATATCTCTGAGAATTAGATACTTTAAAAATACGACAGACAAAGTCACCACAGACTATAAAACTGACATTATATCTCTGAGCATTAGATACTTTAAAAATACGACAGACAAAGTCACCACAGACTATAAAACTGACATTATATCTCTGAGCATTAGATACTTTAAAAATACGACAGACAAAGTCACCACAGACTATAAAACTGACATTATATCTCTGAGCATTAGATACTTTAACAATACGATAGCCAAAGTCACCACAGACTATAAAACTGACATTATATCTCTGAGCATTAGATACTTTAAAAATACGATAGGCAAAGATGGTACTACAGAACAACTATGAAAATGACACGTTTCTCTGTTATCATATAATATAACTAAGGAATATACTCTTATGAGTGCATTCCTAATAGATGATGAAGTTTGATGAAGGTGATGCAGACTTTCATTTTGAACAGCTTCAAGAAAAAAAAATGTTGAGGTACCTATATTGATGGGTTTGGTGGTCTAGTGGTTTGGCACACTGCTTTAGCTCGCGGGTTTGATTCCTCCCTCGGTACAAACATTTGTATTCTTGTTTGTATTCGTCTGGGTGTTTTCAATAGTATGTATGTATTTACAAAAATATAATATTTATATCAGTTGTCTAGTATGGATCCTAGAGCTTATGTTATGGGTAACATATGTTATTCTTACCTTGGGAATAGATGGCGTTATGCCAATTGTCCAACGTTATTATTATTATATGACAAAGTAAAAAATCAAATAATACTATTATATAATTAAATATAATTATTTTCATACTGTTATAAGTTTAAAATGACTTATTGTCTGTGTAACGATAAAAAATATGTTTGTATATCTATTTGTTTTGATTTTGTTATACTTAAATAAATAATAATAATAATAATATACATACAAGTCCAGTTCTTTATTAATATGGGACACAGTCACCTAGATACATAAAATAATAAATGCATTTAATAATGTCTAGTAAGACAAACTCAATATTGTCTACTAGGCACTGCTGTATCTAAACTGTGTCACCCCACCTTACATTTTCCTATTGTTATTTAGTATATAAGATCATTATTTCTATGTACACATTGTCAGTTTATCATCATCTGTAATATACATCGTCTCGACCAGCAACATCGTATTATTTACCCGCAACAGTGGTGACCCCGACGTGATCCGGCCGACTTGGTCGAGACGATACCTGGGAAAACGACGAGATCAAACAAGAGATCTCTGTCTGACGGCATCCTGCGCACCACCAACGATTGCACATTTCCACCGGCTTCCCAGAAGCGGGTCTCACCGGCTCGGAAATTCAAGAGGCATAAAAGTCGTTGGCAATACTGTGCAACAAGGATCCTGCCGTGCTACTGACCCCCAGTAAACACAACTGCCTGCTGGATATAATCTCTGGACGAAAACTTGAAACTGGAAAAATAAAGCAAAAATGCTGTCTACAAAAGTACAGCCAACAGTCACCGCCGACGTCATTGCACACCTGTCGTCACTAATTGCGACACTGCCATCAGAAATTGCTGATATACGCGAAAAGCACTCGCCACACACAAACAGACGCAGCAACTACCGATCTAGGTCAAATTCGCACCTACGGTCATTGCATAGTCGGAAAAATGACTATTATTTATATTATATCATCGCAAATATAAAGAAAAGGCATACAAATGTGACATGCCGCGCTCCTATAGACAACCGTCGGAAAACTAGATTCGACGCAGAATAAGACGGAACGCTGTGCTGTTCATCCGTCTAACCGCCTAGCTATAACCGACTCTAACAGTGGCTATAGAATTTTGGTGGACACCGAAAGCAAAAATCTCGGTGAATAAAACACAAGCACAGACCAAAGAGAGCGCTAGCGAAATCAAATTATTCGCCGCAAACAATTAATATGAGCAAATGCGAGTTCTTCACAAATGAGTTAGATTTTCTTGGTTATCATATAATGAGCCAAGGGATGAAACCAACGCAAGAAAAATGGCAAGCAATCGACGAGTACCCTAAACCCACGACAGTTGAAGATTTACGTCGTTATTTGGGTATAATGAATTTTTATTGTTACAAAAGTTCATAATATCTTAAATTTTACATTTAACTTTTATAATTTTTTTGTGTGTAATATATATATATTTTTTCTCTCAAGGGGGAATATCTATGGGACACAGTCACCTAGATACATAAAATAATAAATGCATTTAATAATGTCTAGTAAGACAAACTCAATATTGTCTACTAGGCACTGCTGTATCTAAACTGTGTCACCCCACCTTACATTTTCCTATTGTTATTTAGTATATAAGATCATTATTTCTATGTACACATTGTCAGTTTATCATCATCTGTAATATACATCGTCTCGACCAGCAACATCGTATTATTCACCCGCAACAATTAACATCGCCTATTGCAAACCAGAAATTGAACATTAATAATCGGCACCAAAACATCAAGTCCGGGGCCAATTTAGAAGTTTGTTCTGTAATTTGCAACAAAGTATAATTGTTCATCAAACTAAGCTTTTAAGACCGCATGTTACTATGTAATTCAACAACTTTAAATATAAATACTGTATTTGCGCGATACAACACAATGTATACACTCTTACCATTTTTACGACCTCTGAAGAATTCGTGATGCTTTCACTGTCATATTATTGCTTTCTTTTATCATAGAATAAGGCATTATATTAATATGCATATAAGTTATTATATGTATATGCATATTGATAAATCTAATCCTCCAAATAAAGATGGGTGACACTGCATGTTGTCAACTCACCCGGCCGGCCAGCGGTGGTTCTGGGCCAGACGGATAAGGTCTGCCTCGGTGTCACTGTTAGGCAAATTGTAACATCTCGGCTGGAGTTGTACAAAAATGGAAATTAAATAAATATTATAATATTAAAGTAAATTAAAAAAGGCACGGACGAATATGTCTGTGGAAAAATGTATTTAAATAAAAAAAAAAAAAGAATAAGGTATTAACAGTTTTTTTTATGCCACGTAGGTGGCAAACAAGCATACGTCCCATCTGATGGTAAACGATACCGGAACCTATGGACGCCTGACACTAGTATCAGATGCGCGTTGCCGACCCTTAAGAAACCTTAATATACCCTTCTTGAAGAACCCCAAAACCTCGGCAGGTAGTTCATTCCACAATCTGAGTGTACGAGAGGAAGCTCCTACGAAACCGCACCGTCCGAGACCACTTAGGTTCCAGGGTGTGAGGATGAACTCCCTGTCGATGGCGAGCGGTGCGATGATTTTAATACCAGTTAGGATGTCTTGAGATCATTTGAAAAAGATATATTCTAATGTACAAGTCTCGTATCTTTTAACTTTTCCTATCTTTTAACTAATCTTTTTACGTTATCTCTGAGTACATTTGTTCGTAACTTCTATGTAGTCTAATGATTATAGAAACTTCAAGTTTTGTAGCTGTTCGAAATTTTGTTTGAATTTCGAATATGAAATTTGAAATATCTTTAGTGGTAAAATTTGAAGTTCAGTGAAATTCCTGTAATGAAGTTCTTTTAGTAAATCTATATTTATCTAAATTTTTACCACCTTTGATTTATTTTTTATTTATTTATTATCACAAAAATTTGTTTCATATAATACTCTTATATTTATAAAATAAAAAAATGCATCTATCTATATAATATATTTTTATTTTATTTATTTATATAACTTCAATGCACAAAATACCAAGGTAAAAGTACATATGGCGGACTTAACGCCTTACGGCATTTTCTACCAGTCAACCACAGTTTGTGCAGAGAAACTGTAGGCGGTGCAAATAAAATCAATAAGAAAAATAATGCCTATGTCATATATATGTATATATGACTCAAAGGTGACTGACATAGTGATCTATCAACGCACAGCCCAAACCACTGGACGGATGGGGCTGAAATTTGGCATGTAGGTAGATTCTATGACGTAAGCATCCGCTAAGAAAGGATTTTGATTAATTCTACTCCGAAGGGGATAAAATAGGGAATGAAAGTTTGTATGAAACTTTGTCAATTTTAAACCGATCGGGCTGAGACTTTGTATGCATAAAGCTGCTATGGCGCAGACATCCCCTAAGAAAGGATTTTGATAAATTACACCCCTAAGGGGATAAATTAACGCGAGCGAAGCCGCGGGCGATTAAGCTTTCACGCCAATACTCCTAAACCGATTTAAATGAAACTTTGGTACACAGATAGTCTAGACCCCGAAAAAGTGTTGTAAGGTGTTGAAAGGGGAAGAAAGGTTGCATAGGAATATCGCCTTTTTTAAAGTTAGTAGCTTGAAACTTATTTTTTAGGCTGTTGAATAAATATAAGTAAATATGACATTTAAACTTTGTAAAAGAGAAAATCTTTAAGGAGGTAAAATAAAATAGAAGATAAAATATGGAAATCGTTGTTGTTGAAGCTAGAATGACTGAACTTTTGCTTTGTCCTCCGGAATGGCAATCAGTTCTGAAAAGGATATCACATGTGATATCTTTGTTATAGTGCTAGTGGGGGTACACTATTATTGCGTATTTAATTGAATTAGTGCTAATCGGTGGTTTGTATTCACACACTTAAACTTAATTAATGGAAAGTAATAATAAAATTATTTAAAAGAGCAACACGCAAGTTTCGTGCTCGTTCTTCTTGTGATGAGACAGCTTTCCGAACGAGCGGTAGATTAAAAAAATGTAATGACTATTCAAAAGTGCTTCAATGTAAGTTTATTTGAATAAATGATTTTCTATTCTATTCTATTCTATTGCCATAAAATTATTCGTGTTAAAAACCGGTTAATAATATAAATATATTAAATTCGAAAGTTTAAAAACGAATATAATACCGTTTCAGGTCATTACCAGAAAATGTGGAACAAAGCACACCATTTGGTCCTCATTCCGATCTATAGCGACATTATAAATCGCTGCTTTTAAGCAGATGGTTGCGATGCTTCACAGTCCATTTTAGCTGAAATCACCCTAGAAAGAGATGGTTGTATCACTCATTCGTTGACGGGAACGAGACGGTTGTATATCACCACTTTCCGCGCATAATATTGAATCGCCTCTAAGTGGCTGAGTAAATTATTTTTATGTCATAACAAGAGTGGTGTATTTGTTCAGTTGATTGCCTTGAAATTATTGATATGAACGATTGCAAACGTCTATTTTAATCTGTTTTGACAAATGGAGAAGTTCCTGTAGTATCAGAAAGTTCTCGGTGGTCTAGCGGTCTAGCACACCGCTTTACGACCGATGGTCGCGGATTCGATTCCTCGCACGGCACAAACATTTGAATTCATGAGTATGATTGTTTGTATCGGTCTGGGTGTTTTCTATGTATATATGTATTTACGAAAAAAAAATATCTATGTATTTGTATCAGTTATCTAGTACCCATAACACAAACTTTAGCTAGCTTAACTTGGATCTAGATGGCGCTGTGTGAATTGTCTTGAGATTATTATTATTTTTGCTTTGTCTACTGTATGGAAATGTGTATAAGGAGGAGGCAAACAGACAGAAAGACAGACAGAACAAATATGATAAAAAAACGTTATTTTGGTGAATGTACCGTATGTATGTATTTATATTCATATGCACGTAGTTAAAAACGGTTATTTCAATATTACAAACAGACACTCCAATTTTATTTATATGTATAGATGTACAACTTTACTCCTTAACCATTATGGAGTTTGCTATATCGTACTATTAATTTTTTTTCGTACTACTCTAATGCTGTTGGCCGCAGCTGGCCTTTGCAGCTTCACCGGACGATAGGGGGCGAGTGCAGATGGCACTCCAAACCAAAAGAAGAACTTATTCTTACTTCAGCGGCTGAAGGCCAGCCGCTCCATGACTCCCGCCTGATGGATACGACTTTAGTCTGAGGGCACCGCTAGGGGTTCGAACCTCAGCTCAGGCCGTCGTAATTTCGACCCCGTTTGAATTAGATATAGACTACAGCATGGGGGTTTTCAAGAAGGGTATATTAAGGTTTCTTAAGGGTCGGCAACGCGTATGTGACACCCCTGGTGTTTCAGGCGTCCATAGGCTACAGTAACCGTTTACCATCAGATGGGCCGTATGCTTGTTTGCCACCTAAGTGGTATAAAAAAAAAATAGATATTTATGAAATTTGTCATGATTTATCCAACTTACTTACAAATATTACAGACGCGAAAGTTTGAGATCTTGGATGGATGGATATTTGTTACTCTTTCTCGCAAAAAGTACTGAACAGATTTTGATGAAACTCAACAGCTTATACATTACAATAATGCAAATACAATAAACATGCGGGTGAAGCCACGGGCACAGCTAGTCTTTATATATGACCTCTTAAAGTATCAGGCTTTATTTTTGTTAGATCTTATATAGCCCAAGCATCGTGAATGCCAGATAATCTCAGATAAGACGGCTGACTCAGCGTACAAGTAGATTATTATATTCACCTTGACCTCAAATCACCTCTGACCTCTCGGTAACTAATTAATTACCACTCCACCCCAAACCCCAATGTTATTAACATTATTAATTAAAGGAACTAATAAATGATTATGTTTTAATTAAACATGCTATAATTGTTCAAAAAAATTTGTGCTAGTTGGTGGTTTGTATTCACACGTTTCGACTTGTAAATGTAAACTTACAAGGATTATTTAAAAGAGCAACACACAAGTTTCTTGCTCGTTCTTCTTGTGATGAGACAGTTTTCCGAATGAGCGGTAGATTTAAAAAAAAATGTTGACAATTCAAAAGTGCTTAAATTAAGTTTATTTGAATAAATGATTTTCTATTCTATTATATATTCTATAATTGTACTACTCACATACCGGGTTTGGAGTGCCATCTGCACTCGCCCCCTATCGTCCGGTGAAGCTGTAAAAGCTGACTGCGGCCAACAGCATTAGAGTAGTCCGTAAAAACGATGGGGAATATCCGAGAGCATATTCCACGTTCATTTTTGATCTTGATGCACACGGACCGTGAGATGATCTTGCACTCGCCGCGAGATATCAGCTGAATTAACTCTTCCACTATTGTTACACTTACACTACCAGGGATCTACTTATGGGCTTTTTGGTCTGCAGCTCAGGGCCCCGAGGATACGAAGGGCCTTCAGTCACTGAAAAATATTTAGAATATAAAAAATATCTACAATATTAAAAAACTTACCATAAGGTTGGCAACTCTGAGATCAATCAACCCATGCAGGTGGGTGTATCGAAAGGTATGGGGAATTTCTGGTCGCTTGTTTTTGGTCGGTGTATTTTTTTAGTTGAGTAATATAATTCTAATAAAATAAATCAAAACCGCTACGTATAAAATTTCTTTTAAACATAAACTACGAGAACATTATCTCAATTTGTAACTTTTTACTACTCTCTTCTATTTCTCTTTCTTTCACTATTTTTCCATTCTACTCTCTATGGTTCTGTGACTGTCAGACTATTGAGTATCTAGTATATATTTATGTAATTTATGTATTCCTTAGATATATATTGTATTTATTATTCTGTTTATATTTTGTTGCTTTTTATTTATCATTTATTTTATTTGCACTACCAACATTTACTCTCTGCACCACCAATGGTCGACTGGTAGAAAATGCCGCATGGTGTTAAGTCTGCTAAATGTACTTTACTATATTTTGTATATTGAGTGCATTGAAGTTAAATAAATAAAATAAAAAAAATAATTAGGTAGGCCCCTTAGTAGATTTAGTCCAGGGCCCCACAAGTTCACGATCCGCCCCTGTACACTAAAATAGACATGTTTAACTGCCACTAAACCAATAAAATGCTGCATGAATTTGAGAACACCGTCATTCGTTGCGTTTAATTAATTCCGTAGACCGAATGAAATGTTCCTGTGACAAATTGTTTCATCACACACATTGTAGTTTCATTGGTTTCATTTCAAACCTATTCTTACCGTTAACCTGGTTTTATTTGTATTTTATTTGTATTAATACAAAATAATAATATAATACAACCGTGAATTGTACAACTTGCTTACCTTAAGAATAGGTTTAACTTATTCTTACAGTTAACTAGGTTTTTTTTTTATTTCTATTCGTTCATTCTAATCGTTAAATCTTCTTAATATTATAAACGCCAAAGTTTGTGAGTATGGATGGATGGATGTTACTCATTGACCTAAAAACTGCTGAACACATTTTCATGAAACTTTACAATAATATAGATTAAACATCAGCATAAAACGTAAACTATAATTTAATGTAACAGAATGTACTGTTAAAATTGTGCGAAATCATTACATAGTATAAAACAAAGTCACTGTCGCTGTCTGTCCCTATTTAAGCTTAAATCTTTAAAACTACGCAACGGATTTTGAAGCGGTTTTTTGAAATACATAGCGCGATTCAAGAGGAAGGTTTATATGTATAAGACATGTACACCCGTGCGATGTTGGGGCGAGTAGCTAGTTAATATTACAAATGCGAAAGTTTGTAATTGTGGATGGATGGATGTTTGTTACTCTTTCACGTAAAAACTACTGAACGGATTTTCATGAAACTTTACAATAATATAGATTATATATAAGAATAACACTTAGACTATAATTTAAGAAATATATAATTTAACAGTATGTTAAAATTGTGTGCAATCATTATATAGTATAAAACAAAGTCGCTGTCGCTGTCTGTCCCTATTTAAGCTTAAAAATATTTAAAACTACGCAACGGATTTTGAAGGGGTTTTTTTTAATAGATAGAGTGATTCAAGAGGAAGGTTTATATGTATAAGACATGTACACCCGTGCGAGGTTGTGGCGAGTAGATAGTATAATAATAAATGTGTGTACAAAACTTTGATATCCAGGTTTCCTGCATCTGTCTAGCATATTCATATTACATTTTTGGAAATATTTTTCTATGTACAATATATAAACAATAAATTAAATAGTACCTACAAGTGTTATATATATATGTACTATCAGTGAGTTCTCAAAGATTTCTAAATCGAGTTTCATTATTATTTATTCGAGTGGAAAACTCTTGAATTAGTCTAACAAAACTTTAATTTACTTCGACCAAGTAGTTCATTATCAGTTCCAAAGTTGGGGATAAGTATTCGTGCCTATAATTGCCTGTCTACTTGTTTGGAAATGATAAAATGTATTACTTTATATATTTCATTCTTCTCTCGATCAAGATTCTCAGATCTATTAAATATACATATAAAATTTCATAAAAATCGGTCTAGCCGTTTCGAAGGAGTATGGCAACTAAAATTGTGACACGAGAATTTTATGTATATACTAGCTTTTGCCTGCGGCTTCGCTCATGTTAATTTATCCCCTTAAGGGTGGAATTTATCAAAATTCTTAGGGGATGCCGACGTCATAGTAGCTTTATGCATGCAAAGTCTCAGCCCGATCGGTTTAAAATTTACAAACTTTCATCCCCTATTTTATCCCCTTTGGGGTAGAATAAATCAAAGTTCTTTCTTAGCGGATGCCTACGTCATAACATATACCTGCATGCCAAATTTCAGCCCGATCCGTCCAGTGGTTTGGGCTGTACGTTGATAGATCACTATGCCAGTCACCTTTGAGTTATATATAGGTATTTAGATAACATAAGAATACAAGAATAATTTATACATTAAAAAAAACAGAGTCAATGTGGACCACAGCATAATGCTGGAAATAACTGTTGGCTTGAATCTTTTAACTACGCAACGGATTTTCATGCTGTTTTAGTCATAGATAAAGTTTTTCAAGAGGAAGGTTTATATGTATAATACATGTACACGCGTGCGAAGCCGGGGCAGTTGATATACAATAAATAGGTGGATCAGTTATTTTTAAAGTATTAAAAATATTTATGTACTGTTTAATAAATATACAAATATATAGAACAAAATCATGAATTGTTCGACTTACTTACCATCAGTTGCGGTGTATTTGTCTAATCGGAAATGTATTTTTCATAGTAAAAACGGCTTGACCGATTTCGATGAAATTTTATATGTAAATTCAGTAGGTCTGAGAATAGGTTCGTAATAATTTTTTATACCCCTAGGTGTTAAGGGTGAGGTTTTTTTTAATTTTATCGATTTTTTAAATTTCTATTTTATTATGATGTAACATTTAAAAATACATACGACCCTAATATTTCACCCTTCTATCAACAAACCAAAAAAAAATTTTTCGACATTAATTTTTTCGACAATTTTTTTTTATTTAATTTTTATACTGTGGCATTTAAAAATACATACAACCCTAAATTTTCACCCTTCTTACCAACCCCTATTTTTTAAAGCGACTTTAATTTATATGGAAAATCATTTACCGTGTCAACTACTATATATATAAAACAATTCATCCGTCATTTTGTTCCTCTACCAGTTACATATAAGTCTCTACATCCAATACCAGAATGAAGCGATTTTTTTTCAACCGCTACAAAGCAATGTGTTGCAATTTCCAGCGGCAGTCACAGCGGAGGTCGTAAATGTCCCACAAGCTTGCTTTTATGTGGCAACATTGTAATGTTGTTGATCATTGCAGTTTTACAGCCACCATAAGGCCAGGCTTACTTACAATGTTACAAATCTTAGTTAAAATGATCGTGTGTTATGGCAGCTGTAATTTTGTTGTAAAATGTATTATTAAATCAGTTTTGAAAGCGACGTGGCCTTGTGGTTTTTAAAATCAAAGTATTTCTTTTGTAATGGATTCTTCTAGAACTGTTTAAATTAAATGATTATGTGGTATTATTGATACTATTTTCAAATTCAAATTCAAATTCAAAATATCTTTATTCATGTAGGTCTATTACAGACTCTTATGATATGTCAAATCTACCGTCAGTTCGGAATGATTTCGAGATGTGAAAATCTTATTTGTTATACTGTAATTATTTATATAAAAAAAAATCTATTAAAAAGAGCAACACACAAGTTTCTTGCTCATTCTTCTTGTGATGAATCTGCATTCCGAATGAGTGGTAGAATCAAAATATGACTATTCAAAAGTGCTTGTAATGAGTTTATTTGAATAAAGATTATTTCTATTTCTGATTTTTTTTTTTAAATTTTTTCGACACATTTTTTTATTTTTATTTCTTTTATTATTTAATGTGGCATTAAAAAATACATACAGCCCTAAATTTCCACCCTTCTACCCCTATTTTTGAATAGCAATATTTATTTATATGGCAAAACAACGTTTGCCGGGACATTTAGTACTATAAATTTTCAAGCGGATAAAACCGCGGGCATAGCTAACATGTCATATATTAATTCCCTATATACCAGTATACGAAGGTATACATTAACTGGCATATGTAGAAGCGGCAACCGGGACATAATATATTTCCACCAAAAAGAAAAATTCCTTTCTCTCTTAAGGCTTTTAGCTGCTTTATTCGATACATTTATAGAATTTCCTCGCCATAAACATGACCCTTACGATGTATATAATAGGGTTTAACATTGCATGGTTCCGTGGAATCAAATTGTTGGGACGTAAGAGGTTCGTAATAATTCTTCAATTAATACAGAAACTGGAAATGGGGGAGGACGTGACGCATGTCATAAGCGATAGCGGATTTAAAAATAACTATTGAGAACATTGCTATATTAATCGCAAGTTATCTATACATATACAAACCGTTGCTTACTACATTCACATGAATATAAATACGATACATACAACGAAATATATTTTTTTACAATTTTCGTCTGTCTGTTTGTTTTCCGGCTTATATCTGAGAAGGCTGGACCGATTTTGGTAAGACTTTTTTTTGGCAGGTAGCTGATGTAATAAGGAGAAACTTAGGCTACTTTTATTTAAGAAAAATAATAAGTATAGTTCATAATTCCACGCGGACGAAGTCGCGGGAACAGCTAGTTTATTAATGTAAATTGTGTGAGATATATAATAATATCTCATGATATCCTTATACTTTGACGACCTCGGCCTAGCGGTTTAGCACATCGCTTTACTTCCGATGGTCGCGGTTCAATTCCTCACACGGCACAAATATTTGTATTCATGAGTATGATTGTTTGTGTCGGTCTGGATGTTTTATATATATAATATATATATAGTATTTGAATCAGTTATCTAGTACCTAAGACAGGTTTTAACTAGCTTAACTTGGGTCTAGATGGCGCTGTGTAAATTGTCTTGAAATAATATATTTTTTACGACTTTTCCGCTTTAATCGAGGTAGAAAAAATATATAAATATACTTATATATAATATATACGGAACATTTGACAATATGTAAACATAAACAATTTTTTATACCCCTAACTGATAAGGGTGCACCCCTATTTTTTTTTGTTTTTGGACATATTCTTTATGGTTCGGAACTAAATATACATACAACCCTAAATGTTTACCCTTCTAGCAACCCCTATTGTTTAATAACGACATTAATATATGTATACGTATATAAAATACTTGAGTTTCTTGTCAGTTCATCTCAGCTCGAAAGCACTCCGACCTGAAAGTAGAATAGAATAGAAAATCATATATTCAAATAAGCTTCATTTAAGCAATTACTTTAAGCACTTTTGAATAGTCATAACAATTTTATTAATCTACCGCTCATTCGGAAAGCTGTCTCATCACAAGAAGAACGAGCAAGAAACTTGTGTGTAGCCTTGACATATCAAAAGAGTCTGTAATAAACCTACATGAATAAAGATATTTTGATTTGATTCAATTTGATATATCATAATGAGAACATACTGCGCCGATCCCAAATAACACAGTAAAGTCAAGGCAATGATGATAATGATCATATCAAAATAAAGTAAACTCGGTCAGCAAGTTTAAAAAAAAAACAAAATTCAAAATATCTTTATTCATGTAGATCTATTACAGACTCTTATGATATGTCAAATCTACCGTCAGTTCGGAATGATTTCAAGGTGAGAAGAACTGATAAGAAACTCAGCTCGTATTCTTTTCAAATAAATGTTGTACATGTTTACAATAATACAGATTCATTTTGGAACAATAAAGTGACCACAAACATATGCTATTGCAAAAGCAAATAGCATAATCATTGTTCGTAACAAGAACTGACCAGTCCCCACAAGCAGCATCCGTTCACGTATGGCAGATGAGTCAGCCATCATTGCACTCAACCATATTGAGCCGGCCCACGCTGCCACAAGTTTGAACTTTATAGCGAGCATGACTGTTTCAAGTTACTCCACTACGTCATTTATTTTTTCATCTCATTTAACGCTGTCGCTCGTAAATTGAATCACACGATCAAACATCAACAAGAATCAGTTCCAGTAAACGATTTATGAGCTAACCCTTAAACGAAATTGAGTCGACACAGCGAATATTAGGCGATTATTTTGTAAACAACCCCAAATTGCATTACTAGGGCTATGTTTTTTGTGTCTGGAATGATAAACAAACTGACGGGATATAGTATATATATATATATATCAAATCAAATCAAATCAAAAAAGTATTTGTTTATATAGGACCTTTCTGCCTCTTGTGCAGGTCAGTATTTGTTGTTACTATGTTATACATGGTAGATCCAGTTCGACTAGCTCCTTCAGATTGTTATAATTTATTTATTTAAGGGAAAATAACTGAATATACAGATTTAGGAAGGGGATTGGTAGTAATATTGTTCAATGACCCCATTGCTACTAATAGGGTCAGTAGATCACGAACTTATCACGAAATTTGTCACGATGGAAAATACATATTTGCTCAGAGAATAATTTCCCTACTGCCGCTGGTTTGGCCTCATCTGCAGCCGGATATGCTTGTTTAGTGACAGCTTTAGCAAAACTGTATAAAGTCTCTACAGATGTCAGTTCCATTGCTAGATTGGGCTCTGGCAGCGCATGCAGAAGTGTCTATGGCGGGTTTGTTAGATGGCATGCTGGTGTGAATAGAATAGAATAGAATAGAAAATCATTTATTCAAATAAACTTACATTGAAGCACTTTTGAATAGTCATAACATTTTTTTTTTTTTAATCTACCGCTCATTCGGAATGCTGTCTCATCACAAGAAGAACAAGCAAGAAACTTGTGTGTTGCTCTTTTAAATAATTTATTCTTACTTACAATTTAAGTTTAAGTGTGTGAATACAAACCACCGATTAGCACTAATTCAATTAAATACTCAAAAAGAAAAAAATATTGAATACATAACCAACTGGTTAAACAATTAATAAGAGGAAATCAGTCATAGTGAATCAGTCATAGTGAATCCAGATGGATCAGATTCTGTGGCTACACAAATTGCAGGCTCTTCTCATTGGCCAGAAATGAGAGCATTGATTCTCGTTGTTGGCGACAGTAAGAAAAAAATAAGTTCCACTGTAGGAATGAAGAGAAGAGCAGACACTTCCGAACTATTGGAATACCGCGTTCAAAATTGCATGCCGAAGAGAACTGAGCAGATTTCTAATGCAATAAAAAAAGAAAGGAACTGACCTGATCATCCTCCACTGCTGCCCCGCCAGTGTAAACCGTTAGCGCAGACGGGGGCACCATTTCATTACTATCTACAAAAAAAAAAAAAACAGAGTAAAAGGGGGAGGGGATTGTTAGTAATCATCATCATCATCGTCTTCATCATCGCAGCCCGGCATTGTTAGTAATGTGGACTAATAAATTCATTGCCAGGTCAGGTTGACCTTCATGTGGTTTTTCCTGGAAACCATCGTGATAAATTCATGTTGAATTTACCACGATGTGCTAACTGACCTGACCTCATGTTCATCTTATCATCTTCCACTGGTGCCCCGCCAGCGTATACCGTCAGCGCAGGCGGGTGCACTGTTTTATTATTGTCGATTAAAAAATACCTTCACGTTAAATTTCAGTCAGCAACGTGGTCTAGCGGTTTACCATACTGCCTTAAATCCGACGATCGCGGGTTCGATTCCTCGCATGGCACAAACATTTGTATTCATGTTTGATTATATCGGTCTGGGTGTTTTCTATGTATTATATGTATTTACGGAAAAATATATCTATGTATTTGTATCAGTTATCTAGTACCCATAACATAAGCTTTAGCTAACTTAACTTGGGTCTGGATGGCGCTGTGTGAATTGTCCTGAGATTATTATTATTATTCTGTAAAGTGTATTCGTAAAAATACTTAATATATTACAGACAGACACATTCATACTTTTATTTTATAATATAATATATGCATTATATATTAGATAAGAAAACCAATTACAATTTCGTGAATCGCGAAATTAAAACTTAAATTTTACAACGACACACTTAAAATAAAGAAACAGTGTTGCAAATATAAAAAAGGCACATAAAATCTGCGCTAATCAGATAAATAGCGTATAATTAAATTCCCCGAGTTAATATTTAAGGATGGCAACTCTCAGACGCAATAAAAAGTATATCTTTCGAGGCGTCCCTGTGGGACAACGGGACGGATGACACTATCAAAAATGTTATTTCGCGGGCACAGCGCTACAGGGCGGTCGTTGTAAACATGGTGATAGCGAGACACACCGCTGATCACAACATGTTTACAGATAATTATAATAACTGAATAAATAAACATGTACAACATTTATTTGAAAAGAATTCGCGCTGAGTTTCTTGTCAGTTCTTCTCATCTTGAAATCATTCCGTACTGACGGTAGATTTGATCCCCTCCGATCGATCCCCAGTCCAATTCAAACGGGGATCGATATTACGATGGCCTGAGTCGAGGTTCGAACCCCTAGCGGTGCCTCAGACTAAAGTCGTATCCGTCAGACGGGAATTGGCCTTCAGCCGCTCCATAAGTCCTTCCGCGGGTTTGGAGTGCCATCTGCACTCGCCCCCTATCGTCCGGTGAAGCCAGCTGTGGCCAACAGCATTAGAGTAGTCTGAAAAAAAAGCTAGATTTGAATAGAATAGAATAGAATAGAAAATCATTTATTCAAATAAACATACATTGAAGCACTTTTGAATAGTCATAAATTTTTGTTTAATCTACCACTCATTCCGAAAGCTGTCTCATCACAAGAAGAACGATCAAGAAACTTGCGTGTTGCTCTTTTAAATAATTTTATTCTTACTTTACATTTTTAAGTGTGTGAATACAAACCACCAATTAGCACTAATTCAATTAAATACTCAAATAGAAAAATATTGAATATATAACCAACTAGTTAAACAATTAAAAAGAGGAAATCAGTCATAGTGATTAGAGCAGACCAGTCCCTACAAGCAGCACCCGTTCACGAGTACGACTGATTAGTCTGTAATAGACCTACATGAATAAAGATATTTTGAATTTGAATTTGAGTAGTGAATTAGTCGCTCACACGTCTCTTCCAATACTTTATTCACCATAACCCGGACATTTGACAATCCGCCTGACCACCCCATTTTTGATTACAGTCGTGCTGAATTCTTTTTAATAATTCTTGTAAACCGAACGTTAGGTTCGTGTGTCGAATCAGATAAGGCACACCAAGGAATGAACGACAGACAGTTCAGTTTTTTCTTGCTTTTTGTCTAGTTTGCAATGAGAATTTTTATCGGACTATAAGAAGAAAATCCTGAATAATTCGCGACTGTCGTAACAATCACAGCGCAGAAGAAAAGAGGAGATGATAAACGAAATTAAAAACTTTTAAATGTACTAACTGAATTCGCGACATTGTTTTCGATTATCTAAATATATATAACTCAAGACTGACTGACATAGTTATCTATCAACGTACAGCCCAAACCACTGAACGGATCGGGCTGAAATTTGGCATGCAGGTAGATGTTATGACGTAGGCATCCGCTAAGAAAGGATTTTGATTAATTCTACCCCCAAGGGGATAAAATGAAAGTTTATATGAAACTTTGTCAATTTCAAACCGATCGGTCTGAGACTTTTCATGCATAAAGCTACTATGACGTAGGCATCCCCTAACCCTTTCAGACCCAAGATTTTTTTTCTTTCATATTAAATATATTTTCGTGTTTTATGGTGAAATAACTCTCGTATTTTACGAAAAAAATAATTAAAAAATTCTATACCAAACCATAGTCCTTAAAAGTACATATCACGATCGTGAGTTCTAGGTCTCACTTCCACCTACGTACGAATGTGACTTCAAAGTTAAAATAAAAATAAATAAAAAATTTCATAGTTATATGGATGGTTTAGGAAGTAGTCATTAGCCCGATATATTAGGATTGCTTCAGTATGTATTATGCTAGATATTATGTATATTAGGTTTGATTTTAAGTGTAAAAATATTTATTTACGTAAGCAAGTTTTTTTTTCTTATATTCACTTAGCGATAGAAATAAAACTACAAATTATTCACAGAAGTTATTCGTTTGCATTTTATAAATCACAGTCAAGTTACAATTAACTTAATTTTCAGAACAAAAACATTCAAATATTCTTTTACAAATCAGTACAGTACTAAATGTCCATTTTAGTTTATATTTTACTTAAATGTATTAAACAAAAACAAAACGTCCTTTAGACAAAAAAAACAAAACAAGATAAATCTTTTACAACAAATTGTTTTTCAGTCTTTAATCAGGAACTTAATTTAAGACATAGTAGTTATAGGTCTTATTTATTATGGTAAAGGTTAAAACAATCTTTGTCGCGACTAAGGCACAAGTAAACATTGCATTTACGGCATCTTATTTTAGAACGAGAGGAACAACTCTCCAATCGACATTTACGTGGAGCTTTTATATCATCAAATACAGGCAAGTGATCATAGCCATCATATCTCATTCCGATCGAGGGATTGTTTGCTGGTCTATATCTGCTTGACAGATTTACTTGTAGTTCAACTAAAGGAGTTGATTGGAGACGGTCTCTATCAGGGGTGTCCATAATCCTGAATACGATTTTTTGGAATACCTTTGGCTAAGGAATCGCATCTGTAAAGACGCCAAGCGTTTACTACAGCTAAGTCCATAAAATGGAGTATTACTTTTAAAGTCCACTTACGCGTCTTCATATATGTCCTATAGTACTCCATAGATTGGTCTAGGACATCAACTCCACCCATGAACGTATTATAAAACGTTACAATTTTTGGAGCGTCAACATCGATGTAGCATTTCGCGATCTTATCGTATCGTTTTATGTTATTTATCGCCGTACCACCAGTACAGTTTGACGTCGTAAGAACTGCTTTACTGTCCTTCCATTTCACCAAAACTATGCCATTGGACACTCTTTGGTCAATGTCTCCCCTTCGCATCGTTTTGTCTTCTTTGAAGCTTATCTGTTGTCGTTCTGGAATACGATTGACCATGATTGTCCCTGTCCCATGATATCCAAGTCGTTTCAGTTCGTGCAACAAAGGAATGGTAGTAAAGTATCTGTCAAAAAAGATACAGCTTCCAGGAGGAACACTCTGAATAAGGCGGAAAACTACAGCCGGTCCAAGTCCAAGGGGGTGCGAAAGTACAGGATTGTTCCTATAATAAATTTCGAAATCTATCATTAGCCCTTCATTAGTGGTAACAACAAAATTTTTAAGACCCACTGGGCGCGGTTTATTTTTCACTAGTTGCCTAAGGTGGCACTTTCCTGTGAAAGGGATCATTTGTTCGTCGACAGAAAACCTACCAGGTGTTCTTAAGATTTTATTACATCCTTGTTTTACTGCGTCAATTACTGGTTGTACCTTCCAGAGGGGATTAACCCTGTAACCAGCCGGCGGAGTATCTGATTCCACTACATGTAGATTATTACGCAGCAACATAAATCGGTCTCTGGTCATTGCAGATACTATTGCTTCAATGCAAATTTTTTGCCTCCAATACATAGCAATTCTAGGATAAGATAAAATTCCCATCATTAGATGAATACCGTATAATTTTTTAATTTCTGGTTTAGTGCAGTTTAATATCCTGCCAGTTTTTCTCGTATAGTACATATTTGTATAGAGTGACATTTGTTCAAAAAAATCATCATTGTAATATTCACTAAAATATTCAATAGGCGACCGAACTATGTTCGGTTCTGGGTGGCCAACGTAATCGTGAAATGTATCGATAAACTCAGTTTTTTTCCAAATGCGTTTACGCCGAGGAATTTCTATTTTTACCGTTTTTTTTCGTTTTTTGGACGGACCTGCCTTCGCATTATCTTGAAGGCTAGTAGCACTTCTTTTTACGCCTAGTTGTGAAGGTGTGAGTTCAGGAACGCCAAATTCTTTGTCCGATGCAGTTACCTCATTTTCCGCCACCGGTGGGACAAATTCTTCCTCATCGGCATCATCTAATTCTAGATCCGAGCAGTTGCCATCCTCCAACAAGCTTAGTACGAGGTCGTCAGTTAACGGTAATCCTAAAGAAAACAAAATATTAAGAAAAAATAAACAAGATCACCATCGTGCGTAAGTACAATTACAACCCAGAGCTCACGATCGTACTATCAGAAATTTACAATGCAATATATTTATAATTATTAGTATTTTAGTCTTAATTTTACATATTTCTAATAGCATAATCTATTAAGTATATAATAAAACGATAATATGAAAGAAAAAACACAAAATAGTAAATAATTTCAATAAAACTTACTGCGTCCTGTTCGGGGGTCAAGGAGCCATGCCATCTTTCCGGCAAGCACGAGACTACTGCACCACCTAATCGCTAAAATGATTTCTTATTGGCTGGTTTAGAAACTCGCTATTATGTTATTTCGGCTTCGTGTGTAAAAATGAAACGTGCGCGGTTTTAGAATTTTTTAAAGTTACAACTTACGCCCGTATAGCTCAGGTCTGAAAGGGCTAAGAAAGGATTTTAATAAATTCCACCCTTAAGGGGATAAATTAACGCGAGCGAAGCTGCGGGAAAAAGCTAGTATACATAAATATATGTATATATATTTATATGTATTGTAGTGACCTTGACTAAACAAATAAATAGTATTCAATAATCTAATCCAAAGAAAAAAGCTTCAAATGTCGATTTACAAACTTTCATCCCCCATACAACCGTTTTTTTACATTAAAATGTATCTCCTTTCTCCTATCTCCTTTCTCAGGGTCCGGACTATCTGTGTACCAATTTTCACTTAAATCGGTTCAGTAGTTTTGGCCTGAAAGCGAGACACACAGAGTTATTTTTGCATTTATAATATAAGTAAAAATAAAGTCCCCTAGCCTTATTCCTATTAGTTTTTCTCATAGATCTTTCATGTACAGACACCGATTAGTCCCATTTTTATTGCGAGTTATTTCGTACTGTCAATGAATATCTTCTCTTCTCCTTCTTCGGCATATTTTAGTCCACTGCTGGACGTATGACTCTTGTATTTCTCTTTCTTTCTTTCTTTCTTTCTTTCTTTCTTTCTTTCTTTCTTTCTTTCTTTCTTTCTTTCTTTCTTTCTTTCTTTCTTTCTTTCTTTCTTTCTTTCTTTCTTTCTTTCTTTCTTTCTTTCTTTCTTTCTTTCTTTCTTTCTTTCTTTCTTTCTTTCTTTCTTTCTTTCTTTCTTTCTTTCTTTCTTTCTTTCTTGTATAATTTTCCACCTACTTCGGTCTGCGGCGCATCTTGCACGGTCGGTCTTGCTATTTTTTTTATGTCGTCTGACCATGTCAATGCAGTCAATGAAGATATGATTACTTACTACTTGTAAATAATGGCATCAGTAGTGAATTTGTCGCTCACTCCTCTCTGGTGTTCATTTGGTTTATCGATGTTTCTATCACCGGAGAGTCAGTGAAAAATATAAATTGACTGAAATAGATTCACCTAAGCAGTCTCGTAATCTCTTTTTGTATTTTTGCGCAAAAATCAAAAGTTTTTTATTAATGTAATATCACTAATGTGTGTTTACTATTTGTTTCAGGTACTTACAAATCAACGGTGTTATTCTATTACATACTGTGCAATCTGGTAGGTATATTTTTGTAGGTTTGTACAAATTCAAATTTAAAAAACTTGCCTTGTTTTTTAAATTAGAATTTGTACCAACAAAAAAATTTTGGCTGATTTATTATATTACTGAGCAAGGTGTAGTAATTATTTTGACTTGAAAAATTAACATACATACAGACAAATGTTTCATTAACCATGTTCGCAATTTTTTTTATCTATACCATGTATGTGACATACAAATTAAATGCGAAGGTGCTATAATATGTGAAGGGCTATATCACTAACTACATCCTCGATATCTTTGTTCTGGAAGGGCTGAAAGGCCTTTTGTTAAATAAATTTCAAATAAACTTAATTTAAGCACTTTTGACTAGACTGACAATTTTATTAAACCGCTCATTCGGAAAGCTGTTTCATCACAAGAAGAACGAGCAAGAAACTTGTGTGTACATTTGACATATCATAACAGTCTGTAATAGACCTATATGAATTAATTTGATTTGGTTTGATATCTAAATATATATAACTCAAAGGTGACTGACTGATATAGTGATCTATCAACGCACAGCCCAAACCACTGGATCGGGCTGAAATTTGACATGCAGGTAGATGTTATGACGTATTCATACGCTGAGAAAGGATTTTGATTAATTCTACCCCCAAGGGGATAAAATAGGGGATGAAAGTTTGCATGAAACTTTGTCAATTTTAAACCGATCGGGCTGAGACTTTGCATGCATAAAGTTACTATGACGTAGGCATCCCCTAAGATTTTGATAAATTCCACCCCTAAGGGGATAAATTAATGCGAGCGAAGCCTCGGACAAAAGCTAGTTTTGATATATAATGGGAATCTGTCATAGATCCTTTGATTTGAAGATGTTTTGATTTTATTTGATTATGTCAAGACAGACATACTGCGCCGACCCCAAATAATAAAATAAAGATCAGGCAATGATGATGATGATGATGATCATATCAAAACAATGTTGTATATTATGTATGTATTTACGAAAAAATATCTATGTATTTGTATCAGTTGTCTAGTACCCATAGCACAAGCTTTAGCTAGCTTAACTTGGGTCTAGATGGCGCTGTGTGAATTGTCCTGAGTTTATTATTATTATTAATGTAAACCCGGTCAGCAAGTTAAATGCGAAGGTACTATCCTATGTTAAGGGCTATATCACTAACTACATCCTCGATATATTTCAATACATTTGTCCTGGAGCGGCTGAAAGGCCTTTTTTCAAGTGTCCTGCCCGTGACAGCTGTACGGGAGCTAATTTCACTTCTAAGTGCCATCTAGTCTAAGAGCCAACGATGAATTCGCTTAATTAATTCAACAAACCGCAGATTTAAGTAAAATTGGACCCATTATCAATACATGTTCGCATTTCTATATTAGTACATATACGGTTATTAAATTTCCATACTATCTTCTACCTGTGGCTTCGACTGCGTGATATGACTGGAATAAAAACAGCAAACTGCTTCGCTAGTTCGATTCCGAATTGAACCTGCGACCATCGGAAGGAAGGCGGAATGCTGAATCGCTAGACTACCATGGCTGTCAATATAATAAATACGTACCGAGGTACTCTGTTTTAAGATAAAGCAGAGAAATTGCAAGGTAGGAAGGTATGAGGTATCAGTCTTTTGGATTAATAGGGCTAGTCCCACGGTGAACATGACGATGATGTGACGGTTATTCTGTTCTATTAAAATTTTTCACCATCAGCCCACCAGTTGTAAATTTGTTTACCATTCTAGTTACAATAAAACTCAGTATTTCTAGTTGACTCAGTACTAGTCGACTAATAGAAAAACAGAGTTTATTTTTTAATATTTCTACCAGTAGTCTGAGTACAACTCGACGGATTGAAATGCAGAGTTCTTTAAGTTTAAATAGGATTGAAGACTTCTTTAGAAATACACAGTATTTCTACCAGTTGACTGGGTACTATTCAACTGATAGATATATGTACAGAGTTTTTTAGAAATACTCATCATTTCTACCATTTGACTGGGTACTATTCAACTGATAGATATATGTACAGAGTTTTTTAGAAATACTCAACATTTCTACCATTTGACTGGGTACTATTCAACTGATAGATATATGTACAGAGTTTTTTAGAAATACTCATCATTTCTACCATTTGACTGGGTACTATTCAACTGATAGATATATGTACAGAGTTTTTTATAAATACTCAGCATTTCTACCAGTTGACTGGGTACAATTCAACTGATAGATACATGTACAGAGTTTTTTAGAAATACTCATCATTTCTACCAGATGACTGGGTACTATTCAACTGATAGATATATGTACAGAGTTTTTTATAAATACTCAGCATTTCTACCAGTTGACTGGGTACTATTCAACTGATAGATATATGTACAGAGTTTTTTAGAAATACTCATCATTTCTACCATTTGACTGGGTACTATTCAACTGATAGATATATGTACAGAGTTTTTTAGAAATACTCAACATTTCTACCATTTGACTGGGTACTATTCAACTGATAGATATATGTACAGAGTTTTTTAGAAATACTCATCATTTCTACCATTTGACTGGGTACTATTCAACTGATAGATATATGTACAGAGTTTTTTAGAAATACTCAGCATTTCTACCAGTTGACTGGGTACTATTCAACTGATAGATATATGTACAGAGTTTTTTATAAATACTCAGCATTTCTACCAGTTGTTTGGGTACAACTCGACGAATAGAAACAGAGTTTTTTTTTGCAAATAATCAGCATTTCTACCAGTTGACTGCGTAAATATACAGTTTCTAAAAAACTGTATATTTTAAGCAGTTGACTAGCAACTGATTGAAATATGCAGTTTTTTAAAAATACTCAGTATTATCAATTGACTGGTAGAAATACAAAGTTTTTTAAGACAAACTCTGCCTATTCTGAGATTACAGAGCATGTGAGCTGTCCAGAAATTATGTATTGTAAATTTATAACAAACAATGCTGTAAATCCATTCATACCGATAATTGGCAATTAATTAACTGCTCCCAATTTAAATTTACATCCACCTCAGTTAAAACTGATCGTGTATACATACCCAAGTTGTGAATGTGTTAATTTAATGAGTTATCAAGTACACCCGAGCGCTGATAACGGCTTCCATTGTTACGACGGGGATGGGAGTTGTTTACCCTTAACAAATATTGATGTATCCCTACTTGAAAGTTCTTACTTTAATAGAAATCCTATTAATCTGAATATGGGTATGGAAACTAATCATCAACTAATATTAAAATTATTCGAACTTCATTTTTATACTTTGATACTTCGTTATACCATCTTTTACCATCAGATGGACCGTATTGGTTATACGGACTATCTGATGGTAAATGGTTATCATAGCCTATGGACGCTTGAAATATAAGTGGTGACTCGTGCGTATTGCCGACCTTAAAAAAATCTTGAGAAATTTTATGCTGTATAAATGTATACATATAAATAAAATTGGAGTGTCTGTTTGTAATATTGAAATAACCGTCCATTACTACATACGTATGTTTTTTACTTCATGCATATGATTATAAATACATACATACACACCAAAATAACATTTTTTACAATTTTTGTCTGTCTGTCTGTTTGTTCCGGCTAAACTCTGATATGGTTGGACAGATTTTATTGGCAAGTAGCTGATATAATAAGGAGTAGCTTAGGCTACTTTTACTTTAGAAAAAATCTTTTATTTTCGAATAATAAAGCTAAATTCCACGTGGACGAAGTCGCGAGTAGAACTAGTGTAAAATACAATCAAAATTACTAGTTCAAAACGTACCTACGTATATTGTAACGTGTAGCTTTATTTGGTTTTGACGATATTGTGTGATAGATAGATAGATAGAGAGAGATAAAGAGGAGATAAAATAATAAAGTGATAAAATGTATCTAAGTATTTATATCAGTTGTCTAGTACCCATAACACAAGTTTTGCGTAGCATGGGACAAGATTATTTTGTAAAATGTCCAGGATTATTGTTATAGGGTCATTATTCTGATTCGATGATCATTCTCTATCATCATCATTATCTACTTCTTCCTTATCTCATTTATTTGTGAATTGCTTTTTGTCATCAGGTACGCAAACTTTGCTGTTAGATAATGTCCAGAACTGAGTCTATGCATTTTTACAATGTAAGAACGTGTACCCTTCACATAGTTGAGTCTATATAGGTTAGAATTTACATATATAAGAAGCAATGTACAGAAGCATAAATTGTATAGTTTCCCGACAATGGACTATGAATTGCTTTTTTTCATCAGGTAAACTTTGCCGATGGATAATGTCCAGAACTGAGTCTATGCATTTTTACAATGTAAGAACGTGTACCCTTCACATAATTGAGTCTATATAGGTTAGAATTTACATATATAAGAAGCAATGTACAGAAGCATAAATTGTATAGTTTCCCGACAATGGACTATGAATTGCTTTTTTTCATCAGGTAAACTTTGCCGATGGATAATGTCCAGAACTGAGTCTATGCATTTTTACAATGTAAGAACGTGTACCCATCACATAATTGAGTATATATAGGTTAGAATTTACATATATAAGAAGCAATGTACAGAAGCATAAATTGTATAGTTTCCCGACAATGGACTATGAATTGCTTTTTTTCATCAGATAAACTTCGCCGATGGATAATGTCCAGAACTGAGTCTATGTATTTTTACAATGTAAGAACGTGTACCCTTCACATAATTGAGTCTACATATATAGGTTAGAATTTACATACATAAGAAGCAATGTACAGAAGCATAAATTGTATAGTTTCCCGACAATGGACTATGAATTGCTTTTTTTCATCAGGTAAACTTTGCCGATGGATAATGTCCAGAACTGAGTCTATGTATTTTTACAATGTAAGAACGTGTACCCTTCACATAATTGAGTCTATATAGGTTAGAATTTACATACATAAGAAGCAATGTACAGAAGCATAAATTGTATAGTTTCCCGACAATGGACTAAAAGGCGTATTGTGTTTTATTTACCGAGCGCCGTATAAAATATGAACGCTGCGCTAAATGCAAAGTGCACTCTCTTGAGTTGCATTTGCATCGGTAAGAGAACTGGCTTAAGTTTTTGTCTTGCCATTTTATTCATTTCTGTATAGATAGACATATGTATAACATCTATATTAGTTGTTAGCCTCCAACCCGTCTGCAGATTCGTTCTAACTAGCTCTTCCCGAAACTTCGTCTGCGTGGAATTTAACTTTATTTTTCTAAAATAAAAGTAGGTTAAGTTACTCCTTATTACATTAGCTACCTGCCAAAAAAAGTCCCGTCAAAATCGGTCCAGCCATTTCAGAGATTAGCTGGAACAGACAGACAGACAGACAGAATATTGTAAAAATGTTATTTTGGTGTATATACCGTATTTATATTCATATGCATGTAGTAATAAACGATTATTTCAATGTTACAAATAGACACTCCAATTTTATTTATATGTATAGATAAGTTGGATGTTATTTAAGAACTGCCACTATATCCACCCTGTTACAAATGTCCTGTTATTTTTTTTTATTGGGATGTTTGGGCTATTGTTATGTCAGGTGCTTGGACCTGTAGCACTGCGAGCTCCAGTTAATATACCGTTTACAATATAGTAAGTACACTTTGAACAAAGTTATCTGCGCTGATACAGCCTATTTCAGCTGCCAAAGAGCTTGCTCTATAAACTGTGTTATAGTTTAAAATTTTCAGATAATTACAGCAGTGAAATTTCAGTGTATGCAGATATAAGTTTTCCAAAGTTTGTTAGCAACATATGAGATGTAACACGAGAATAATAATATATATTATTATATATATACTAGCTGTTCCGGCAAACGTTGTTTTGCCATATAAATTAATAACGCTATAAAAAAATAGAGGTTGATAGAAGTGTGAAAATTTAGGGTTGTATGTATTTTTTAATGATACATAATAAAAAAATATAAATAAAAAACTTGCCTAAAAAATACAAAAATAATGTTAGGAGTGGACAACCCTTATAAGTTAGGGGTGTGAAAAATAGATAGTAGCAGATTCTAAGACCTACTGAATATGTATATAAAATGTCATAAAATCGATCATGCCGTTTCAGAGGAGTATGGTAACTAACATTGTGACACGAGAATTTTATATATGAGATGTTTTAAAAATATATTTATTACAATATATTTTATCGAATTTACATAACCTAATTGTACAACTAAGAACCTAAAATTAAAAAGCTTAAAAAAATATAATATGATGACTAAAATATATTATTAAAAGGGGTCCCTTTAGGCAACGTTCCGAAGATACTGGCAGCGTTCCCTCTTTGAATAGCTAGACTAATTCTTTGTCCGAGGTAGCTGCCAGCTCTTCGGTCTTCTGTGATGTTTTAAAATATATTGAAAATGAATGAATGGGCGATATAATATTGAACAGACGTACGTACATAGTTTTTAAAAGTTAACCCACATCAATCTGCGCTGTTTCAAGGTTATGTCAACTGATGTGACCAAATAACCTCGATTATACGAGATGAGAAGAACTGACGAGAAACTCGGATCTCATCTATTTCAAATATTGTTTACAATAATATAGAAACATTTTTAAATTCAAATTTGGGAGAATAGAGTGACCACCAGCATAAGCTATTGCAAAAACATAGCTATTGCAAATGCATATAACACTAATCTTTGCATAACATACAACAAGCTTAGATCTCTCTTTAAACTTAGACTTTTTAAATGAATGACATTTTTAAAACTAGAAGCTTAAGTTATTTTTAAACTGCTAATTTAATATACATAAAGAAAAAGGGTTGTAAGGGGTTGAAAGGGGTGATCAAAAGATTATATAGGAAATAATTTTGAAATTTGTTTAAGGTTAGATTATATTAAGGTAACTCCATGCAGACGATGTCGCGGGCACAGCTAGTGTATATATAAAGATAAACATTCATATGCAAAAACTAATTAATGTAATTCGATAATACATACAAACTCATACGTGATTGTGCCAAATGAATTGTGACGCTGCAAACACGAGATAACGATTGTTTTTGAATAATTCAACAACACCAGGCTCGCCAACTATCAAATACGAATTGAGATATTCCGTTTTTAGTTTCATAGTGCATTTTGGACAGACAGTTAAACAGTTGAAGCTCTGTAGTCATAGGATTTATGACTGCGATTTATGAACACCGAACGTCATTTTGCTATAAAAAAGTAGTAGTGTACAATTTATATGTACGTAAAAGGTCGCGGGTTCAATTCCTATTACGATACAAACATTTGTATTCATGCGTATGATTGTTTTATTGGTCTGAGTGGTTTCTATGTATATATTTTTATGGATGATAATGGAAAGATGCCTCTGCCTGCGCTAACGGTTTACGCTGGAGGCACCAGTGGAGGATGATAAGATGAACTGACCTGGTTGGCAATTCTCCAAGAATTTATCATGATGGTTTCCAGGGGGAACCTCGTGGAGTCAACCTGGCAATGGAATTATTAGGAGTAACTTAGACTACTTTTATTTTAGAAATTAAAGTTAAATTCCATGTGGACGAAGTCGCGGGAACAGCTAGTATTATATGGTTACCCTATTCGAAACCAAAACAAAAACATTATATCACTTAAAAGAGATGTGCGGAGTATATCAGGATTAAAACAGTTTAATCCGCGGCTCGGTTTACGGGATTATATATGTAACCAAGCATCAACAATGCTCGAGACGAGGCAGCGTTGCAGACGTATCATTTATGTTAACCGACATCAAATAAGATTCAATTTTATGTGTGTTTACTTTTTTTAGTTAACAGCCTCATTGGTCTTATGATTTAGCATATCGAAACCATTAAATGTGAACTTACAAGGATTGTTTAAAAGTTTCTTGCTTATTCTACTTGTGATGAGACAGCTTTCCGAATAAGCGGTAGATTAAAAAATTGTTGACTATTCAAAAGTGCTTAAAATTAAGTTGATTTGAATAAATGATTTCCTATTCTATTCTATTCTTCGGTTAGCTGATGACGTTGTTTTATTGGCTGAGTCGATAGATGATCTCAGTCTAATGCTGAACGATCTCAACACTGCCTCACGCCGAGTGGGACTGCAGATGAATTTGGACAAGATAAAGGTACTGTATATAGTAGATAGTAATGAGAACATAAAAAATATAAATGACTATGTGTATCTCGGACAGGTCATACAACTTACGCGGGGAAATGTATACAATGAGATCGACAGACGCATTGGGCTGGGCTGGGCTGCGTACGGACAATTCCGTCACATTCACAGCACAAATCCCTCGATGTTTGAAGACAAAAGTCTTTAACAAATACATTCTCCCTGTTATGGCAGAAAAATGGAAACTTACCGTAGGCATAATTCATAAATATTATATTTATATATATCTTTTTTTTGATATTTCTCATCTATATTAGTGCACCGCCAACAATCTTTCTCTGCACCACTCATGGTTGCCTGGTAGATAACGCCGCAAGGTGTTAAGTCCGACACATTGTTTTTGTGCATTAAAGTTAAATTAATTAATTAAAAGTCGCACATAGGGCGATGGCGAGAGCTACGTTCGGAGTTTCTCTAAGGGACATGATCTGAAACGATGAAATTCGACGGAGGACCAAAATGGACGACATAGCTCGACATAGTATGTCAGCTGAAGTGGCAGTGGACCTGGCATATCAGCAGAGTCAGAGATGATAGATGGGGAAGAAAGGTTATAGAGTGGAGGCCGCGTATGGGTCGACGGAATGTTAGTCCTGCAAGATGGACCGATGACATTACGAAGGTGGCCAGGAGTGGATGGATGCGGAAGAAGTAGAGCGCACATGGTGGAAGTCTTTGGGAAAGGCCTATATACAACAGTGGATAGACACAGGCTGATGATGATAGTGATGAAGAGTCTGTAATAGACCAAAATCAATAAAGATATTGTTAATTTCAATTTGAGTTATATGTATGTGTATGCACTATGGGTATTACCTTAAATTCATGTTTATGATTATATTTAAGAACTTATCTAGTGCGGCTAACTTCAGCGAGGATATAGCTTTATTAAATTTTAAACACGAAATCCTCTTTTGTCTAATATATTCTCTTTAAACTGGCTTGTTTAAAATCTTTTGCAATAACCTACTATTATGAAGTTTTGAATTTTCTATAACAATTTTATAAAGAACAAAGCTTTCATTATTTGTATTTTCATAGATAGATATATCGTATATTTGTCTGTTACTAATCACACACACCATGTTCATAAGAATAGACAATACATAATACGACATAAAATTATAAATCTTATGTATTCTTATGATTATAATCTTATACTAACTGAATTCGCGACTTCATGTCTAACAATTTTTTTATTAGAATAGAATAGAATAGAAAATCATTTATTCAAATAAACTTACATTGAAGCACTTTTGAATAGTCGTAACATTTTTTTTTATTATTTTTTTTTTAAATATCTATTAGATAGATAGACAGATATATCGTTTATATGTTTGTTACTAATCACAAACAACATGTTCATAAGAATAGACAATACATAATACGACATGAGGTTTACAAGTTTGTGTTATTATGTGTGATCTGTAGCAATACAAAAAGGTCGAAGCTCAGCGTTGAACATTGTTCAAGAAACAAAACAATGATTTTCAGCTTCAACCCATTTGAGGGTGAAAATACTAATTAAAATAAATATAAAATAAAAAGATCAATATTATTGGTGACTGTCTGTGCGGTGTGTGTATAATAAAGATAATGTAAATAGTTCAGAGTATAATTTGATATAATTTTAACACTTAGTTAAAATTATATCAAATTATACTCTGAACTAAGGTTTAGGACGAAAAAAAATAATGTATTAATAAGAAAATATATTAAAAATCATTACGTCAGATTTCAACCGCTAGCCAAGAAATTTCTGTGGAATGCCTAAAATTTTTGTATTCTACGAGCGAAGCCGCGGGCAAAAGCTAGTTGGCTATAAATTTCACGCGGAACCGCGGGCACAACTAGTTTTATATAATTTCAAATATGACATGTCGTTAAAAATTGCGTGTTTGAAATATGACAAAATGTATTACGTGGCAAAAAATAACTATTCTCTTGACCAAGCCGTTTTAGTTGAGTCATCACTGTTTTTTATAGGCACGAATTCTAGGGTCGCTCCATTTGCATACGTTAAGAGTCAAAATTCAAAACTCCCAGAGACTGTAGTCAATTTCCCAGAAAAAAATTCAAATGTGTAATAAAATATTTTCTTTATAAAAAGGCTTATTATAAAATTGAAGAATTTATAAATGATAATAATGTTTTTACAGAAAATATCAAACTTAAAATTCATAGCGCTGACAATGTTATCTGACTGAACAGAGATTAAGTGCGTAGCGGTTTCTATGTTGATTGTCGCATGCCTAATCCTTGTTGTCAATTAAATATAAGTAAATCAATATCTATTTAAAAGAGCAACAGACAAGTTTCTTGCTCATTCTTCTTGTGATGAATCTGCATTCCCAAAGTTAAGCGGTAGAATAAAAAAAACTTGACTATTCAAAAGTGCTTATATTAAGTTTATTTGAATAAAGATTATTTCTATTTCTATTTCTAAGAATTTTGATCACACTAAACCTATAGATACAGATATATATTTTGACGATGACTAGAATGTGCGAGACCTGAACTGTACGGTTCTGTTTTATGATACTTTTTCGTTTGTATGTCACTAACGACCTACTTGGGTATTTTAATTAATTTACACAAAACTTTAACGAATTTTGTGTATATACATTTGAGGAGAGATGTAAGAACAGGAGTTATTTTTGTTTTATTTTTGGAGAAATCATAAGGCCCTCTAGTCCCTACATAAACTAAGCTTTTATTATGGGTACTAGACAACTGATACAAACATTTGGGATACATTTTTTTGTTACTTAACGGATTTCTAAATATATATAACTCAAAGGTGACTGACTGACATAGTGATCTATCAACGCACAGCCAAAACTACTGGACGGATCGGACTGAAAATTTGGCATGCAGGTAGATGTTATGACGTAGGCATCCGCTAATTAATTCTACCCCCAAGGGGATTAAATAGGGGTTGAAAATTTGTATGAAACTTTGTCAATTTTAAACCGATCGGGCTGAGACTTTACATGCATAAAGCTACTATGAGGTAGGCAAGAAAGGATTTTGATAAATTTCTAAGGGGATAAAATAGGGGATGAAAATTTGTATAAATAGTCTTAGATTTTCGACTGATTGAAATTAAAGATTTGAAGCTACTATGATGAAGACGTTCGCTTAAATAGGATTTTGATAAATTCAACCCCTATGGGGATAAGATGCAGGATGTAAATGTATTAGTTTGAATCTATCAGTACCTAATGGAACGAATAAAATAAGACGAACAAAATAATTTTTAGTTCTTTGGGCAATTTTTATTTTAGAAAAATAAAGTTAAATTCCACGCGGACGTAGTCGCGGGAATAGGTAGTAATGTAATATAATTTAACCTAGATACATTAAAATAATAATTGCATTTTATAATGTCTAGTAAGACAAATTCAATATTGTCTACTAAGCACTGATGTGTCTAAACTGTGTCACCCCACCTTACATTTTCCTATTATTATTTAGTATATAAGATCATTATTTCTATGTACATATTATCAGTGTATTATCATCTGTAATATACATCGTCTCGACCAACAACATAGTATCACTCACCCGCAACAATCTCAAAAAAATCACCTAGAACGATAGAACACTACTCATTAGCGACTGAACTGAACCCGCGACCAACGGAAGTAAAGCGGCGGTCTAAACCGCTAGACCACCGAGGTCGTCATGGACTATGAAATATGTCATATACTCGTATATAACAAAATAAAAAACGAAATAGACGCAACGATATCATATTTGCGGAGTGTAGCTACATATTACAAGTCAGTGAGGTCCCAGGGGCTGGTAGATATATAGGTTGTTTCGGGAAAGCCAATTCTTTTGCATACATAACGTATATTTTTCGTATGGCCTTGGTGCGAAACTACTAAAGTACGAGTATTTTATTAGTTCCCTATATTATCTTACTAGCTTTTTACCGCGACTTCGCTCGCTTTAATTTATCCCCTTAGGAGTGGAGTTTATCAAAATCCTTTCCTAGGAGATGCCTACGTCATAGTAGCTTTATGCATGCATAGTCTCAGCCCGATCGGTTTAAAATTGACAAAGTTTCATGCAAACTTTCATCCCCTATTTTATCCCCTTGGGGGTAGAATTAATCAAAATCCTTTCTTAGCAGATACCTACGTCAAAACATCTACCTGCATCACAAATTTCAGTCCGATCCGTCCAGTGGTTTGGGCTGTGCGTTGATAGATCACTATGTCAGTCACCTTTGAGTTATATATATGTATTTAGATGTATTATTCTAATTAGATAGGTGTATATAAAAGGCTGAATAATAACGTAGGCTATATCACTCGCTGATGATGAAATAACTCGATAGTTCACAGAGAAAACTATCCAGCTAGGTTATCCGACCATTTTTAAGAAATTTATAACAAATCGTATAATTAATTTTAACAAAATCAGTACAAGAATCTATAAAGCAAATACGGTATGATACGGAGATTTGTTCGAGAGCACGTCTGTCGACGAAAAGAGACCGCACACTTTTTTTTTTCGGACTACTCTAATGCTGTTGGCCGTAGCTGGCCTTTACAGCTTCACCGGACGTTATGGGGCGAGTGCAGATGGCACTCCAAACCCGCGGAAGGACTTATGGAGCGGCTGAAGGCCAACTCCTGCCCGACGGATACGACTTTAGTCTGAGGGCACCACTAGGGGTTCGAACCTCGGCTCAGGCCGTCGTAATTTCGATTCCTGTTTAAATTGGACGGGGGATCGGAGGGGTGACCGCACACCGGGTTTCGCAGCCTTTTATAGACGCGCCGCACGACGGTGGCTCCACCAGCGAAAGTTACAGCTAACATTATATATATTGGATGTTTGTAAGTATAATTAGTAAATCACGGGATCTTACCACGTTTTACAATAGTAGCAACGAAGACGTGTGAAGGTAGACGAATATGTCCATAAAAGATTTATTTACCATCTACCCGCTGTAATCATACTCACGAATACAAATGTTTAGAGGAACCGAACCCGCGACCATCGGAATTAAAGCGGTGTGCTAAACTGCTAGACTACCGAAGCCGTCACGTGATAAGCATTACAATATGCGGCCCGCCAAAAAATTTTTTTTAGCCTGTTATTGAAAATGTTGGTCAACCCTGGCCTAGATGACCTACATTCTACTGAGAGGAAGTCGCCTCAAGACGCCATTACAATGAGCTATTCTAACATTGTTACTCTCTACCGACCATGTCCATTAATTACGCTAAATATCAACTATATTGCTATACAATCAGGTTTAATATTCCAATTATAGATTACAGCAGCGGGTAGATGGAAAATAAAATATTTTTATGGGCAGACATATGCGTCTACCTTCACACGTCTTCGTTTGTTGCGACTACTGCTCTTCAGTTTACTCGTGATCATGGCGGTTGAAACACTGCCGAAATATCGGGAACTCGATGAAAATAAAACGTGGTAAGATACCATAGTTTACTAATTATACTTATAAATAATGGCCTCGTCAAACTTAATGGATGTTGATGTCATACAAAGTGCCTTAGCCGATCCTTCAAATAGTGCGGCTAAGGCAATTTGTTCACTGGTGAAGTAATATCGTAATTAGTTTTAGGGTACAATGGGACTGGCATGTATGATTGTAGAAAAGTCCCTAAAATTTAAAAGAAATAAGACAGATCAATCGTAGAATCTAAGTCGGATGGCCAGCGTTCGGGACGCTCCGATATTTTCGCCCAAATTACCGCAGTGTCTCAAGACGAAGGTTTACGGCCAAAGTGTATGGCAGTGAATACTTACGCCTCAGAGACGTGGTCACTAACTATGGGCCTCATGAATAAGCTCAGAGTCACTCAGAGAGTGATGGAGAGGTCTATACTTAGAGTTTCTCTGCGTGATCTGATCTCGTGAATGACGAGAACCATAGTGACCGACATAGCCCGAAAAATTGCGAAATTGAAGCGGCAAAAAGCAGGGCGTATAGCTCGTAGGACAGATGGCCATTGGGGCAGTAAAGTCCTTGAATGGCGATCGCGGAAAGGCCTCCAACAAGATGGACCGACTACCTGGTCAAGAACGCTGGAAGGCTTTGGATGCGAGCAGCGCAGAACCGATTGTCGTTGAGATTTTTGAGGGAGGCCTTTTTCAGTAAACGTCTTCCGGGTTGTAATGGTGATGATGATGACTATGACACCCACCTGTACTAACGGTTTACGCTGGCGGGGCACCAGTGGAGGATGATAAGATGAGCATGAGGTCAGGTTAGTTTGCCCATCGTGATTAAATAACCAGGAATTAACCAAGGTAGTTTCCAGAGGGAACCGCGTGCAGCTTAAACTGACATGGTACTTTGCTAGCAATAAGATCATCAGCCAAGCTTTGCTTAGCTTGGGACTAGATGGCGCTGTATGCATTGTCCTGAAATATTAAATTATTATTTTATATACGTTTAATATAATTTTCTATCGGCAGGTAAATAAAATAAAACTAAAACACTTGTCACGTCAATTATTGATTTATTTTTCGCATTCGCAGAACACGTGCGTGACATAATCGTGTTAAGTTATGAAAATACTGACGGCCAGAATACCTAGTGACGCACTATTGTTACATATTACGGGCCCGTGTCACGTCGCGTGTTGGGGGCGTGACGAACGATCACGTTAAACTGCATTGATTCAAGTACACAACTAACACGTCCAACCGTTTACGAATATTACTATTGTCGAGTCGATATTTCGTTATGAATTTGCCGTATATTCTATTCTATAGACAGGGGCGGATCTACCTCGGACTTTAAAAGGTGCAGCCCAGGACCCCGTGGATACAAAGGGCTTCCAGCCCCCACTGAAAACAATAGGTGATATTTAGATAAAAAAATCTATAATATTAAAAAACGTATCGTAAGTTTGACAACCCTTTTTTTTTTTTTTAACGTGTGGAAAAATCTTCAAAAGACCGTCACCCCGCCGGAGGGATGGCGAGGTGGTGTGTGGGACTTGTTGATGAAAACCACACGGTGTACCTACGAGCGCCTATGCCGGAGCCTTGTTTTTCGCAAGTGTATTTACCCCAGCTCCGACGGCGACGGCCCGCCCTGTAGATGTTGTAGGGCAGGCCCCATCTCGTTATGTGGTTAGGGCGACCTATTTCGCAGGACTCCATACTGGATGAGTGATGGTGAACGCGCACACCTCCGGGGCCTTAGGATTGGGGGACTGCTTTACGACCGATGGTCAAGGCAGTCACCCCGGCAAATATTTGGGGATGAGTATGATTGTTTGGCGGTACGCCCTGGGTATCTTCTGCGGCGGATAGCGGGATATGATGTATTTACAGCCTCCTTCCGCGAGAAAAATTATCGCAGAATGTATTTGATAACCCTAAGATAAATCAACCCATGGGTGTACGAGTCTACGGGTGCAATGAAAGTCTGCGAACAGGGATGAATGGAAGAAAAAAACATATTACGCCGACCCCAAATAAATGGGATAAGGAAGAAGCAGATGATGATGATGGGTGCGCGAGTCTATCGAACGGAACTGGGAATTCCCTGTCGCTTGTTTTTGGTCGGTGTATATTTTTAGTTGAGTAATATAATTAGGTAGGTCCTTAAGTTTTAGCCCAGGGCCCCAACAAATTCACGATCCGCCCCTGTCTACTGAGTTTTTACTACAGTCTGTGTTTGCGCTTTTTGGTGAGATCTCATCTAAATATATACAACCTCGGTGGTCTAGCGGTCTGGCACACCGCTTTACGACCGATGATCGCGGGTTCGATTTCCTCGTACCGTGCAAATATTTGTATTGATGAGTATGATTGTTTGTATCGGTCTGGGTATTTTCTATGTATAATATGTATGTATTTACAGTAAAAAAAATTATCTATGTATTTGTATCAGTTATCTAATACCCATAACACAAGCTTTAGCTAGCTTAACGTGGATCTAGATGGCGCTGTGTGAATTGTCCTACGTCATAGTAGCTTTATGTATAGAAAGCCTCAGCCCGATCGGTTTAAAATTGACAAAGTTTCATACAAACTTTCAACCCCAATTTTTTCCCTTGGGGGTAGAATTAATCAAAATCCTTTCTTAGCGGATGCCTACGTCATAACATCTACCTGCATGCCAAATTTCAGCCCGATCCGTCCAGTGGTTTGGGCTGTGCGTTGATAGATCACTATGTCAGTCACCTTTGAGTTATATATATTTAGACATGTACACGTGCGAAGCCAGGGCGAGTAGCTAGTAACTTATAAATTAAAATAACACATATGCTGTAATTTAATAAGATATTATAGAAATTGGGAGAAATATAATGATAAATGTCAAGTAAATGTGATGCAAGCGAAGATGTACGGATTATCTAGAAATCTAATATAGCACTCTAATATAACAGAAAAATGCTAAGCAATATGTTAATAGATATACCCTTTTTTTATTCATAATCGGGTAAACACTTATAACAAACACGAGGGCGAGTTGAGTGTCTCGTTAGTTCAACCAATTAGTCCATAGAGCTGACCGAGTGTGCTTGGGTGTGACGAATTCTGGATTGTTCGATGGTTTAGCAAGTAGTTTCGATACATCGAGTGGCGCAATTGATTTGCGGCTAAATTGAAATTGGAATTTTGTAGTGAGTAAAAAAACTATAAAATAATCACTGCACACAGCGCCATCTAGTCCCAAACTAAGCAGAGTTAGTCCCAAGCTTACAATAACTGTGTTATGGGTATTAGACAACTGATTGAAATATATTTTTTTCTGAATACATAGATAATATTTTTGCAACGCCAACAATTATTCTCAGCATTACCTATGGTGGGTTGACTGGTAGAAAATACCGCATGGTGTTAAGTCCGCCAAATGTACTGTTACTATTAGTACTGTTGCATTAAAGTTATATAAATAAATAAAAATAATACGTACATCATCATCATTATTATCATCAGCCCACTGCAGTCCACTGCTGGACATAGGCCTCTCCCAAGGCATTCCACTAGGCACGATCTTCAGCCCTTCTCTTCCAGTATTTACCTGCAACGTAACAATACGTACAATTAGGAAAAATCACGAGATCGTATTGGAATCGAATGTATACATAAAAAAACACCTAGACCGATACAAACAATCATATTCATGAATACCAATGTTTGCACCATGCCAGGAAACGAACCGCCGCTTGTCTGAAGTAAAGTGGTTTAAACTGCTAAACTAACGACTTGAACTAACTATTAAACGAAAGTAGTCAAATAATTAGTGTATGTAATAAAAATAAACCGCTAGACTAGCGACAGTAGTTTCTATTTGAATAGAATAGAATAGAAATAATTTATTAAAACAAACTAACACTTTTGAATAGTCATCACATTTTTTTAATCTACCGCTCATTCGGAAAGCTGTCTAATCACGAGAAGAACGAGCAAGAAACTTGCGTGTTGCTCTTTTAAATAATTTTATTATTACTTTACATTTTTAAGTTTAAGTGTGTCAATACAAACTACCAATTAGCACTTATTCAGTTAAATACTATAGAATAAAATGTAATATCTGTAAGAAGCACTATTTATGATGGACGACTGAGGCTTTGAAGCCGGCTACCGCAAGGGAAACCCCAAGTAGCGCCCGTGACTTGTGACACGGGTGTAGGTTTAAAAGGTCCTTTTAGAATGCATTAATACTCACCTTCACTACTTGCAGCTTCCCCCCAGGCCCGACTAAGACCGGGATAAACCCATTCCTAATACAATTCACTTTAATATCCAAAACACAACCGGCACGCTCTGCGCTCGTCGACTGAATGCCGCGGCTCACCCAACGAAAGAGGATTATTCAACTACCGACCTCCGTATTTATAGACCAGTCAGTGTAATAGGTTGGTCTATAAATACTAGATGGCGCTATTTACAATATTTGTAATAATCTTTACATTGGGTACTTCATTAGTACTAAAAACAAACTACCTTCTTTTAATATATTTTTAAAATATCGGACTTTTTCTACAATAATGATGTGAATTCTAACATATCTCCTTTGGAAAGCACAGACTCTATCCTGAAGAGATAAAACCCATCGCTCCTTAATCCTTTTAATTCTTGTCCCTGAGAGCCTAGGCAACGAAATCTAAAAAAAAAGCAATCACAATAGATCTATACAGTACCAGTACCAGTACCAGTGCTACAGGTCAAATCCAAGTAAAAGTTCAAACCTCTCAATAAAATACAAATACTCTATTTGTAGACTTTTATAAATATACTGGTTCTTGTAGTTACTGTATATCAGTTATCAGTTATATCGGTTGTCGGAGCAGTCCAAACCGATACGGTTACTCGTTAATAAACTTCACATGTTACACAACTTCCAATAAATCTGGACATACAGACATACATCGCAAATACAATTATAGAACCTGATATTTCTAACTTCTGAATGATTCTACAGTTCTATTTTTAAAAGTGTTTTGATTTTAGCTCCGTAGAAATAGTGTTATTTATTTTAAACTAGTTACTCGTTCCGGCTTCGCTCGGGTGTACATGTATTATACATATAAACGTTCCTCTTGAATCACTCTATCTATTAAAAAAACCGCATCAAAATCTGTTGCGTAGTTTTAGAGATTTAAGCATACATAGGGACGGACAGACAGCGACAGCGACTTTGTTTTATAATTCCTAGTGAGTGGCTATCTGTGGGTCTTAGAAACTCTTAAACAGATTTGACGATTTTTTCATTCAAATGCTGACGTTATTATATTTGTAATCTATGTTTATGAAGATCTGTTCAAGTGTTTGAATATTATTAATTATTTTTTTTAATTGAACAACGGAATTCAGGAAATGTTTATGTGTATATTCCTTTTTAATTTTAATTTTTTACTTTACTTTACAATACAATTGAATTTGAATAAGACAACTGAAATATTATTCTTGTATATATTTATTTATATTATTTAGAAAGTAAATATTAGGTCAAGGGGACATAATAATATAGGGGTGATAGTTTATATGGATTTGTCATTCATAGATTGTTCATTCACTCAAGAGGCACTGGATACCATTGCCTTGCTGCATAACCAGTGCTTTTGGACGTGGACACAGATATATGGACTAACAGCATACTTATATATATTATAATTTACTAAACTAGTTTGTAAGATGTGTGGATATAATCTGAAATATATAAAAATTCAAAATTTAAAATATCCATATTCATATGGATTCATCATCATTCGGAATGATTTCGAGATGAGAAGAACTGACAAGAAACTCAGCTCGTATTCTTTTCAAATTAATAATTGATACTTATTTCAATTCCAAATTCAAATTTAAAATATCTTTATTCATGTAGGTCTATTACAGACTCTTATGATATGTCAAATCTTGAGTTCGGAATGATTTCGAGATGAGAAGAATTGACAAGAAACTCAGCTCGTATTCTTTTCAAATTAATAATTATTACTTATTTCAATTCCAAATTCAAATTTAAAATATCTTTATTCATATAGGTCTATTACAGACTCTTATGATATGTCAAATCTACCGTCAGTTCGGAATGATTTCGAGATGAGAAGAACTGACAAGAAACTCAGCTCGTATTTTTTTTTTAATGTTGTACATATTTACAATAATACTATTTCATTTAAATTCAAATTTGGGAGAATAGATATATATACACAACTAGCAGACCCTGCCACGCGTTGCTGTGACTAAGGTTCTTGAATAAAATAATATTGCGACTATAAATTGAGATGTAAGCTATCATATCTTTCAAATTGGATCAAATTGCATACAGCGTGCAAATCAAATTTTCAATCGGTTCAGTACTTTAGGAGTCCATCGCGGACAAACAACGTGATACGTAATTTTTATATATTATATTACATGCGGATGAAGTCGCGGTTACAACCATTATTAAACACATTATTTAGTTTCCGTTCACTTTGACAGGATCCATTTTAGTCTCACTGCAACTCGTTTAACAATAACCGAATTGGAAAATATATTGCAATACAATTTTAACTCAACAATGAATGAGGTAGGTTCAGTAGAATCTATTAAAATCCAACGAACATTGTCGTCTGCATTTCTAAATCTGTAACAAATTAACCACAACAGCGGTCGAACCTCCCTACCAGTGTATGTACTGCATCGGACAGAGTTGAATACGAAACGAGATTATATTAAGCGCTTTGTTTAGTTTTATATATATTTTTTTTTTTTGTTTTCTTTTTTTTATTACAATGGATACAAAACAAACTAGTATATTTTAAACGCGAGGAAACGAGAAATAAATCCTTATTTTCAAATTGGATTTATAATTTTTATATAAGCAAAATTTTTATATAAAAAAAATATTAATATATTATTATTTATAATTTTTTTTATTTATTAAGGTATTTGAGCTAATTTTTAGGGATGATAACGAAATATTGCACCCTCCTGTGCTAACTAATAATTACCCACAAATATATTTTAATTATATTAATGAATTAGCTGTTTCCGTGACTACGTGCGCGTGGAAATTGAACTTTATTTTCTAAAATAAAAGTAGCCTGCGTTACTCCCTATTACATTAGCTACCTGACAAAAAAAGTCCCGTCAAAATCGGTCCAGCCATTTCAGAGATTAACCGGAAAAAACAGACAGATAAAAATTTAAAAAAAAGTTATTTTGCTATATGTACCGTATTTATTATTCATATGCATGTAGTAAAAAACGGTTATTTCAATATTACAAACAGACACTCCAATTTTATTTATATGTATAGATAAAATTTTCTATTATATTTAACTAGTTAAAAATTGAAAGTGTTGCTATAAAAATATCGATATAATATTTCTCTTATAATTCGGTAAAAATGTTTCCGTACAAAACAATAAATAATTTTTCCGTACGAGTTCAGACGCGAGATGATCTTTTGAAACTCATCTATAACTCATTTATTTTTTCTACACTAGAAGAAAACCCCGGAAAACATATATAATGCACGGCTCCCTCTAACCACTGACTATTAGCGACATAAAGAAAGACAAATATATTATTTACTATACTCTGATATCATTTTTCTGCCGTCTACCAACCTTATATATGTGTATGATTTATTGAGCAACGCTCGTAGTGTGTGTCACTAACAGTGCCGACATGGACCGAATCGACAGTCAGTAGCCGAGTGTCTAAGCAGCGTAATCTAAAACTGCATAATTTATTTTGTGTGCTCATTTCTTTAACAATTTTTCAATTATAATTAAACTTTCGTGTTTGATATACACTGTTTATATAATTAACACGTCAATTTTTTTTATTATTAAAAAAAATCCTTTTATGACATCGGTAAACATTGAAACTTTATTATTTTTTAATTTGGGATTGAAAATAAAGAGAATTCATTTCGGTCACCAGTGACCGCCGTGGCACTGTGGGACAAACAACATATTTTGTATTCGCGTGCGCCGCGAGGTATTGTTGAACATGAGAGAGTATTGTTGAGCGCCGCTCAGGTCACTTTAGTACTACAAATGTATGAAAAAATCACGCGCCGCTCAACACATCTCTAAAGTGAGGTCACGGGTGACCTACGCGGCGCAAAGATCCAGACATTATGAGGTCACGAGTGACCTATGCGGCGCAAAGATCCAGACATTATGAGGTCACCGGTGACCTGCGCGGCGCAAAGATCCAGACATTATGAGGTCACGGGTGACCTACGCGGCGCAAAGATCCAGACATTATGAGGTCACCGGTGACCTACGCGGCGCAAAGATCCAGACATTATGAGGTCACGACTGACTTATGCGGCGCAAAGATCCAGACATTATGAGGACACCGGCGACCTGCGCGGCGCAAAGATCCAGACATTATGAGGTCACCGGTGACCTACGCGGTGCAAAGATCCAAACATTATGAGGTCACCGGTGACCTACGCGGCGTAAAGATCCAGACATTATGAGGTCACCGGTGACCTACGCGGCGCAAAGATCCAGACATTATGAGGTCACCGGTCACCTACGCGGCGCAAAGATCCAGACATTATGAGGTCACGGATGACCTACGCGGCGCAAAGATCCAGACATTATGAGGTCACCGGTGACCTACATGGCGTTTAACGTGTCAACCGGGTTTTGCAGTACTCATTTCTTTAACAATTTCTCGATTATGATTAAACTTTCGTGTTTGATATACACTGTTTATTATTAACACGATCCTTATAGACATAGGTAAACATTGAATCGTTATTATTTTTTTAATTTGGGATTGAAAATGAAGAAAATTCATTTCGGTCACCAACCGCCGTCTGTGGGACAAACAACATATTTTTATCGAACTGTACGAATAATTTTATGGTAAATAGGTTACCTCTCTCGTAAACATAGGAATTCGTGACCACGGCTAGTGCAATATAATCGAAACATCGAGAGAGGTAAATATCTTTATTTACTATAAAATTAATAATAATAATCTCCGGACAATTCACACAGCGCCATCTAGACCCAAGTTAAGCTAGCTAAAGCTTGTGTTATGGGTAGACAACTGATACAAATACATAGATTTTTTTTTTTCGTAAATACATCGATACAAACAATCATACTCGTGAATACAAATGTTTGTGCCGTGCGAGGAATCGAACCCGCGACCATCGGTCGTAAAGCGGTGTGCTAGACCGCTAGACCATCGAGTTCGTCGAAAATTATACGCTCCATTATCATTAATTGAAAAAATATATTTATATATATTGACGGCCTCGGTGGTCTAGCCGTTTAGCACACCGTCTTACTTCCGATGACAGCAGGTTCTATTCCTCGCACGGTACAAACTTTTGTATTCATGAGTATGATTGTTTGTATCGGTCTGGGTGTAATCTATATACATAACACCCTATAATATAGTATAGTATAGTAATAGTATAATATATATATATATTAAAAAAAAAAATATATATATATGTATCGTAACACAAGCTTAACCCGGTCTAGATATCGCTGTGCGAATTATCCTGTCTTATACATTTTTTTAGAAGTATCTTTAAGGAAACATTTTTAGATACAAGCGTAAGCCCTGTATGAATTGTCTTGAGATACACTTATTATTATAGTGTTGGCAACCCTAGCCCTATGTCATTCTATATTTAGGTCATAACCTCATTGACTATTCGTGGTTTATTTACTACATAGCAATACGTCTGGACGTTATGTTTCTCTTCCTATTATTAAGTATAAGATATAGTATGTTGTCTGTATATATTAGGTAGTAATATATTATTGTTAACCTCGGTGGTCTAGCGGTTTACCACTGCCTTACTTCCGATGGTCGAAGGTTTGATTCCTCGCACGATGCAAACATTGTATATTTGGGATTATGATTGTTGTATCGGTCTGGGTGTTTTATATGTATCATCATCGCAGTCTGGAAGACGTCCACTGCTGGACATAGGGCTCCTCCAAAGATCTCCACGACGATCGGTCTTGCGCTGCTCGCATCCATCTTCTTTTTTTTTTTTATATCAAATTTTGAGCGCGTTTGACTGCAATCTCAGCTGATGTTAAGTGATGATGTGGTCTAAGCTGTTACACGCAAGCTCAAATAATGCCTATTCACTCTTGACTTGGAAGACCCAATGTTGTAAGAGGCAGGAAAAATAGACGCTGGTAGAGAGATCCATTCCTTAGCTGCTCGCATAACGAAAGATGATTCAAAATGCCTTCCTGTGATCTTGACCAGATCGTCGGTCCACCTTGCTGGAGGCCCCACGCTGCGTCTTCCGGTCCGTGGTCGCCACTCGAGGACTTTACTGCCTCAACGGCCATCTGTCCTACAAGCTATGTGCCCTGCCCATTGCCACTACAGAGTCGCAACCCTTGGGGCTATGTCGGTCACTCTGGTTCTTCTGCGGATCTCCTCATTTCTGATTCGATCACGCAGAGTAACTCCGAACATAGCCCATTGCCTGAGTGACTCTGAGCTTGTTAATGAGGCCCATAGTTAAGTACAGCAGTGGACGTCTTCCGGGCTGCGATGATGATGATGATGATGACTAAAATTAGCAATATCGATGCTAATTTTAAGTATTATGATATAGGCATCATTAAACCATGTAGATGTTTTTTCTGCTGACTGGGAGGAGTAATAAAATCAAAATGAAATATTAAAGTCCATTTTAATTTTATAAGCAAATGACCTCGGAATTTGACGGTTTTTTATCACCGTACCCCTTGCAGCATCGTGGCGGGATGCCGCGGGAAAATAAAAAAAAATTGACACTCCATTAGCCTTCGTCAAAGTGAAATTGCGGGATATCCACAATAGGAGTTTTATGAAATTATCACTTTACATAATATTGTTTCTCCGACATTATATTTTCAACGAAAAACGTGTAAATAATTAATATTTTTAATTAAGCTTTGATCGAGTTACTGCAATAATATGAGGTGGACAAATTTCGATGGAATTTTTACATATATACATAATATACATTGAGCAATACAAACAAACATAATCATGAATACAAATGTTAATATTTATTATTCTATAAAGAAAATACATTTGGAAAAAAATAGAAAAAAAATCTAAATATATATAACTCAAAGGTGACTGACTGACATCTATTAACGCACAGCCCAAACCACTGGACGAATCGGGCTGAAATTTGGCATGCAGATAGATGTTATGACGTAAGCATCCACTAAGAAAGGATTTTGATTACTTCTACCCCCAAGGGGATAAAATAGGGGATGATTGTTTGTATGAAACTTTGTCAATTTTAAACCGATCCGACTGAGACTTTGCATGCATAAAGCTATTATGACGTAGGCATCCCCATAGAAAGGATTCTGATAAATTCCACCCTTAAGGAGATAAATTAACGCGAGCGAATCCGCCGGCAAAAGCTAGTAAATATATATACGTGCAACAATTAGAGTTATACAGAATATTCTAGAGCATCAGAGGTATATAGAAAAATCTAGAATTACATACATGGTACCTACATCGCGGGCGACGTTAAATCATATGAACGAGTTGTACCCCATTTCCCATAACATATCATAGGATGACATCACATGGGGCAATCTTTGTGAGAAATGGTCCACTCAGGAGCGAATGAGAAGCGATTTGTTCAGTTTTCGCTGGCTGTAGCGTCAAAACGCGATTTCGGTATATATTGTAGTGGTTATGGAGAATGTGTATGAAAAGAAATATTTTTCCATGAACAAACTCTGTGGCGAAAGGAAATATTGTACTTTAGTTACATATATATACATATAAATAAAATTGGAGTGTCTGTTTGTAATATTGAAATAACCGTTTTTACTACATGCATATGATAAATACGGTCCAAAATAATATTTTTTACAATTTTTATCTGTCTGTCTGTCTGTTTGTTTGTTCCGGGTTGTGTACGACGCATCTCTTTGTTTATTATTTATGTATTTTGTCTATTATTTTATATAGAAAAATATATATGACATTGTCATTCTTGTTCTGCTATTGATTATACTTTTGTACATAATATTATGTTATTGCTTCCTAAAACCTGTGTTTGCATAATTATATCTACCAGCCCCATATATATATACAGTCCTTCGTTCACACGGGTAATCTCAGAAATGTCTGTACCGATTTTGACGGGACTTTTTCTGGCAGGTTGCTGATGGAATAAAAAGTAACTTAGGCTACATTTATTATAGAAAAAAATCTTTTATTTTAGAAAAATAAAGTTAAATTCCACACGGACGAAGTTGCGGAAACAGCTAGTATAACATATAGAGCAACACACAAGTTTTTTGCACATTCTTCTTGTGATGAGTCTGCGTACCGAATGAATGACAGAATCAAAAAAATGTGACTATTCAAAAGTGCTTATATTAAGTTTATGTGAATAAAAAATATTTATTTCTATTTCTATATATAACAGTATTCTAGTAGCCTGAAATAAATAAATATACAATAGACAAATAGCAGAAATAGCATAACAACTTCATGTGACACCAGTATTATAGATTGATAATACAGTAGACTAAGATATCACGCCTCTTATTCTGTAATTTCACTGCCATAGCTCAACTTACTGCTGGTACGAAACACAGCTTACCAGCAAACATCTAGGCTGAAATATGAGAGAAAGTGTAGGTAGCCCTAATATTGCTATTTTATAAGAAATAGAAATAGAAATAATCTTTACTCAAATAAACTTAATATAAGCACTTTTGAATAGTCAAGTTTTTTTTTATTCTACCGCTTATTCGGAATGCAGATTCATCACAAGAAGAATAAGAGAGAAACTTGTGTGTTGCTCTTTTAAATAAATATTGATTTACTTATATTTAATTAACAACAAGGATTAGGCATGCGACAATCAACATAGAAACCGCTAAGCACTTAATCTCTGTTCAATCAGATAACATTGTCAGCGCTATGAATTTTAAGTTTGATATTTTCTACAAAAACATTATTATCATTTATAAATTCTTCAATTTTATAATAAGCTTTTTAACAAAGAAAATATTTTATTACACATTTGAATTTTTTATTATGACACATTAGAATAATCCCTTCAAAATGTATCATTTGTAGCTTAAAATACTTTCTGCATTACTGAAAGCTTACATCTACGACAGTTCCAAAGAATAAACTTCAAATACTTAACACACTGAAACAATTCAATAATCCTGCACTGCTACGGTGTACACACTATCTCTGTCTTACCTTAGACAATTTAGTCGTACCTCTCGCTCTATCTCATTACTAGCACTATCCTACCCAGTTTAAGCTTCTATATAAAGTGTCCCTTAAGTTCAAATAATAACATAAGCATACTAACAAACTTGGAAACAGCTTTAAGTTTGAATCATCAACATATTTGCATAAACTTCATAAAGCTTCACAATATTTGTGTAGATTTAGGTCGGATTTCACCAAAGAAACTGATCACGTTTAGTTCATACTGAACGCCATTAAAACGTTTAAACGAGTTCAAAGTTTCATTTTGCATTTCACCACTACAAATTTCGCTAAACACGTTTATAAATTCTGTACGTCTGATTTCCTACAGTTAACTCTTTACACGTATTTAAAGCAGCTGTCAGTTGTCAAACAGCCATCAATCAAAATTTTGACAATACAATATCGGGAATAAAAAGAAAATTGCCATTAGTGTAAAAAAAAATCCTCAATAAAATATTTTTTTACTAGTTTATAGGTAAATGTTGTTGTTTTATACTTTGTAGTCGACTGTACTTATTGAATTAAAAATTAAAAAACTTATCCTAATTATCACATGATTGAATTATAAATATTTCTTAGAATCATTTCATTTAAATTACCCATTGCATCAAATACTATTTTATGAGCATGTAACACTGTGAACGAATGAAAATCTAAACTTCATTTTGGTAAACGCGATCTGTATAATGTTGGTGAATTCCATTTAAAGTAAAACGAGATCAACGTCGTTCTTTTTTTCGAGTTCACGCTAAACTCCGTTTCCTTGAACGTGTTTATGCTACGATTGGTGAAATCCGACCTTAATATGTTTGTGAAAGCAAGCAAACTATTTTAATTAATATGTTTTATATATAAAATCCTCGTGTCACAATGTTAGTTACATACTCCTCTGAAACTTGACCGATTTTTATGAAATTTTATATGTATAGACCTACTGTCTGAGAATCTGCTACTATCCGTTTTTCATACACCTAAGTGATAAGGGTTGTCCACCCCTAACATCATTTTTTTTTTGGGCAATATTTTTTATTTATATTTTTTTATTATGTGTCATTAAAAAATACATACAACTCTAAATTTTCACCCTTCTATCACCAACCCTTATTTTTTGTAGCGTTATTAATTTATATGGCGAAGCAACATTTGCCAGGAGAGCTAGTATCTAAATATATATAACTCAAAGGTGACTGACATAGTGATCTATCAACGCACAGTCCAAACCACTGGACGGATCTGCCTGAAATTTGGCATGTAGGTAGAGATGTTATGACGTAGGGATCCGCTAAGAAAGGATTTTGATTTATTCTACCCCCAAGGGGATAAAATAGGGGATGAAAGTTTGTATGAAACTTTGTCAATTTTAAACCGATCGGGCTGAGATTTTACATGCATGAAGCTACTATTACGTCGGCATCCCCTAAGAAAGGATTTTGATAAAATCCACCCCTAAGGGGATAAATTAAAGCGAGCGAAGGCGCGGGCAAAAGCTAGTTTATTTATATTTTCCTGTCATACTCGTGAACGAGTTCTGCTTGTAGGGACTGGTCTGCTCTAATCACTACGACTGATTTAAACTTATTTAGTTAATATAATAATAATTATGATTTTTTTTTATCTCAGGACAATTCACACAGCATCATCTAGTCCCAAGCTAAGCAGGGCTTGTGTTATGGGTACAAGTCAACTGATATAAATACATGGATACAATTTTTTTTTAATAAATACACGTATACATAGACATATATTTTTTGTAAATACATACATATTATGAATACAAATGTTTGTACCGTGCGAGGAATCGAACCCACGACCATCGGACAGCAATGCGGTGTGCTAAACCACTAGACCACCGAGGCTGTCAATGATCTCAGGACATATGCATAAAAAGTTATCTATATCGATTAAGTCAACACGCTGCAATACTGTAACAAAATGTACTGTAGAAATATTATGAAATGATATAATAAATGAACATTCTGTTATATCATTTCATAATATTACGTACTCGTATACATTCCATCCTGTACGAGAAAACTTTTAAATCGTATGCATAGAAATCAAGCTTATATTCAAAAAGCTTTTTATTAGAAAACTTTGCTCTCGCCACGTGTAACTTCGTGTCATACAATACTCCCTTTCATATCTTCCACTTATGACAATGTATGACAAGCTTTATTGTAATAAAAGAATAGAATAGAATAGAAAATCATTTATTCAAATAAACTTAATTTAAGCACAATATTTTTTTTTTTAATCTACCGCTCATTCCGAAATCTACATCAAACAATACAATAGAAAATAATACCTACATATTTCTGTCATACTCGTGAACGAGTTCTTGTAGGAACTGGTCTGTTCTGATCACTACGACTGACTTAATCTTATTTAGTTAATATAATAATAATCTCAGGATAATTCACATAGCGACATCTAGACCCAAGTTAAGTTAGCTAAAGCTTGTGTTATGGGTACTAGATAATTGACACAAATACATAGATATATTTTTTTTGTAAATACATACATATTATACATAGAAAACACCCAGACCGATACAAACAATCATGAATACAAATGAGGAATCGAACCCGCGACCCTCGGACGTAAACCGGTGTGCAAGACCGCTAGACCACCGAGGTCGTCGTAAATATACAAATAAGCGAAGTTATCGCTAAAAACTATTACGAACCATGATACCATCGTAATTTCCCATAAAAATAGCCAATCGCAACCATTAAAAAGGAGGATCCACCCGGAGACTGTATATCACAACAAACTTGGCGTAATGTTCAGCGGCTGAGCTCGGGTGCCAAGTGGCTGGAACTTGGCGAATTAGCCACAATTTATGTACGCGAGCCAATGTTAATGTAGCGGATAATATTCTATGGGTTGATATCTATCACCATATTTGATATCTCCGTCTAACTGTACTTATGATCGGAACTTCTTGCGAGCGGTAACTACAACTTTTTCAATTGATCACTTTTATTTCTCTATCTTTATATATAAAAAGTAGCTTTTGCCCGCGGCTTCGCTCGCGTTAATTTGTTCCCTTAAGGATGGTATTTATCAAAATCCTTAGCGGATGCCTACGTCATAACATCTACCTGTATGCCAAATATCATTCTTTTTGTATCACTATCTATTAATGAAAAAATCGGTTCAAAATTGGTTGCGTAGTTTTAAAGATTTAAGCTACATAGGTACGGACAGACAGCGATAGTGATTATGTTTTATAATACATAGTGATATTACTGCAGAAAGTCATCAAAATATATTTAGTAGTTGCGTGAAAGAGTAACATATGTTTTATTTTATCCCCTTGGGGGTAGAATTAATAAAAATCCGTTCTTAGCGGATGCCTACGTCATAACATCTACCTGCATGCCAAATTTCAGCCCGATCCGTCCAGTGGTTTGGGTTGTGCGTTGATAGATCACTATGTCAGTCACCTTTGAATTATATATATAGACTAGCTGTACTCGACTTCGTCCGCGTGGATTTTATGGATTTTAGCTTAATTTTTCTAAAATAAAAGTTACTCTTTATAACATCAGCTACCTGCTAATAAAAGTCTCGTCCAACCACAAACAGACAGACAGACAGACAAAAATTGTAAAAAATGACATTTTGGTGTATGTTATATTCATATGCATGTAGTAAAAAACGGTTACTTCATTATTACAATCAGACGCTCCAAAAAAATTATTTTGGTGCATGTGCCAAAATATTGTTTTTTACAATTTTTGTCTGTCTGCCAGTCTGTCTGTTTGTTCCGGATAATTTCTGAAATAACTGGCCGATTTTGACAGGACTTTTATTGGTAGGTAGCTTATATAATAAGAAGTAACTTAGGCTACTTTTATTTTAGAAAAATGCTTTTATGTTGGAAATATAAAGTTAAGTTCCACGCGAAAGAAGTTGTGGGTACAACTAGTAAAGAATAAAATACAAAGTTGGCAATAGGAGCTACCTCAACTGTTGCTGATATAAGTACAATCTCAATGAGGTGCATCTATAAAACGCTGCTATATAGGCAGCCCCCATTACTCATTAAAAAAAAATACTACCACTCATTCAGAACGCAGACTCATCACAAGAAGAATGAGCAAGAAACTTGGGTGTTGCTCGACTTTTTACTAAATATATCTTGGCATTTACCAAAATCAGAGACTAACTATTTTACTAATTTATACATTACAAACACGAATATTTGTGAGTATGGACGGATGTTTGTTCCTCTTTCACGCAAAAACTACTGAACGGATATTGATGAAACTTCACAGTAATATAGTTTATATATTATATTAACATATAGGCTATAATTTAAAAAGATATTGTTTTAAACTTGACGCGGTCATTATTTATACGTATAATTAGTAAAAATATAGGCTCTCTAATGCCTGGAATCCAGTGATTGGTTTAATTAAACAAAAACAAAAAACGCGATCAAAAAGTGTATTAAATGTACGTAAAGATACTGTGAGTATAGTTTGCCGAGATGAATATCGAGCGAGTTCCAGTAGTAGCAACAAACGAAGACGTGTGAAGGTAGACGCATATGTCTGCCCATAAAAAGATTTCATTTTCCATCTACCCGCTGCTCTTCAGTTTACCCGTGATCATGGTGGTTGAAACACTACCGAAATATCGGGAACTCAGTAAATAAATATAAAACGTGGTAAGATCCCGTGATTTTTACTAATTATACGTATAAAAAGATATTATGTAAATTGGGAGAAATATAATGATAAATCTCAAGTAAATGTGATAGAAACGAAGTTGTACCAGTCAGCTAGTATATAATATGTTAGTTTATGTAATTTACGCACAACCACATTGTGGAATCACCTTCCAGCAATGGTATTTCCGAACCGATACGATATTGAAACCTTCCAGAAAAGAGCTTATTCCTTTTTAAAAGGCCGACAACGTACTTGCATTTCCCCTGGTGTTGCGGGTGCTCATGGGCGGCGGTAATCACTTACCATCAGGTGAGCCGCATGCTCGTTTGTCCCCTGTGTTATAAAAGAAAAGGTTGTAGGGGATTAAATAAAATCCCGTTCTTTAATCCTTAATTGAATAATGTTAACTCCCTAATTAGAATAATAAAAGGAACCCAACTTGTCATTGTCTCCAAATGTCCCTCGGATTCTTTTTTTAGATTGTATTTTTCCGTGAAAAGGTCCTAAACACGGATCCACACTTATGGTACAATCGAGGGAGCGGGAATAAAAACAGTGGAATAAGGCGTCGAAGGAAACTTGGCGTGTATACATTGTAGATGTGTTTGCAGAATGTAACGATACTCTCTGAAGAGGAAACGCCACTACATATCCTATGTGGTTGTAGTCCACTCATGCATAAACGAAATATCTCCTTTGGAAAGTTTACACTCTTTCCTGACGAGATAAAAAGCATCGCTACTAAGAATATGCTTCAATTGTCCCTGACTAGGTAGCGAACTTTGAAAAGGGCGAGCACAGTAGATCTATGTAGGTCGCAGAGCTACAGGTCCATGCACCGACAATAGCCCAAATAACCCAACAAAAAAACGTTACTATCCAAAACAGTTTTTTAAGTATGTTGTTGTGTTCCCGATATTTCGGCAGTGTTTCAACTGCCATGATCACGGGTAAACTGAAGAGCAGCGGGTAGATGGTAAAGAAATCTTTTATGGGCAGACATATACGTCTACCTTCACACGTCTTCGTTTGTTGCTACTACTGGAACTCGCTCGATATTCATCTCGGCAAACTGTACGCACAGTATCTTCGCATCTTAATACACTTTGTGATCGCGTTTTATGTTTTTGTTTAATTAAACCAATCACTGGATTCCAAGCATTAGCGAGTCTATAGCCATCTTCCCGATTGAAATTTTTATATTTCTGTATTTCAATTGCCTCTCTAACCATTCTTGGGATGTGATGTCGTTCTGATGCCAGTATCTTCGGTTGGTGTAGTTCAATAGAATAGAATAGAATAGAATAGAATAGAAAATCATTTATTCAAATAAACTTAATTTAAGCACTTTTGAATAGTCATAACAATTTGTTTTTTATCTACCAATCCAATGATTGGGTCCCGATCCTAACTAAATAAAACGTGGTAAGATCCCATGATTTACTAATTATACTTATAAATAATGACCGTGTCAAACTTAAAACAGTATATAACATTTTTTTTATATTAGAAAATTTTCATAAACCATCGGCTTAGCAACAGTGTCCTGAAGACAATTGGTTGTAAAGTAGACTATCCCATTCTAAGACACTGGGTGGGACAGGTAATATGTTAAAAGTTACATTTTTATTTTATTATATATTCTTGGAAATAAGACCAGAAGTGATTTTTTTAAAAAGAAATAAATACAGCTACCTAAGTAAATTAAACTCAAAAATAAATTTATAACAAAACAATTTTATTGTAACCGTTCAGCAATACATCTAAATTTAACTAATACGAATCAAAATGATAACTTCTTACATCGCTTATTTTATACTACAAAAATAATTAACCACGAAAACTAATTACAAACAGAAATAATTAACCTCCAATTCAGATCAAACAAAACAACACTATGAACATAGAAAGATTATAACCGATAGCTAAACTAGCAGAGTAACGACCTAACAGTCTAAATCACAAAGTGAGAGTGTGTCGGTGCCGAGAAGGCATCGCCTTTTATAGGGTCTCCCCTCCACTCTTAATCTTCTTCCCAACAATATTTTATTACTAACATAGGATAAGTTATGTCATTAAGCTGTTACTAACACAATGGATCATGTTGTCTGAAATAAAAATTATTATTATTATTATTAGCGGCCGGTGGAGACAATTGGATTCTTACCTGCTAAATATTTGACGGCTATTTCTCAGACATGTCGCTGGGGCTATGGGATCGCATAATTTCACTTCCGCCAAAGACCCGCATTGTTCTCATTGATGGGACCTCCGTCTAGTAGAAATAGAAATAATCTTTATTCAAATAAACTCATTACAAGCATTTTTGAATAGTCATATTTTGATTCTACCCCTCGTTCGGAATGCAAAATCATTACAAGAAGAATGAGCAAGAAACTTGTGTGTCTCGCTCTTTTGAATAGATTTTTTTTATATAAGTAATTACAATGTATCAAGTAACAGACATGCGATAATCAATATAGAGATCGCTGCACACACAAATTTTTGCGTTTATAATATTAATAAATTTAGTCCTGGATAAGAAGAAAGAAAAATATTATGAAAAAAGTATACAAATTACGGTGTCTGTGAGTCACAACAAATTGTCAATTCCAATGAAACATTTCACTGCAAAAATATCTCATTACCGCCCTCCGGCCATTCCGGAGCATCGCAAAAATGTGACGTTTTAAATTTTTGTTTGTTTGTCTGTGTGTTTATTCAGCGACTTGGGTCGCGCACTAATTGGTCAGTAAACACTGCTACATTCATGGGACCCTAACATTAATCTGAGTAGTGATGCGCTGAATAATAAAATGAACGTATCGATGTCGATAATTTTAATAAATATAAACTGTATTTAAACGTTCATAAAATACTATATAAAAAATTTATATTTTTAAATTTGGAACGTATCAATACATGAAATTCAAATTTAAAATTTAAAATATTCCAAATTTAAAAATATAAACGATAATAGAGTCCATATAATTCAGAGTCCAAATAATTTAAAAAATAAATGATAAATTTACAAAGTCTTAAATTGTTAGTTCCATTAAAATAAAAGACCTGCCATCGCAAGTAAGTGCTTTAAGAAAACTTGGACTTAATGTGATAATAGAGCAATCTCACTGTAATTAAAATACTAATTGCACCCAGGCACGCTAAGTAATGCAAACTATTCTTTATTCAGCGTTTTCTTTTTACTTTTTCACTTACGAGTAAAACACGTAATGAGACGAGAAGAGAGTCAAATGACCAAATAACACTGGGCCAAAGAGTCGAGGAAGACCCCAACTAACTTGGAAGTCAGCTATCAATAACGACTTAAAGAAAACGGAAATAACAATTCGACGGTCCAGAGGCGAAGAAGGACTAGGAGAGCTGATCTCTAATGAAATGGGAAAAGTCTACGCAGAGAGAAAGAGAGATTTACGACTAAAACTGACTTTCATTCTTCGGCCTTGATGGTCTAGCGGTTTAACATACCGCCGCTACATACTTCCGTTGATGGCGAGTTCGATTTCTCGCAAGGCACAAATATTTGTATTCTTGAATATTATTATTTGCGTGGATCTGGTTGTTTTCTATAATATGTATGTATTTACCAATTAACACAAGCTTTAGCTAGCTGAACTTAGGTCTAGATAGAGCTGTGTGAATTGTCTTGAGATTATAATTATTATTATTCTCATTAAACTATTATGCTGCTAAAAATATCGACAAACCAAAAGCCGCCACTAGCTCTAAACAGCTTTCAGCGTATTCCGTAGCTAAGCCCTCGCTATCCTCCTAAGCTTACAGAACGCAACGCACCGTCAGACATATTTCAAATGTGGAACTCAAATTAATCACTCTGCGTTTATCGATGCAGATACACGGTTGGTTTTATCGATAAAACTCAACATGTTACTCCCATGCCTTTTCGTATAATGGAATCATTTACTTTGAATTTCAATTGTGTTGTGGTATTCACAGTGTGCAAAATAGAAATATGTTTTTGTTTGACTTTTTGTAGACAAACATTTGAGACGATGGAAATTATAGCAAATGGAGATATTGTTCATAAATGTAATAAAAAAATCACATTATTTTTTTTTATCAAATTGAACTGGCGAGCAATCTTACAGTTTTTTTTACTTTGTACACAGTTGTGTGCTTATGTATCTCTATATTTGCTTTAAAATCTGTGTTTTGGTTCAAGGGTGAGATATGGCAATTAAATTACAGAGTAGGCTAGATATCTTAGAATTTCAGAATGGCAATTTCAAAGTTTCATAGAAATTAAATTATTAATTATTGACCATATATTACAGAATAGATTGTAGTGCATGTGCTACATATAATATATTGCCATTCGTGAAGACTATGCCATGACTAATCCACTAAGATTCTCATGTGTCAATTACGACCACCTCGGTGATCTATGGTCGCTGGTTTGACTCCTCGCATGGTACAAATATTTGAGTACAATTTTGGTATCGGATTGGGTGTTTTCTATGTATTTGTAGTAAATATGTATGTAAATATACACATAATTTATATATACTTTATTGCACTTTTAAATACAAGTTTTGAATATGTTATAAGTTTTCTTTACAAAGGAGGACTTATCTCTAAAAGAGATCTCTTCCAGTCAATCCAAAACAGCGTGACACAGGACGTGGTGTGTGGGTCACAGGAGTGCAAATAATAAAATTAAGAAAAGATAAAATAAAAATTAAATCTAAAGAATTAATGTCAAATGTGAATACAATGTAAATACAATATAAAAATATATTTATATACTAACAATATATATATTTATATACATAAATATTCAATGCAAATATATAACTAGAAATAAATAAAAAAAAAACCTAATAATCAGATATGTGAGAATCATAATGTGAGTATTTAGAAAAAAAAACTAAGTATTTATATCAGTTATCTAGTACCTATAACACAAGATCTTAGCGTCTCCGATTCTTTCATCCCCAATCCCTCAGATTCTCATGCGTCAATTTGTCAAGATCCAACAGATCAGCCCAGCAGCTCGGCACCAATCTGTCAAGGGTTGGGTTATGTGTTGACGCTTTTATATAATTTATCAGAGCAATAACTAACAAGGGCGAAATAAAAAAGAGTGACGTGCGCGTGACGTCACAGCCATTTTTCTGCCATTATCATGAGCGTAATGATAATGGCCTCTAGCAGACAAATGCCGAGCTTCCTATATGTGAGAAAAAAACCGAAAGATGTATGGACTTGAGTTATGACGTAACATAGAGCAAACTATAGTGTTGATCATTGTCTCTGTTTATTGTGTATACTAGTTGAATCCCGTGGCGCTCCCCATATATATATATATATAATTGGGGTCTTATTTGACGGTCTTATATACCCCTTGACATCAGGACTGCTACGAGTAAAATTTAATTATCTTGACATATAATTTTGTGTATTATCATATATTATCTTTTATATATTTTTCTCTTTAGCCTTAAGTTTCTTCATTTTTACTACAAGGCGAATCATATATATATTTTTGTATCTATTGTAATATGCTTACACTGTCGGCTGGAATCACTATTTCATTGTCAGATTATTGGTCATATATTTATGTGTATGGTATATTTTTGTATATATATATTTTTGTGTATATTTGTAGGAATATTTATGTATTTACATGTGTATATATATATATATTTATTCATGTATATTCTATAAAATATTATAATATTATTTGTACCGCCCACAACTTATCTCTGCACAACTCATGGTTGACTGGTAGAAAATGCCATTAGGTGTTAAGTCCGCCATATGTACTTTTTACCTGTGTATGACGTGCATTAAAGTTATTTAAATAAAAATAAATAAATATATATATATATATATATATATATATAGTACAATTCACGTATAGCGATTTCACTTATTTATTTCGTTTAGTGCGACTCCAGTTTATGCAACCAACTGCTTATAACGACTATTGTTTATGATCGCCAGTCTCTTGAAGTTCATTATATCCGGATTCTACTGTATATAAATATCTGAAAAAAGATTTTATGTATTTCATTTTAATTATAGTTTTACTTTTAAATAAGCAAGGCATTGACAGATATTATTAAGACGAGTTTAATACGCAAATAGATAATTAAATATTATAAGAGACTTGAAGAAAACTTCAAGTCTCAGTTGCGATAACCCCATATTTATATGTATATATAATACATATACCAGATCGATACAAACAATAATACTCATCAATACAAATGGATCTGTCAGTTGAGGGCCAAGTTAAGTCAAAGGTTTATTATTCGTATAGGTCTTTTACATATACACTTATGGTAAATCACATCTACTTATTATTTTATATATATTACTAGCAGATCCTGCGACTTCAACCGTGTGAAATTTACCTTTATTTTTCTAAAATAAAAGTAGCTTAAGTTACTCCTTATTACAGCTACCTGGCAATAAAAGGCCCATCAAAATCGGTCTAGCCATTTCAGAGATTAGCCAAAACAAACAGATAGACAGAAATTGTAAAAAATGTTATTTTGGTGTACGTACTGTATTTATATTCATATGCATGTAGTAGAAAACAGTTATTTCAATGTTACAAACAGACACTCCAATTTTATTTATATGTACAGATTACCTAAATTTGTATAGTTAAATACTAATACATATTTATGTACACAAAAAAATTATCAATGTGCGGGAATCGAATTGCGACCATCGGAAAGTACTACTAAACCTCCAGGCTACAGAGCTTGTCATTACCAATAAACAAAATATATCTACAAAGCAAGTGATTAATACGACTTGTTACGAACTTAATGTTGGATACTGTTATTTTTAAGGTCGATAATTTAGCGACTTGCCAAGTCCTGCGCTGGCCCTGATTGATGGCCATCTGTTAATTAAATAAAGTTGAATATTTTTTTCGAAGCTAACCTGAAAAATGGAGTACTTGTGTAACTGAATGGTATCCAAGAGAATAAAAAGAAAACAGGTAGACCACAGAGATGCTGGGAGGATGAAATCAAGCTGACTGCAGGCCCCTACTGGAGAAGAGCAGTCCAAAATAGAGTACACTGGAAGGAATTAGAGGAGGCCTTTGCCATAAGGCACTCTGTACTGCGGGATATAATATAGAAAATGAAATTAATAATTAAACATAAAAAAATTAAACTACTTAACAAAAATAATAGTAAAAAAATATATATAATAATAATAAATGTATAGTATAATATAATAATACGAATAAACATGAATGTAGAAAAAAAAAATGTATAATAGTACAGACATAAAGGCTTCTTTATCTTTATTTTATCTTTTATGAATATTTTTTACTCAAACGTACCTACCTATGATATATACATAAAAACACAGGGGATCTTGATGTTTTGGTCAGATTATAGAGATACCAAACGCCTTTGTTATCTGATTGAACAGAGATTAAGTGCGTAGCGGTTTCTATCTTGATTGTCGCATGCCTAATCCTTGTTGTTAATTAAATATAAGTAATTCAATATTTATTTAAAAGAGCAACACACCAGTTTCTTGCTTATTCTTCTTGTGATGAATCTGCATTCCGAATAAGCGGTAGAATAAAAAAACTTGACTATTCAAAAGTGCTTATATTAAGTTTATTTGAATAAAGATTATTTCTATTTCTATTTCTTTGATGACTGCTTTATCTTTTTTTTTAATAGCATAGATAATAAATTAGTTTGTGACTGATTTTATGGTAATATGATAACCCCATTACTAGCACTGTACCATGTCAGGTTGACCTCCACGCGATCCCCCTGGAAACCATCATAGTAAATTCCTGATGAATTTGTCGCGATGATCTAACTGACCGTATCTCATTATCATCTTATCATATATCTTATCTCCACTGATGCCCAGTCAGCGTATACCGTTAGCGCAGGCGTTAGCACAATTCCATTATCAACCCTCAGAAAAAAAAACACCAGGTGAATTGCAAGCAAGCTGTCGCCTCTAAAGAAGGAATAAGCACTTTTCTTGAATATTTCAATATCGTATCAGAAATACCATTGCTGGAAAGTATATAAGCATATTAGTACGCAAGTATTACTTGTACTCAATTGTGTGGTCTAGCGGCTTAAACTGACAGTTAAAATTTAGATTGTTACGTTTTTGAACATATAATTGGATGTAGACAATTTTGTAATACCATCTCATAGTAAGTAGCAAACATACACATAAAATAGCATTTTATATATAAAATGCTATTTTATGTGTATATATTTTATGTGTATATGTATATAAATAGCATGTCATAATATATTATGACATAATTTTTATTTTTATTTTATTTATTTCTATAACTTCAATGCACAAAATACCAAGGTAAAAGTACATATGGCGGACGCCTTACGGCAATTTCTACCAGTCAACCACAGGTTGTGCAGAGAAACTGTAGACGGTGCAAATGTAATGAATAATAAAAATAATACCTATGTAATACATACCAATAATACATACATATACATATCATATAACATACTTAATAGTCTGACAATGAAATAGCAATAGCACATAGAACATAACAAAAAAAATAAAAACACATTTATATCGCCTGTGGTCCCTCAATCATTACCATTTAGGAAGAGTAAAGTTTTACGCCTCCATCTTAATCTTAATAATGTTAAGAAAGAAAGAAAGAAAATAAATAGATGTTATAAACGCGAAAGTTTATGAGTATGGATTTTTGTCACTCTTATACGAAAAAAACTACTAATTTGATTTCGATGAAACTTTACAGTAATATAGCTTATACATCAGAATAACACATAGGCTATAATTTACATTGAAATTTATATAATTAAAACACGGGCCCCTCTAGTAATATCATAAACACGAAAGTTTCTAAATATGGATGATTGTTACTCTTTCACGCAAGAAATACTCAACGGATTTTGATGAAATTTAACGCGAGTGAGACCGCGGCTCGTCTAGTATTTCATAATTTTACAGTAGATAAAGAAAATAATGATCACAAGACAACTTCGAATCACCATATTCCGTCAAACACCCGAAAGCAATTCAAAGTGCTTTAACAACCCCAAGTAAGAACCCTTCTGCAACTCGCACCAATAAATAACTGTCGCATTCAACCTTTTAAAAACTATGGCAATAAAAAAGAAATATTCTCAAAGAAGTTAGACAATAAACGTGTAGCTATGTAATTGGTTGGCGATTTATGTAGCGTACTGATCACGGGATACTGGAGCTTCTGAGTTGTTCAAACTTACTCGAAAACATAGGTGGATAGAGCTTTAATAGTTATGTGTGAAATAATCATTTTCATGTTAACTAGAAAAGCAAACAAGTTGATGATCCATCGGTAACCATAATCCATGTTATATAATAATAGTAATAATAATCTCAGGACAATTCACACAGCGCCATCTAGACCCAAGTTAAGCTAGCGAAGCTTGTGTTATGGGTACTTGATAACTGATTTTTTTTTTCGTAAATACATATATATTATATATAAACTCATTACAAGCACATATAGTCATATTTTGATTCTACCACTCATTCGGAATGCAGATTCATTACAAGAAGAATGAGCATGAAACTAGTGTGTTGCTCATTTGAATAGATGTTTTTTATATAATAATTACAGTATAACAAGTAAGAGGCGTACGATAATCAACATAGTAATCAATATACATAGTTTAATATTATATTTAATTTGTAAGATATTTATTAAGCTTATATATTTCGCTTATTTATGTAATTATATAATTTTAGAAGTATATGTGTACGTATATATATACTAGCTTCTGTCCGCAGCTTCGCTCGCGTTAATGTATCCCCTTAGGGGTGGAATTTATCAAAATCCTTTCTTAGGGGATGCCTACGTCATAGTAGCTTTATGCATGCAAAGTCTCAGCCCGATCGGTTAAAAATTGACAATGTTTCATACAAACTTTCATCCCCTATTTTATCCCTTTGGGGGTAGAATTAATAAAAATCCTTTCTTAGCGGATGCCTACGTTATAACATCTACATGCATGCCAAATTTTAGCCCGGTCCGTCCAGTGGTTTAGGCTGTGCGTTGATAAATCACTATGTCAGTCACCTTTGAGTAAATATATATATATTTTTTCTGTATTAATCTATTTAATACCTGTAATATTACACCGCCATACTATCTCTGATCAACGCGACTGTTGACTGGTAGAGAATGCAATCAGACATCAAGTCGGCCATGTAAACAATTATAGAATGAATGAATGAATGAATGAATAAATTAATACATAGCCGTGTATTTAGTTGCCGATTTGTATAGCATCTTGATCAAAGAACTGTAGAGTTTCTAAGTTGTTCAAACTTGCTCTATGTGCTTACACGGGCAGAAAATCTTTGCATTAATTGAATAGTTTGCAAATTTATTGCCTCATTGTTTTGTTCTATCAATATTAGGTAGAAATCTCAAGAATTTACAATATATGTGATAATAATGACCCGGGACAATTTACACTACGCCATATACCAGCAAGAAACCGGTTATAAAAAAAGATATTTAGTCGAGTTTTTTGCTAGTTCTTCTCAACTGAATCTATATGTAAAATATCTAGCATAGTTTAATCAACTTAGTTAGTTTAAACAAGAACATTATTAATATTATACACCCGAAAGTTTGTGTGTATAAATGGATGTTTGTTACTTTCGCGCAAAGTACTGAACGGATTTTGATGAAACTTTACAGTAATGTAGCTTATGCATTCAAATTCAAATTCAAAAATCATTTATTCATGTAGGACATTTTAGCCGCTTATGAACGTCAAGTTTTTACATTATAATTTTTTTTCCCTACCGTCCATTCATCCCAATCAGAATAACACATAGGATATAATTTATATATTGAAATGCACAGGTGAAACCGCGCGCACAGTTAGTTGAATGTATATAAGCTATTACTGTAAAGTTTCATCCAAATTCATTCACTCGCAAACTTTCGCGTCTACATTAGTAAAATATTTTTAAATCCGTTTAGTTTAGATAATCATTTTGTGCAAAATATTTATTCCATCTATAATATTTTTTTTTTAAGTCCTAAAAGGAATTTAAGATTGTACTATCTGTATCAAAGTAATGATATTAGTCAAGTTAATTGCTCCTAATGAGTCTTTAAAGTCGATCCTGTAATTATGAAAGTTAATTTTGATTTGAAAGAAAAATGTTTTATTTTTTTAAAGACGATTTTTTTATTTTGTGTGTTTTATATTTAACATAGTGGCTGTTTTCCGATGGTTTCGGATTTTTAAGAGACATTTTTTTTATTGCTGTGTGTTGTATATTTAACATAGTAGCTATCGTCCGATTGTTTCGGGTTCGATTCTCGTGCTTTACGAGGATTTGTATTTAGTATGTGTTTTATCCAAAAATGTTTTTGAGCATTTTTATTTTATATATGTTGAATATATATATGATCATATATATATTTGAAACTGCTCGCCGCGAAAAACCAACCATATAAATAATTACAGTATAACAAGTAAGAGGCATGCGATAATCAACATAGAAGTCGCTACGCACTCATTATTAATGTAATCAGATAATATTGTCAGTGCTATAGATTTAAAGTTTTTCTATAAAAACATTATTGTCGTTAACGAATTCTTAAATTTTATAGTAAGTTTTTTTGAAAAGGAAGTATTTTATATGACATTTAAATATTTTGTCAGGCAGATTTATAACAGACTCTGGTATTTTGTTGTATAATCTTACGCAATTGCTATAAAACGAATTAATAATTAACTTTAGTTAAACGACATTTAGGTAAAATCAGTTTGTTATTGTTACGTAACCTTTTATTAGTGCAATCACTAACTCTTTTGAAACTGTCTATATTCCTTCTGGCATAGATGATATTTTCATAAATGTATTGAGAAGCAACGGTGAGGATATTTGATTCCTTAAAGCACTCTCGTTAAGACTTCCTGGAACCCATACTATAAATGGAATTGAAACAATAGTAATGTTTGTTTATAGCATTAGTGGCCCTAATTTTGTTTTGAGTAGTATATATATATATATATATATATTTCATTCATAATTTAAGAGCTGTGCTCTTATCGGTGGAGCTCCCGCCACCTTCCACTATCTTCTATCAGTCCCTTTAGCTGTTGATACGACACGACTCCAACTTTTTCTTTAACTTCTTCTTCATGCTCACTAAAATGTCCAGACATGTGGCGGCGTGGTGGGCCGGGTCAATGGGCTCCCTAAAATATGGTCGAGCGCAGTGATGGCTGGCTCCTCCATCATACTCGTGAACGAGTGCTGCTTGTAGGGACTGGTCTGCTCTTATCACTACGACTGATTTAATCTTATTGCATATTTATATTTGACCCAAAAAATTAGTGCTTGTTGGTAGTTTGTATTCACACGTTTCGACTTGTAAATGTAAACCTACAAGGATTATTTAAAAGAGCAACACACAAGTTTCTTGCTCATTCTTCTTGTGATGAGACAGCTTTCCGAACGAGTGGTAGATAAAAAACAAATTGTTATGACTATTCAAAAGTGCTTAAATTAAGTTTATTTGAATAAATGATTTTCTATTCTATTCTATTCTACTTGCTTGATATAGCTGTGTCTTGGTCTTCCCCTTCTTCCATCTATTTTTCCTTCTATAATGTTGTTAATTAGTTCGTCGTGTCGCATCAAGTGCCCCAACTTTTTCTCCCGCCTATTCTATATATATATTAATTTTTCCGATTTTTCTGAAATTTTATATGCATATTTAGTAGGTCTAAGAATCGACTACTGTCTATTTTTCATACCCCTAATTGTTAAGTGTTGTCCAGTCCTATCATTATTTTTACAAAATTTCATATATTTATTTTATTGTGATATTAATTTTTAAAAGTGACATTTATTAATATTGCAAAACAACGTTTGCTGGGACAGCTAGTATATGTTATACATGTACATACGGTTGTCATTTTGCACGACATGGGATGTCAGTTTCTTTAGCATTTCTCTTACATCTAAAACATTTTATTAGAAATTTCTTTTTCCTTCCTCTTTTTCTTTGGTTCTTTAACTTTTAGTTTGTTCTATATTAATAACAATAATAATTAATAATTGCGTATCTCATCCTCTACGATAGACCTATTACAAAAAGGCGTCATACTAAACACATGTCGAATAGTCAGAAAATTTCTATCTTCATCACATAACTTATCCACGCTTGGCTAAGGCCCGCGTGTTTGAATATATTACCCCCGTAAAAAGGGAGATATAATATATATATATATATATATATATATATATAATAATTAATAATATAAGAATAAATCATCACGCAAAATAAAGTAGCGAGAGACTTGGCATGTCCCGTCCTCAGTACTAAGCACATAATAATATTTAAATAATATTTCATAATAATAATAATAACCACTATATGTATGTATTGTGAAACTATGGAAATAATAATAATCTCAATTTTCACTTTTTCTTCGTCTACAAAAATCATTCGGTCTCCTCAAAATTGTTAAAAATAATTATTAAAATTCAATATTAAAAGTAAATTTGGGTTTCATTTGAAACTCCGATGTGTTAGCGAAGACATATTATGGTGGTGGTGATTTGACAATTCGCACAGCGCAATCTACACCCAAGTTAAGCTAGCTAAAGCTTGTGTTATGGGCACTAGATAACTGATACAAATACATAGGTATTTTTTTTTCGTAAACATAATATAAATAGAAAACACCCAGTGCAATACAAACAATCATACTTATGAATACAAATGTCTGTGCCGTGCGAGGAATCGAACCCGCGACCATTGGATGTAAAGCGGTGTGCTAGACCGAGGTCGTCATAACTACTTTTAAAGATTCCAAAGAAAAATATAAATCTTACCTATTTGCAATATTGTTCTTGTAAAACCACTTTTTTATTAAATTCAAATTCAAAATCATTTATTCATGTAGGACATTTTAGCCGCTTATGAACGTCAAAATTTTATATAATAATTTTAATTTTTTCCCTACCGTCCAGTTCCGTATATAGATCTAATTGAGGAGAACTGGCAAGAAACTCAATTGAATTACTTTTTTTTTAAAAAGTCAGTATATTTACAATGTATATTTATATAGTGTCTATGTCTAACATTAAATGAAAATCCCGTGCATGAACAACTATTGCCATGCACACTCGTCATTCAAGTAATCGTTTAGTGAGTAATAGGCTTTGCTCAGTAAATATAATTTAACAGATATTTTGAATATATTTAAGGGTAATTCCAATATATTCTTTGGTCTCTTATTGTAAATTTTTATACCTATTCCCATAAAAGAACATTTTTTTAAACGGTACTTGGGGACAGTAAGTTTGTCTTTAAATCTAGTATTAATATTATGACTATTGCTGTTTTTTGGAAATAAATCAAGATTTTTATGAACATATAGGATATTTGAATATATAAATTGAGAATCAACGATGAGAAGCAACTGTTTAATATATCACGTTGCCGTAAAACGACATGAGCCTCACTGCGTCATTTCATGGGACCCAAAAACCTGAATGCAATAATAAATCTCACTTCATAACGCGGTTAAGGGTGGCAAAATACATGACATCCCTCATTTCCATCCCCAAATTGAATACTGACCTGCGAAATTTCGTCGGCGAGACCCGGAAGGATTATAGATTACAACTGTAATAAGGTTAAACAACCCCCCCATAATTACACTGTAATACAGAAAGCGACGAGGTTTTTTCAAGTTATTCAGCGCTGAAAATGTCCTTTTCACAGAATTGTTACGCGTTTGAAAATTTCCATGATAACTGTGGCCCTTTCTTGGGCAATTTGTTGTTATGTTCATGTTTTATTTTGTATCAAATGCTACATAGAATAAAACATAGACGAACATAATGGGGTAATAAGTATTCTTTTTACACAAATTGCGTTGAATAATATTTTTATATTTGTATTTAATTCTTCGTATTTGCAAGTTGATGTGGCAGTGGGATGGTCATATCTGTCGCAGAACAGATGCTCGCTGGAGTAGACGTGTTCTAGAGTGGAGACCGCGGATTGGCAAACGTAGTGTAGGACGCCCCGCAGCTAGGTGGAGCGACGACGTACGTAGTTGCGAGTAGTAACTGGATGAAGGGCTGAAGATCGTACCTAGTGGCGTGCCTTGGGAGAGGCCTATGTCCAGCAGTGGACTGCAGTGGGCTGATGATGTTGATGATTAATGTTTTTATTATTTTTAAACAGACTTGCTTGTTACCGGCTCTGATAACGACCTTGGTGGTCTAGTGGTTTAGCACACCCTTTTACTTTCAATGGTTGTGGGTTCAATTCCTCGCACGGTGCAAACATTTGTATTTCTAAATATGATTCTTTGTATCAGTCTGGGTGTTTTCTATGTATATTATAAAATCTAAGTATTTATATGAGTTGTCTAGTACCCATAACACAAGCTCTGCTTACCGTGGAACTAGATGGCGCTGTGGTAATTGTTCGGGGTTACTTATTATTAATTATTATTAACTATGACTCACTGATTTTGTTACTGGAGTAATTATTTATTTGTTTATATTTCTTATTTGACTTTATTTTAAAGATTTTTTTATGAATACAAACGTATTCACACAAAATTCACAATTTTTTTTCAAAATTGTTTAAAATGTAATTCTGAACAATTTCAGCAAACAATGCACTGAGTTTCTACCATTTTCCATGGCTGTGTCGAGTGTAGATGGATGGATGTATGTTTGTAACTCATTCACACAAAATCTACTAAATGAATTTACTGTGACTAATATATATAACTTATATAATATAATATAACTTATACATCAGAACAAACATAGGCTATAAATTTCCCAAAACCGCGGGACCAGCTAGAATAAGTAAAATAAGATGTTATTCCAGTAAAAGTTGCATAACTAATGGGCCAGCAAACGATACCGTCATACGACTAAAATATTCACCTGGCTCCGCTCCAAATTCTTGTTCAAGGAAATGTTTTCACAGCTTCAAATTACCATACACTACAATTAAGGAGCAATTTAGTGGAAATCTAACTTCTCAGTCTTATTACTTAATATATGATTACTTATTATTAATTAGCTATAACTTATTTGACTTTACTTTAACTTTTTACCTCGCACAACCACATTGTGGAATCACCTTCCAGCAATGGTATTTCCGAACCGATACGATATTGAAACCTTCAAGAAAAGAGCTTATTCCTTTTCAAAAGGCCGACAACGTACTTGCAATTCCCCTGGTGTTGCGGGTGCTCATGGGCGGCGGTAATCACTTACCATCAGGTGAGCCGCATGCTCGTTTATCCCCTGTGTTATAAAAAAATACTTCGTTCTTGAAATAAAAGGTAGTATATGTCTGTCCTGGGAGAGGCTACGTCCAGTAGTGGACTGCAGTGAGATGCTGCTGATGATGATGATGGTATGTATATGTATCAGTTATCTAGTACCCATAATAGGGGGAACGGGATTGTTAGTAATGGACTCATGACCCCACTGCTAGCAACGTACCAATCAGGTTGACCTCCATGCGGTTCCCCCCGGAAACAATCGTGATAAATTCCTGGTTCATTTGTCACATTGGGCTAACTGACCTGACCTCATCTTATCATCCTCCACTGGTGCCCCGCCAGCGTAAACCGTTAGCGCAGGCGGGTGCATCAGTCCATTATCATCCATAAAAAAATAACACAAGCTTCGTCTAGCTTAACTTGGGTCTATGTGACTATGGCGCTGTGTGAATTGTCCTGAGATTATTATTATTATTGTTATAAAGTAAGCTGTAGTCTACTTGTTCAACATTCCAGTTATATGTATATAAAAAAAAAACATAATGTTTGAAACTTTAAAAATTACCTACAAACTTGCGCTATTTTTTTATTTTAATAACAGCTGTTTACAACGTCGTATGACATTTTTTGCCGCTCTATAAAATACTTATGTTCCCATACATTGTGTCGAAGCTTTCATTAACGATGCGGCAGCGGATTTGGTTTGGTTAAGTGTGATATATAGAACTAAAATTGATTATACTAAAGTAAAATATTGTATCGTTAAAACAACTCTATAAAAATGTGTTTCACATGCATTTCTATGTATAATATGTATGTATTTACGAAAAAAACAAAATTATCTATGTACTTGTATCAATTATCTAGTACCCGTAACACAAGCTTTAGTTAGCTTAACTTAGGACTAGATGGCGCTATGTGAATTGTCCTGATATTATTATTATTATTATTTTACACACAACATTTATTAATATACACAACATGTTTACGCCAGAAACGCTCTATTAGCAACAATATGCAATACTTATAATTATTGCTAAGAAGATATTTTAGGCGCTTCGTAATTTATAATCTATGTCAATACTAACTTTTGCCCGCGGCTTCGCTTGCGTTAATTTATTCCCTTAGGGGTGGAATTTATCAAAATCCTTTTTTAGAAGATGTCTACGTCATAGTAGCTTTATGCAAATGCAAAGTTTCATATAAACTTTCATCCCCTATTTTATCCCTTTGGGGGTAGAATTAATCAAAATCCTTTGTTAGCGAATGCCTACATAACATCCTCCTTCATGTCAAATTTCAGCCCGATCCGTCCAGTGGTTTCGGCTGTGCGTTGATAGATCACTACGTCAGTCACCTTTGATTTATATATAAGTATTTAGATTATTTTTCAATCTTATTCAAATACACGCCCCGGCATCGTTTATGGTATTATTATTTTAAAACACTTCAACCATTTAATAATTTCTACACAACACTATCTAGTCACAAGGTAAGTCAAACTTTAAGTTATGGAGTACTAGACAACTGATATAAATATATAGCTATTTCTTTTTGTAAATACATACATAATATACATAGAAAACACCCAGATGGATACAATCATACTCATGAATACAAATGTCCGACCCGTGCTAGGAATCAAATAATAGAATAGAAAATCCTTTATTCAAATAAACTTAATTTAAGCCCTTTATTTATTTAGAATAGTCACAGTTATCATTCCTTTGATCTACCGCTCATTCGGAAAGCTATCTCATCACAAGAAGAACGAGCAAGAAACTTGCGTGTTGCTCTTTTAAATTATATATATTTAAATTTACATTTTTAAGTCGATATGTGTGAATACAAACTACCAACTGGTACTAATTTATTAGGCTCGAATATTAAATGTATAATATCATTAAATTACAGCAGACTAGTCCCTAAAACCAGCACTCGTTCACGAGTATGATGAATGAGCCATATATGTCTATCTAAGTACCACATAAGTCTATTTATGTACGTAAGTCCTTTTATATTTACAAGTATATTTAAAAAAAAATTATGTATGATATTAAAACTATTTCGCTATTATCTGATCCGCACGTCTATAGTATAGTACCGTACTATGCAAATAGGAATGTTATCCGCCCGCGCTTGTCAATGTGTCCTCATCCATATTTACAAACTCGAGCGATGTCGTGATAGCAGCAGATTATGCAACTAATAAGGAGATTGTGGCGACAAAAATATCAATTTTCAGCGTGAAAACGTATGAAAAATAGCGTATTATTTTCTAAAAAATCATATTGATAGATTATACTGTTTTAAATTTGACACGGTTATTACTTAGACCTACAATAAGGGCCTCGGTCTAGCGATTTGTCGCGGGTTCGATTCCTCAACAACATTTGTGTTCATGAGTATGATTGTTTGTGTCTGTAGAATAGAATAGAAAATCATTTATTCAAATAAACTTACATTGAAGCACTTTTCAATAGTCATTACATTTTTTAATCTACCGTATTTCAGTCTGGGTGTTTTCTATGTATGTATGTATATGTAATTATTTACGTATAATATGTATAATATGTAAGTATTTATGAAAAAAAATTGTACTTATTTGTATCAGTTATCTAGTACCCATAACACAAGCTTTAGCTAGCTTAACTTGGGTCTAGATGGCGCTGTGTGAATTGAGATTATTATTAATATATCGTTTATCTTTCTTTACTGTATTACAAATAAAGTATTTTTAAGTTGTTTCTATTGCTACAGTGTTCAAAAGCACTGAATAAATATTTTTTCTTTCTATCTTCTTTTTTATTAAATGCACACATTCCGACACAGTTTTCTGTTATTCTATTTTGTTGTCAGCGGCCATGGTGCACAACGGATTTTAAATAAAATCTAGGCTCGCTAGTTAATTGAACGGGATACTCTTCCGGGATTCGGGGATTTTCACGGGACGCCCGGGATTATTCGATGTGCGACAGCGTTGCATTCTATTTAAAAAGAAAATATGCATTTTCGTAAATGCTAAACATTAGTAAACCTTCATTGGAATAAACTTTATTTTGTAACAGTTTTGAAAATTTCTTTTTAAGTTTTTGTCACGCACAAGCACTGTGGAATCAGCTTCCAGCAATGGTATTTCCATCATATCATTCATCCAGAATATCAAGATGGTATTTTAGTTTCTTTTCCCTACCGTCCAGTTCAGTATATAGATCCAATTGAGAAGAACTGACAAGAAACTCAATTGAATTACTTTTTTTTAAAAAGCCAGTTTATATACGATATATATTTGTGTATGTGTCTATGTCTAACATTAAATGAAAATCCCGTGCATGAACAACTATTGCCATGCACGCTCGTCATTCAAGTAATCGTTTAGTGAGTAATAGGCTTTGCTCAGTAAATATGATTTAACAGATGTTTTGAATTTCTTTAAGAGTAATTCCAATATATCCATTGGTAACTTATTGTAAATTTTTATACCTATTCATATAAAAGATCTATTTACTTTTTCTAAACGATACTTGGGGATAGCAAAGTTGTCTTGTTATTTAGTATTAATATTATCAAATAATAATAGTAATTTTCTCTGTTTGCCCACAGATCACGCGTCAGCTATAGTCGGCAACACAGCTCGCCTCCGTTGTCGGATCGACGGCAAGTCCTGTGGAGACCTCCACAGCATCAAGTGGTACAAGGCTGACACCAGGGTTTACGTGTATTCAGCATCCAAAGATGCAGCCATCAACAGGCCTGAGGGAGAGATGATGGACAGGTCAGTTTCTTGAAAGTTGATAATTATGATTAATCTTTTTGTAAAAATAGCTGTATATTTTTTTTATTATTTTATCGAAGTGTTATTTCGCTGAAGTCCATATCTCTATTTGAAGGATGGAAAATATCTGTGACTGGAAAAAATCAACCATATTTAAAAAAAAAAACTGTAATAATTAATAAATTAATTGTAAAGGTGTGTAGTTGTATTTGGCCCTCACTGGACCCTGCAAGCTGAATAAGTACATGGCGAAATTAGGCCATAGCTTACTAAAAATCTTACTATGAAATTGAAGAATTCGTTAACGACAATAATGTTTTTATAGAAAAACTTAAAATCCATAGCACTGACAATATTATCTGATTACACTAATAATGAGTGCGTAGCGATTTCTATGTTGATTATCGTGCCTCTTACTTGTTATACTATAATTGTTATTTAAAAAAACATCTATTCAAAAGAGCAACACACAGGTTTCTTGCTCATTCTTCTTATGATGAATCAACATTCCGAATGAGTGGTAGAATCAAAATATGACTATTCAAAAGAGCTTGTAATGAGTTTATTTGAATAAAGATTATTTCTATTTCTAGAAAAACTAAGAAGTAAAGTAGACAATGCTAAAATGATTAGAAATACATTAATACACTTGACGACCTCGGTGGTCCAGCGGTCTAGTACACCGCTTTACGACCGATGGTCGCGGGTTCGATTCCTCGCACGGCACAAACATTTGTATTCATGAGTATGATTGTTTGTATCGGTCTGGGTGTTTTCTATATATAATATGTATGTATTTACAAAAAAAAAATATATCTATGTACTTGTATCAGTTATCTAGTACCCATAACACAAGCTTTAGCTAGCTTAACTTGGGTCTAGATGGCGCTGTGTGAATTGTCCTGAGATTATTATTATTATTATTAAGATTATTATTACACTTGGCATTATTAAGCCACGTACACAATGTTAGCGTTAGTGGACGTTCATTGCAATAAACGTTAAGACAAGTTGCAGATGTCTGTAACTATCACTTATTATATGTCATCAAATTAAATGCTGGATAGATAATATCCAGATGTTTAGATTGTGTTTTTGTATCTTAAATATATATAACTCAATGGTGACTGACTGACTGACATAGTGATCTATCAATATGGTTATATATTCAATAAATTTTCTATTTGAGTATTTAATTGAATTAGTGCTAATTGGTGGTTTGTATTCACACACTTAAACTTAAAAATGTAAAGTAATAATAAAATTGTTTAAAAGAGCAACACGCAAGTTTCTTGCTTATTCTTCTTGTGATGAATCTGCATTCCGAATAAGCGGTAGAATAAAAAAACTTGGCTATTTAAAAGTGCTTTGAAGGATATATTAAGGTTTCTTAAGGGTCGGCAACGCGCACGTGATACCCCTAGTGTTTCAGGCGTTCATAGGCTACGGTAACCGTTTACCATCAGATTGGCCGTATGCTCGATTGCCACCATCGTAGTATAAAAAAAAATTAAGTTTATTTGAATAAAGATTATTTCTATTTCTATTTTTGGGGTTCTGCAAGTGTTACCAACATCAACAAAATTCAAAGAGCTCAAACTACACATTGAAGGAAACCTGTAACGCCCCCTGTTTATTCTCGGAGGTTCATCAGCACCCGAGGATCAACTCTGTCAAGGAGAAATATCACAGACGATAAAAAAAAACTGGACAGACATCCGAATCAACTTGCTGCTCAACTGACATGGCCTGATTATATTGCACATCTTAAGAGACGTAAAATACCAGACTTCAACAACCTGGCATAAGCTGGAGTATCTGAAGCACATTCTCAATTGAGAGATGAGATTCTCAACCTCTCACGACAAATAATCTGCTTATAGTCTGAAAAACTGATTGCATGATAAAAATGGAAAAATTTTTTCCTTCAACCTAAACATCGTTTAGAAAGCTAGCTGAGAAATGGTAGACCGAGTTACTCCAGTAAATTTCTTTGTAGAATCCCTTTCTGATGGATATTGATCAGATTGAAGTATCTGCTCCTGAAAGTATTTTAACACCGATTTCAACCACGAAACGTACAATATTTATGCCTCATGCAATCGTAAATAGGTCGCCAGTCTAGACACCCCATTACTGTTCACCAATTCACAGCCCAATAAATCAAATTGAACCTTATATACTGCTATATAAAAGGCAATTTAAATGCAAACCGTGCTCCATCACTTGGTATTTGCTGTAAAACTAATAGAATGCGTAATGAGGTCCAAATGGCGGAACGATTACGTGTTTTAGTTCGGTTTTTATGTTACCGATACGTTGTAAATAATTGGATCGCCCACCTGAAAGTAATTGGTAATTGCCAACGTAAGTGTATGGGTATTTTATGGTGTTTATAAATGACTTGCTCATGCTCTGTCAAGAAACAGTTCATACAACCAATCGTAAAATTAGACTTGTGTCCGGCCCTCACCAATACCGGTCTTCTCAGGAGATCTATTTTACATATAGAAATAGAAATAATCTTTATTCAAATAAACTCATTACAAGCACTTTTGAATAGTCATATATTGATTCTACCACTCATTTGGAATGCAGATTCATCACAAGAATGAGCAAGAAATGTGTGTTGCTGTGTTGAATACATTATTTTTTTATATATTATTATATAAATAATTACAGTATAACAAGTAAGAGGCATGCGATAATCAACATAGAAACCGCTACGCACTCATTTTAGTACAATCAGATAATATTGTCAGCGCTATGGATTTTAAGTTTTTCAGGTGAAACATAAATAGCCATGCACACGACTTTGTACAGAGTCTAAGTCTCGCAAAGGTCTCTGTTAAAGAAAGAAAAGAAAAGAAAGAAAAGAAAGAAAGAAAAGAAAGGAAAGAAAGAAAAGAAAGAAATGAAAGAAAATAAAGAAAAGAAAATATTTAAAGTGACAATCATACTAATATTATACATGCAAATCTGATTTGATTTGATTTGATCTTCATATATCTTCATATATATATGAAGGCCTCGGTGGACTATCGGTTTAGTACACCTTTACTTCCAATGATCGCGAGTTCGATTCCTCAGTCGGTACAAACATTTGTATTCAGACGAGTAGATATGTATGTATATATATAAAAATTAGCTACGTTTTTAAATCTGTTGTCTAGCAAGCTCTCCTTAGCTTGAGACTAGATGGTGCTGCGTGTATTTTCCTGAGAGATTATTATATTCTTAAATATGCAAACATTTGTATTCATGAGTATGATTGTTTATATCGGTCTGGGTGTTTTCTATGTATATTATTTATGTATTTACAAAAAATAATCGGTTTTTATATCAGAAACTTTTTTGAAAGAAATTGTATTATTACAAGCTCAGCTTAAATGGCGCTGTATTAATTGTCCTGAGATATTGTTTAATACACAATATTACGGGTACAGTCTCCAATTTGAAGTTCGTGGAAACCAGGATATCAGGTTAGTGATTAAATTGAAAAACCAATAGGAATGAAAGCGACTAAAATTAATCCAATATCGATACGTAATCCGGACCCAGCCGAGGGGAGTAATAAGCTTGAATCGGATTTATTAACGAGTGATAATGGAATTTGTACTGTGTCCATTGTTTCTAATCAGTCACGTCAATTACCTGACTGCATAAAAAGTAGTTACGTTTTTTTTACAACATCTATTCAAAAGATCAACACATAAGTTTCTTGTGATGGATCTGCGTTCCGAATGAGTGGTACAATAAAAAATATCTAAATATGACTATTCAAAAGTGCTTGTTAATGAGTTTATTTTAATAAACATTATTTCGATTTCTATTTCTTAATAATATTATAAACGCGATAGCTTGTGAGTATGGATGGATGTTTGTTACTCTTTCCCGCAAAAACTACTTAACGGATTTTAATGAAACTTTACAGTAATATAGCTTATACATCATAATACCATCTAGGCTATAAATTTCACGCAGCTGAAACCACGGGTGTGCCCGTAGTATACAGCTAGTATATAGAATAGAATAGAAAATCATTTATTCAAATAAACTTACATTGAAGCACTTTTGAATAGTTATTACATTTTTTTTAACCTACCGCTCGTTCGGAAAACTGTCTCATCACAAGAAGAACGAGCAAGAAACTTGCAAGAAAAGAGCAACACCTCTTTTAAATAATTTTATTATTACTTTACATTTTTAAGTTTAAGTGTGTGAATACAAACCACCAATTAGCACTAATTCAATTAAATACTCAAATAGAAAAATATTTAATATATAACCAACTGGTTAAACAATTAATAAGAGGAAATCAGTCATAGTGATTAGAGCAAACCAGTCCCTACAAGCAGCACCCGTTCACGAATATGACGGATGAGCCAGCCATCACTGCGCTCGACCATATTTTAGGGAGCCCAATGACCCGGCCCACCACGCCGCCATAAGTCTGGACATTTTAGTGAGCATGACTACTCAAAACACTAAACCACGTCATAGCTACTCACAATTGCCATCTGATAGTTATAGTATTCACATTTTACATAAGAATGCATGCGGCAATCAATACAAAAATCGCTACGCTTTCATATTTCTAAAATCAATCAATTAAATCAAGAAAGCAATGAGAAAATAAAATTATAACGTTGTATGCTAATAAACTAATTATTTACTTGATATGTTGTCATCTATGAATTAGTCTATCCTATAATAGGCTATAATACTGATGTACGGCTAATGGAAACGCTATTAAATTGGATTTATTATTTTCGCCTGTACACTGCAGTGATGTTTCTATCACGGACAGTTCAGGTATTACTGCATTAATTTTTCATACCCAACACTTGCACGGTTGACGGTAATAGCAGATCTTTTTGTAGACACGATATTTCTAGACATATACCATTTAATTTAGCCTGTGATTTACCAGCTGTTTGATAGAGGCTTCTTTGTTCTGTTCTTAAGAATAGACAGCATTTTCCACTTTGTAAACGTTTATTAAAACATACTGAGAAAACCTTTTATTTGCTGTACGATTAGTAATGAAAAACAATTTAAAATAGAGCAGTAAATTGCAGGCTATAGGAACATTTAGGTATATTAGTAGGTATACAGGTTTTGTTGCAACTTTTTTTAAATGTATGAATTTGTAACTTTTTTTTTTAAACTGCGATGGCATGGCAAACAAGCATACGGCTCTACGAATGGTAAACGGTTACCATACCTTATGGACACTTGAAACCGCTAGAGAGATTGGGATCAACATGGGACAATTCTCATAGCATGTCTCTGAACCGAGTCAAAAGGACCGAGCTGATATGCAGGTGCTCCAGCCCAAAGATAAGAGCAGTACTCCATGTGCGGCCGAACTTGCGACTTATACAAGTAGAGTAAAGTAGAGAAGTATCTGGTCCACAGAAGAACCAGATCCGCAGAAGAACCAGAGTGACCGACATAGCCCGAAGAATTGCGACTTTGAAGTGGCAATGGGCAGGGCACATAGCTCGTAGGACAGATGGCCGTTGGGGCAGTAAAGTCCTCGAGTGGGGACCACGGACCGGAAGACGCAGCGTGGGAATGCCTCCAGCAAGGTGGACCGACGATCTGGTCAAGATCGCTGGAAGGCATTGGATGCGAGCAGCGCAGGACCGATCGTCGTGGAGATCTTTGGGGGAGGCCTATGTCCAGCAGTGGACGTCTTCCGGGCTGCGATGATGATGATGATGATCTGGTCCGCAGTAAAGTACCGCCTCGCTCTATTCAGCACACCAATCTTTTTGGACGTCAGCTTGACCTTTTCTTAAAAGGTAGCCGTAGACATCATCCTATAATTCAATCTCCTTCTTATTACTTCTAAGGTAAACGATAGTCTATGGTCTTCCTCACGATAAAATCTGTCTTCACGTGATATTTTATTAAGATCTATTCAAATGTTTAGTCATATACCAAGTACAAACAAACAGACACTATTATGAGTGTATATGACTGGACTTTGCCCGGCGTCGCTCGCGTTAATTTATCCCCTTAGGGATGGAATTTATCAAAATCCTTTCTTAGGGGATGCCTATGTCATAGTAGCATTTATGCATGCCAAATTTCAGCCTGATCCGTAAAATTGACAAAGTTTTGGGCTGTGCGTTGATAGATCACTACGTCAGTCACCTTTAAGTTATATATATTTAGATTTTTTGATCCGTCCAGCGCTTTGAATAATCAAAAAAGTAATAAAAGTTATATATATTTTTTTTTTAATTAATTTAAAGTTTTTTTCTACAAAAAACATTTTTATCATTTCCAAACTCTTCAATATTATAAGCATAATAAGTTTTTTAACAGAGAAAGTGTTTTTTATAGGACATTTTATTATTATTATACGACATTTAAATGTTTATTCAGGCAGATTTAGAACAGATTCTGGTAGTTTGTTGTAAAACCGTACTCAATTACCATAAAACGAATTACTAACTTTAGTTAAATGGCAATTAGGTAAGAAGTTTATATTATTTGACCACACTACATTATCTCAACCCAACGACAAGACAAACAGATATTTTTTTTATATAGATATATTAATTTAACCTAAACTACTAACTATAAATCCAATGGATATTGTACAACGTAATCCCAACTATCAATGAATTTAAACCATCCCGCGTGTTGGCGATAAATAACTTTGCATATGCATTAACTCCAATAAATTCTACTCGGCACCTTAATCCCTCGGCGCAATAATAAATAGATCGTGTCACGTAGTCACGTGACAAGCAGGGATGCCATTTGTACTACGATCCTCGTATAAATACGAGATATTCTTTATTCGAGGACATTTCTATGTACTGCAAGTGTGTACGAGATTTTTGGAAATTGTTAATACGAAGAAGTACTAAGAACATTCTAGAAAAGTTCTTATTCCTTTTTAAAAGGCCGACAACGCACGCAATTTCTCTGGTGTTGCGGGTGGTTATGGGCGGCGGTAATCACTTACCATCAAGTGGGTAGCATGCTCGCTTGTCCCCTGTATTATAGAAAAAAGTACGAAATTCGAGAGCTAAATTGAGTTAATGTAAGAGGTTTTTAATTAATTCGTAGGATAATAGATATCTTAAGGTTTATAAATTTATTGGAAATTCTTTATAGACACAGTCTCCCCACCGGAGAGATGTCAAGGTGTGCAGGATTACAAAAAATGGATGATGTAGAGCAGACCCCATCTCGTTGTTAGGGCGACCTATTTCATCCCTTTTTTTAATATCTTGTGGAAAAGTCTCCAAAAGGCCGTTTCTCCGCCGGAGGGATAGTGAAAAGAGTGTATGAGATTCTTATCCACTATAACCCCACCCGGCATAATACGAGCACCATTCACTGCCAGTAGAATGTAATCACGAGGTCGCGTTTGCATTCTACCACTACTCCGACAGCGTTATTCCACCCGAAATGGGGCGTGCTCTAAACCACCTACAGTTGTAGGGTAGGCCCCATCATCTCGTTGTTAGGGCGACCTATTTCACCCCTTTTTTTAATATCTTGTGGAAAAGTTTCCAAAATGCCGTTTCTCCGCCGGAGGGATAGTGAAAAGAGTGTATGAGATTCCTATCCACTATAAACCCACCCGGCGTGGCACGAGCACCATTCACTGTCAGTAGAATGTAATCACGAGGTCGCGTTTGCATTCTACCACCACTCCGACAGCGTTATTCCACCCGAAATGGGACGTGCTCTAAACCATCTACAGTTGTAGGGTAGGCCCCATCATCTCGTTGTTAGGGCGACCTATTTCATCCCTTTTTTTAATATCTTGTGGAAAAGTCTCCAAAAGGCCGTTTCTCCGCCGGAGGGATAGTGAAAAGAGTGTATGAGATTCTTATCCACTATAAACCCACCCGGCGTGGCACAAGCACCATTCACTGCCAGTAGAATGTAATCGCGAGGTCGCGTTTGCATTCTACCACCACTCCGACTGCGTTATTCTACCCGAAATGGGGCGTGCTCTAAACCATCTACAGTTGTAGGCCCCATCATCTCGTTGTTAGGGCGACCTATTTCGCCTTTATTTTAATATCCTATCAAAAAATGTCCGTAAAAAGGCCGTACCCTCGCTGGAGGAATAGTGAGAGAGTGTGTGGTATTCTTACCCACGAGAAAACCACTGTACCTACCAGCGCCTATTACCAGAGTTGTAAGGTCATGTTTACATTATACTGCTCTGTAGAGTTAGGGCAGGCCCCATCTCGTTGATAGGGCGACCTACTTCGCCCTACTCAAAAGTTGGCAGCCCTGGCGACAACGTAAGTGTAGTGTCACGTAGTATATTACCATGTACCGTGATTGTACAGTCGACAAAGAAATTGACTTCTATGTTGTATATATGAAGATTTATTTCCAAGAACAGGTGTAAATCTGTATTAGTGCATGAGGAACTTATTGGAGATTTCTCAAAAAAAAAAAAACATCACGTATTATCTATACAAATTTATAAATGAGAACGTGTGTTTGTTTATCTATTTATTAATATTGCGACGACAAACGCCTGAATGCATCTGTTGAAAAACATAAATATAGATTGTTTTACGCGGACGGTCATAGGCTGTCTTTGTCTAAGAAAAGGCAGACAAAATTGCGAGTAAAAGCTAGTTAATCTATACAAGTAAATAAAAGAGTCAGTTTCAAATGTATAATTTTTAATTTGTTACTTGTTGTTTAGACTTTAATTAAACAGCTAATCTGAACATAGTTAAACTAAGTTTGTCAAGATGTTTTTTGTACAACGTCTTATTTTTAATCATGTAGATGGCGCTATATATATAAATAAAATTTTTTTTGTTATTGAAATAACCGTTTTTTACAACATGCATATGAATATTTTACAACAAAATTTATTACAATTTTTGTCTGTCTGTCTGTTTGTTCCTCTAATCTCTGAAATTTTTTTAACGGGACTGTTTTTAGCTGATGTAACAAGAAGTATCTTAGGCTACTTTTATTTGAAAAAAACTTGTATTTTAGAAAATAAAGTTAAATTCCACGCGGACGAAGTTGCGAGAACAACTATTAAAGAATAAATAAAGAAAAAATAGAGGATAAGCAGCTAACGAGTAAACGGGCGAAGTTGCGACAGAACAAGTTGATTAACTAACTCCGTGGTAATGTTACAACGTGACAGGAACTGCTACCACGTAGATCCGATGGTACAATTAAAAGCGGAAACTGAAGCGGACGCGGAATATATATCTTAACAATTCGAATGGCAGACAAAGTGGCCGGAATATAATATGGTTATCACGTTATCAATACACCCGTGATATGGCACGTGTTGCCAATGAGAATACTAAGATATTGTCTCATATGTAATTTAATAAATATCTACCCTAAACTAAAATATATATATTTCTAATTATGGCAACGGCTAAACTTGTGTATCTATTTCCATATTATGTCGTATGGTATTTTGTTTTTGATATAAATACAATATTTATTTTGCCATTCGCTCCATTTATAGCATGGGTTCAGGGAGTCTTTGCGAGAGTGCTTTAACGGAATCAAATATCCTCACCGTTGCTTCTCAATATATTTATGAAAATATCATGTATGCCAGGAAGAATATAGACAGTTTCAAAAGAGTTAGTGATTGCACTAATAAAAGCTTACGTAACAATAACAAACTGATTTTACCTAAATGTCGTTTATTAAAGTTAAATTCGTTTTATGGCAATTGCGTAAGGTTTTACAATAAAATACCAGAGTCTGTTATAAATCTGCCAGAAAAAAGATTTAAATGTCAAATAAAACACTTTTAATTTGTTAATTCGTAAACGATAATAATGTTTTTGTAGAAAAAATTTAAATACATATGTAGCACTGACAATATTATCTCATTACACTAATAATGAGTGCGTAGCGATTTCTATGTTGATTATCGCATGCCTCTTACTTGTTACACTGTAATTATTTATAATCTATTAAAAAGAGCAACACACAAGTTTCTTGCTCATTCTTCTTGTGATGAATCTATATATATAGAATCAAAATATGACTATTCAAAAGTGCTTGTAATGAGTTTATTTGAATAAAGATTATTTCTATTCTTTCTATTCTTTCTAATGGGGGCCCCATATTTTAAAATTGGCCAATAGACTCAGTTCAGCTGCATATGCAATTAGAAGAATTAGGCAATTACGACGGCTAAACTTGTATACTTTAGTTATTTCCATAGCATTATGTCATATGGTATACTACTGTGGGGTAAAGCAGCCGATATAAATACTATATTTATTTTACAAAAGAGAGCCATACGTTCTATTTATGGTATGGGTTCAAGAGAGTCATTACGTCAGTGTTTTAAAGATTCAAATATCCTCACCGTTACTTCACAATACATTTATGAGAATATCATGTATACACGGAAGAATTTAGAGAGTTTTAGAAAACTTAAAGACTGTACAAATAGAAAAAATAAAAATAAATTAATTTTACCTAAATGCCGCCTGCACAAAGTCAGTAATTCATTCTATGGTAATTGCGTAAGATTTTATAATAAACTGCCAGAAAAATGACAGAGAGGCAATTCAAATCTTATATTAAACAATTTTTGTGTAAGAAAGCCTATTACAGGATAGACGAATTCATAGACGACAACATATCAAGTAAATAATTAGTTTATTAGCATACAACGTTATAATTTAATTTTGTCATTGCTTTCTTGATTTAATTTAGAAATATGAAAGCGTAGCGGTTTTTGTATTGATTGCCGCATGCATTCTTATGTAAAATGTGAATACTATAACTATCAGATGGCAATTGTAAGTAGCTTTGACGTAGTCTATGTTTTGGTAGGCAGCACTAAAATGTCCAGACTTGTGGCGAAGCGGACGCGGAATTGTGACTCTTAAAATATGGTCGAATGATGCATCCGTCATACTCGTGAAGTGCTTGCCGGACTGGTCTGCTCTAATCAGTACTGAGCTTATTAATTGTTCATCACAGTTGGTTATATATTCAATATTTTTTCTATTTGAGTATTTAATTGAATTAATAAATTAATTAACTCGTGGTTTGTATTCACACACTTAAACTTAAAAATGTAAAGTAATAATAAAATTATTTAAAAAGAAGTTTCTTGCTCGTTCTTCTTGTGATGAGACATTTCCGAACGAGCGGTAGATTAAAAAATTAATGACTATTCAAAAGTGCTTTAATGTAAGTTTATTTGAATAAATGATTTTCTATTCTATTTTCTATTCTTTTTATTTAAAAACATCAATCAAACAACAACAAATTAAGAAATTGCGTAAGGTTTTACAACAAACTGCCAGAGTCTGTACTCAATTTGCCAGAAAAAAAATTTAAATGTGTCATAAAATATTTTCTTTGTAAAAAAGCTTATTATAAAATTGAAGAATTTATAAATGATAATGTTTTTGTAGAAAATATCTAACTTAAAATTCATAGCGCTGACAATGTTATCTTATTGAACAGAGATTAAGTGGTAGCGGTTTTTATGTTGATTGTCGCATGTCTAATCCTTGTTCTCAAGTAAATCTAGTACCTAGTAAATCAATATTTATTTAAAAGAGAAGAATAAAATATTTATTTTATTTATTTGTGATGAATCTGCATTCCGAATAAGCGGTAGAATAAAAAAGTTTGACTATTCAAAAGTGCTTATATTAGGTTTATTTGAATAAACTTTATTTCTATTTCTACACGGAAGTTTCTTTTACATTTTTCTTGTGGTGAAACTGCGTTACGAATGAGCGGTAGCATAAAAAAATAGACATTAAGTTTATTCGAATAAAGATTATTTCTATTTTTACAATAAGCTTGACGGCTACAATAGATGAGATTCAGGTACCTCGGTAGATGACTTTTTACTTGTCTGTCACTGGTATTTACATAGGCAATAGTCGTGTAACCGCTAGCGTTTATGACTTAAATACGATTTGAATAAGTACGGTCTGAATGTTCATATTTATGTTTAACATTATGGATAATTTAAATTTAAATTAAGTGACAGATAGTTTACCTGTACACTTTAGATTTAATTACATCTTCAGCATTAAGATTTGGTTTTAAGAACGCCGTATCTTTCCTTAACTTTTCTTTAATATCTTTAGATATAATAAAATTGTGCCTAGACGAAAACTTTTCTTTTTTATCTTTAGGTATTTATATTTTATGGATCCATAATCCATAAAAAATAAATACCTAAAGATAAAAAAGAAAAGTTAAGGAAAGATACGGCGTTCTTAAAACTAAATCTTAATGCTGAAGATGTAATTAAATTCTAAAAATACCATTTAATTAAGATGTAATTAAAACGGGTGCACCCGTCGCTAATGATTTACGCTGGCGGGGCACCAGTGGATGATAAGATGAAAATGAGGTCATGACAGATAGACAAGCGTCAAATAAACCAGGAATTTATCACGATGGTTTCCAGGGGGAACCGCGTGGAGGTCAACCTGACATGGTACATGCTAGTAATGGAGTCATGAGTCCACGTTACTAACAATCCCATTCACCTTATTGTTACATATTGTAAAATCGCGGCGAGTGTTTGTTTGTCAATGTTTCGCATAATATATATATAAATATTGGTAATTGTATATTTTGTGTGTGTGATAATTGTAAAAATATTTGTAATATATCAACATATAAACTGAATAGGATTGAAAAAAACTACCATCCACCCTTTGGGTGGTAGTTTTTTCAACCTTGTCCAGCTAATAATAATAATAATAATAATCTCAGGACAATTAACACAGCGCCATCTAGACCCAAGTTAAGCCAGCTAAAGCTTGTGTTATGGGTACTAGATAACTGATACAAATACATAGATATTTTTTTTTAAATACCCAGACCGGTATAAACAATCATACTCATGAATACAAATATTTGTACCGTGCGAGGAATCGAACCCGCGACCATCGGTCGTAAAACGATGTGCTAGACCGCTAGGCCACCGACGTCGTCATAGAATAGAATAGAATAGAAAATCATTTATTCAAATAAACTTAATTTAAGCACTTTTGAATAGTCCTAACAATTTGTTTTTTATCTACCACTCGTTCGGAAAGCTGTCTCATCACAAGAAGAACGAGCAAGAAACTTGTGTGTTGCTCTTTTAAATAATCCTTGTAAGTTTACATTTACAAGTTGTGAATACAAACTACCAACAAGCACTAATTTTTGGGTCAAATATAAATATGCAATAAGATTAAAATAGTGATAAGAGCAGACCATCTAAAAGCATTTCACGTTATGATTATGTATGTCATATTTTAGGGAGCCCAATGACCCGGCCCACCACGCGTGTAATTTTAGTGAGCATGACTACTCATTCCACACGACCACGTCACAGCTACAAAAATTACTATATGGTAGTTACAGTATCATCATCATCATCATCATCATATATCAAGAAAGCAGTATGAAAATTAAAATTATAATCTAATTCATATTATATTCATCAAAATAGTTGATCTAAAAATTTACGTTATATTATGTATGTCATATTCATCATCGTGTAATTTGTAGCCTATGTGTTATTTTTATGTATCATCATCATCATCATCATCATCACCATATTGCAGTCCACTGCTGGACATACGCTTCTCTTAAAGCACGCTACTAAGCAGACCTTGAGCCTGATTCAGATGTATAAGTTATTGTAAAATTTCATTAAAATCCATTAAGAAGTTTTTGCGTGACAGATTAACAAACATTCATCCATCCACAAACACAAACATCCTCGTTTAGTATATATGTACTTAAATTGATCATACATCAGCTCTTGAGTAGCCATAATCGATACATATAAAAAAAGCGGAGTGTCTGTTTGTAATACTGAATTTTTATTACATGCATATGAATATAAATATATAATATAAATACACCAAAATAACATTTTTTACAATTTTAGTCTGCCTGTCTGTTTGTTCCAGCTAATCTCTGCAATGGCTAGACCGATTTTGACGGGACTTTTTTATTGGCAGGTGGCTAATGTAATAAGGAGTAACTTAGGCTACTTGTATTTTAGAAAATAATATTTTAGAAAAATAAAGTTAAAATCCATGCGGACGAAGTCACGGGTACAGCTAGCAGTTCAAATAAAAATACAAAAGAAGAAATAAAAATAAAACTTTATTTGAACTAATTTAATATAAGTGTTTTTAAATAGACATCTTGTTATTCGCTCATTTGAAATTCAGATTTAGCACAAAAAGAATAAGCTAGAGACTCGTCTGTTTCTCTTTTAAGTAAATGTTGTTCGAATTTATATTAATACTAGCTTTTGCCCGCGGCTTCTTTCGCGTTAATTTATCCCCTTGGGTGTGGAATTTATCAAAATCCTTTCTTAAGTGATGCCTACGTCATAGTTGCTTTATGCATGCAAAGTTTCAGCCTGATCGGTTTAAAATTGACAAAGTTTCATACAAACTTTCATCCCCTAAGGAGATAAAATTATCCTACCTCCAAGGGGATAAAATAGGGGATGAACCCCTATTTTATCCCCTTGGAGGTAGAATTAATCAAAATCCTTTCTTAGCGGATGCCTACGTCATAACATCTACCTGCATGCCAAATTTCAACCCGATCCGTCCAGTGGTTTGGGCTGTGCGTTGATAGATCACTATGTCAGTCACCTTTGAGTTATATATATTTAGACTAGCTGACCCCGCAAACATTGTTTTGCCATATAAATTAAAATCACTATTAAAAAATTAGGGTTCATGCTAGAAGGATGAAAATTTAGGGTTGTATATATTTTTCAATCCTAAATAAAATGAAAAAAAAAATAATATGTCGAAAAAATATATTTAGGGGTGGATATATCCCTTACCACTTAGGGGTATGAAAAATAGATAGTAGCCGATTCTCAGACCTGCGGAATATGCATATAAAATTTCATAAACATCGATTCATAAAAAGCCGTTTGGGAGGAGTGTGGTAACTAACATTGTGACATGAGAATTTTATATATAAGAAGATTTTGTGTGAATACAAAGTACTAAATAACAATAATTCAATAAACTAACATTAAAAATACAAATACATAAGTAATCAAAATCAGTCATAGTGATTACAGTAGACCAGTCCCTAGAAGCAGCACCTGTTCTTTTTTTTCGGACTACTCTAATGCTGTTGGCCGCAGCTGGCCTTTACAGCTTCACCGGGCGATAGGGGGCGAGTGCAGATGGCACTCCAAACCAAAGGAAGGACTTATGGAGCGGCTGAAGGCCAACTCCCGCCTGACGGATACGACTTTAGTCTGAGGGCACCGCTAGGGGTTCGAACCTCGGCTCAGGCGTCGTAATTCCGATCACTGTTTGATTTCGATGCGTCTTTGAATATAATAAATGAATAACAACTTTTATACATATATATGTTTCTTGTATTTGCTGGAATTTATTATACTCAAAGACCTAGACTATTGTACTCGCGACTTCGTCCGCGTGGAATTATTATTTTTTTTAATAAAAGTTGCCTACCTTAATCCTTTATACATCAGTAACCTGCCAAAAAGTCTAGCCATTTCAGAGATTAGCCGGAACAAACAGACAGACAGACGGACAGACAGACAAAAATTGTAAAAATAAAAATTTTGGTGTATGAACCTATGAACATTTAGGGGGATGAAAAATAGATGTTGGCCGATTCTCAGACCTACTCAATACGCTCACAAAATTTCATGAGCATCGAGTCAAGCCGTTTCGGAGGAGTATGGGAACGAAAACTGTGACACGAGAATTTTATATATAAGAAGATTACTGTCTGTTTGTTCCGTAAAGTACAGCTAGTTAATTTAATATATATAGTACTATGCCTTAAACCCACAAAAACGAGGTAAAACCAAACGTTATTTATAAACTCTAAATATAGCAATAATTAGTTCAAAACGTCTTCCAGAACCGTAGTTACCACCAATAACTGTGTCTGGGAAATCACCTGAATTTCACCTAACTGTTCTAATTAGCGGCGTTATAGCGCAGTTAAAAGTAAGTTCAAACGGTCGGTTAACGGTTAAACCGAGTTTTGTTAGCGCGGCTCGAGTTTAAATTCAGAGTCGGATTTGGTTTCAGTATTACCGCGTACGTGATTATTTCAACTGAAGTTTCTTATTTCGACAAGATTTTATTATTAACTAGCTGTACACGCGACTTCGTCCGCGTGGAATTTAACTTTATTTTTCTAAAATAAAAGTAGCCTAAGTTACTCCTTATTACATCAGCTATCTGCCAAAAAAAGTCCCCTCAAAATCGATACAGCCGTTTCAGAGATTAGCCGGAACAAAGAAACAGACAAAAATTGTGAATAATGTTATATTGGTGTATGTAGCATATTTATATTCATAGGCATGTAGTAAATAACCGTTATTTCAATATTACAAACAGACACTCCAATTTTATTTACATGTATAGATAAATTATTATTTTATTAGTTATTAAGTATACAATAATAAATAAATAAATAATCCCGGACAATTAATACAGCGCCATCTAGTTCTACGGTAAGCATAGCTTGTGCTAGGAGTACTAGACAACTGATATAAATACTTAGATTTTTTGTAATACATACATAATACCCAGATAAAGACAAACAATCATACTCATGAATACAAATGTTTACACCGTGTGAGGAATCAAAACTGCGATTAATGGAAGTAAAGCGGTGTGCTAAACCAGTAGTTATAAGCTTAGTCATTATTAAGTATGTTATTAAATTAAATAGGTACTATAGGTTTTAAACACCTACAGACACACTATAGATAAAACATATATAAAACCAAAAACTAGATAAAAAATCATCTATAATAAAAACACTATGGGACATCCTATGTGGCTATAACCCACTTATGCATAAACGAAATATCTCCTTTGGATAGTTAACACTCTTTCCCGAGGAGATAAAAACCATCACTCCTAAGAATATCCTTCAATTCTTGCCCCTGACTCTTTGTATCGATGGGCTGGACGGATCTGGCTGAAATTTGGCATGCAGGTAGATATTATGACGTAGGCATCCGCTAAGAAAGGATTTTGATTAATTCTACCTCCCAAGTGGATAAAATAGGGGATGAAAGCTTGTACGAAACTTTGTCAATTTTAAACCGATCGTGCTGAGACTTTGCATGTATAAAGCTACTATGACGTAGGCATCCCCTAAGAAAGGATTTTGATAAATTCCACCCCTAAGGGCATAAATTAACGCGAGCAAAGCCGCGGGCAAAAGCTAGTTCAATAATAATCCCATTAAGATTTCATTGTAGGTACACAAAAATAAAACACTGAGTAATCAAAATATTTAATACGGTAATAGAACCCACAGCCATTGAAAATGAGGTTCTAAACCTCTACACCACTGAGTGCGTATAAATATTTAAACAAAACAGTATCAGACCGCACGCCGGCGGAGGCTCGTCCCAATTTTATATGATTCCGAAATTGTCGGTTCAGAATAATCGGTTTACGGGAATTACCGGTAAAATTATTGTGTCGTTATTTAAAACCGTATACGGTACATGCTGTGTGCGTTATCTGATTATGTTTAGATAATCCATATGGTTTATATAAACACTAGCTGTGCCCGTGGATTCACCCGCGGTAAATTTCAAAATTAACAAAGAGTTAAACACATTACAGATATATATATAGTTATTTATTCACGTTTTGATTTTAATTATAAAGTTTCTAATGTAAATATTAATAAATGTAGGTATAATCATTATATTTAATTATCTAGTTTCTTTAATCAAATTCATTTAAACAATTATAGGATACGTTGAATTTTATTGGAATTTGTCTGCAATAATTATATCTAAATACCAATCTTCGAATATAATGTAACAAACTTTGGAATCTACTGTTAACCTTTCACTTCAACGGTTTCGGAATGAATACTCAACAAAAAGAATCTGCATTATAAGATGGCGTTCTAAAATCGGTAAAGTAGTATTAGTGGGGACGAGTGCGCCGCTAGCGTCATCTAGTTTCACAATATTACAACTGCGGGTAATTTTAATAATTAATACTGCTTTGGCGTTGGTGCTTGCTTCCAGCGCCATCTATATCCGGAGCTAGCGATAACATTCGGTCATCCTGCTAACGCGTTCGTCCTCGGACAGCGTTAAAGTCTGATGCATGATCTGAGAACAAATTATAACCATTATTTGATAGTTTTATTCATGTAATCGGTAATATAAATATTCTTTTAACTTTTTATTAATGCCCACGATTGCTCAAACATCCTGCAGAGAGCCAGGTAGCAGCGAAAGTAGTTATTCCATCGGCGGCCAACTAATCCCGCCATGGCTTGAGCTAGATGATTCCAGATCATCTCAGCTGTGTATCGCCATGTGTACTACGGTGTTCACTTTTGGATCTCCGCATACATACTATCCCCTCACTGCAGGAATTAGGCGTTCGAAGAGAATGCATTTGACTATATATGACATATTATATGTGTTTGTGCAAGTATAAAGAAAATAAAATTAGGCAATAATAATAATCAAGATGTTCAGGAATGGAACATAATTATATACCACCTTAAATGTTGATAACATTCGGTTCTTTAACGTCCGATATACGTATCCACGGTTTCATGTTTTCTGCACATGAAATACCTTCATAACGCTTTGAAGTTCGTTCCGATCCTCTCATATCGGCGATTTTGTATCTATCATGTCCGAGTACTTCCGTAATTTGAAAGGGACCCTTGTAAAGCGGCATAAGTTTAGTGCTCTGCCCGTTATTTGAACAGCTTGGTACTTTGATTACCACCAAGTCACCAATGCTGTATAAAGGAGCTTCTTTTCTTTTCGCATCAAAGATCTCTTTTTGTCTTTTTGCATCTTTTTGTATATTCATGTCTACTTTGTTTCTCAATGCCGTGAGGTCAACCGTTAATTCTGTACTGTCATCAATAATACCATCGCTATTCGTACGAATTCGGTATCCAAAGAAAACCTCACTAGGGATGGCAGACGTGGTTTTATTAATCGTGCTATTTATTCCCTGTTGTATGCTAGTGATTTGTTGATCCCATTTATTATTATCAGTGTTTGCACCCAAACTCCGCAATGCCTCTAAAATGGTTAGGTTATATCGCTCAACCTGACCATTTGAGCGTGGTATGGCAGTAGCAATTACATGATTTCTAATATTCCTTTCAGTACAAAAGGCTGTGAAGGCTTTAGAAGTAAAAGCACTTCCCGCATCACTAATCAGTCGTTTAGGATTTCCGAATACTTTAAATATTTTATTGAGCTCATTTATGACAACTTGAGATTTCGTATTTCTAACAGCCGAAATGAAGACAAATTTTGTGAACGAATCGACAATAACTAAAATGTATGAATTTTTATATGTAGATTTTACAAAAGGCCCTACATGATCTAAGTGTAACGTATGGAATGGCGGGGCATATTTTGGGATTGGGTATAACTTACCGGGTTTTTTTCCATGGATGTTTTTATAATAGATGCAATTCAAGCAGTTTTTAATATATTTAGAAACTGTTCTTTTACAGTGAGGGAACCAATATTTAGATTTTATCCTTTCTAATGTCTTATCTACTGCAAAATGTCCTATGTCGTCATGGTTAGCTCTAATTATTTGCCAGACACACCGTTTAGGTACCAACCATCGCCTACCATACTCTGTTCTTCGGTACACTTTATTTCCGAGTAATTCGTATTGATTAAAAATAGGTTTATTTGTCTCGGCCTCCCCTGATAATAATATTTCTCTAATGCTACAAATGTTTGGGTCTTGTAATTGGACAGACAACATCCAATCACCTTCTGTTATGGACATAACATTATCAGAGTCTACGAAAACATCCTTTTGAACTGGATTGCGACTAAGTGCGTCTACATGTTGCATTTGAGTACCTGGTCTATGTACTATCTCAAAATTAAATTCCTGCGTCTGTAAAACCCACCTCCCTATCCGTGGAATTATCTCTTTTTTAGTTAAGGCGTATCTCACTGCATTACAGTCCGTAATAATTTTAAATTCCGTACCAAGCAGATAATGCCGAAATTTTTGTAAGCCTGTCACAACTGCTAATAATTCAAGCTCAAAGGAATGGTATCGTTTTTCATCACTACTTGTTTGTCGACTATAAAAATGAACTGGTTTTTCACCATCGTTTGTAACTTGAGTCATTATGCAACCTACCCCCTCGCGACTAGCATCTGTATATAAATTAATTGGTAAATTAGGATTAAAGATTTTCAAAACAGCATTATTAATAAGAGACTTTTTAATATCATTTACAGCTTGTTCCTGTTGAGGGCCCCATTCCCAAACTGCATTTTTCTTTAACAAACTGGTTAATGGACTACACAGAAGTGCACATTTCCTGATAAACTTTCTGAAATAGTTTATTAATCCCAAGAATTGGCGTAATTGATGTACGGTCTTAGGTGTAGGGAATTTTTCAATTGCCTTTAATTTTTTTGAACTCGGACAAATCTTATCTTCAGAAATATCATATCCTAGGAATGTAATACTATTTTGAAAGAAAGAGCATTTTTCAATGTTAATTGTTAACCCATTATTTTGTAGAATTTCAAGTACTTTTTCTAAACACGTTATATTCTCTTCTAAAGTCTCAGTTGCGACGAGTAAATCGTCCATGTAACAAATTACTTTTCCAAAACGTAAATTCCCCAAAATTGTATTCATTAATCTCTGGAAAATAGCTGGACCATTACTTAACCCGAATGGCATTCTTAAAAATTCAAAGTGTCCATCCGGTGTAATGAATGCAGTTTTGTGAATGGAGTCCGGTTTAATAGGAATCTGGTGGTACCCACTCTTTAAATCTAAAGATGTGAAGAATTTACAGTCACGTAGTCTGTCAATTAAGTCCTCAATCATAGGCATAGGGTATTTTTCTTTAATAGTAATTTTATTTAATTGACGATAATCAATACATAGTCGTTTTGCTCCAGATGATTTGTCCACTAATAAAGCAGGGCTTGCGTATGCGGAGTTACTAGGTCTAATTATCCCATTTTTAAGTAAGTCATCTGTAATTTCTCGCGTGATTCTCTTTTCAGCTTCAGCCATTCTATATGGCCTGTAAAAAACAGGTTTTGAAGAAGTGAGCACTATTTCCAATTCAACGCTATTGGTTTTTCCCAAAGTGGACAAATCATCCGAAACGCAACGTGGGTATTTTGAAATTATTGAATTCAAAATGTTCTCATATTCGTAGGGTACTTTCCTTTTTGTACTCGAGTTGACGTTAAATATATTTAAAGTTTCCGCTGATTTGAAAGTCAATGAACTTCCTATACGAGTATACATGATAGAACTATCTTCCGTAAAGTTACGACCTATTAATATATTGCATCCCCTAAGCGACTCTATTACATACATTACTATTACTAGTTCAACATTATCAACCTTTAGTGTGACTGCCACCGCTTTAGAAACTTGAGTGGATGTGTTGGTAGTGAACCCAACTAGGTTAATCGGAGAATTTAAGGAAAAGGTTTTCAATTTATATTGTTCAACTAAAGCACTGGTAATTAAAGAGCAATCACTACCCATATCAAAGAAAGCCTCACATTCCCAATTATTAACTAAGACTTTTTTATAAAATTTTTGTTTATTTTCACTTTCATTTATCATTTTTACTTCAGTTTCTAACTTGGGTTTTACTTTAGTTTTACAAGCTTTTTCTAAATGTCCAAACTTTCCACATGAAGTGCAGGAAACATTATCTTTAAGGGTACATTTAGTTCGTTTATGGCCTACTTCACCACAACGATAACAAGACCAGTTATTAAAATCGGTCAAGCTACTAGTAGGACGTTGAGGTTTTATAGAATCTGATTTGTTATCTACACTGGATACTGCATTGGATGTGTGTCTATTTGCAGGTTTTGTAACCGATTTTTCTGGCATATTCTTGTCAGGGCCAAGAGATACTGTATAAATTTTACCGTGTAAAAATGAGGCTAGGTCATCACAATAACGAAAGCTACCTGCGTCTGCCGCTGTATTAATATTGGGATCTCCAATTGATCCTACTATAATTGATATAATGTCTCGATCTCCAAACTCTAACTGTAACCTATCTATTTTCCCTTTTTGAGTGAAATAAAATTCGTATAAAGATTGATTAGGTAATGGTTTAGTTTCGATCAGATCTTTCAGTAACGCATACATATTCCGTTTGGTTTGAAAAGTATCTGATAATCTATCACGCCAATTTTTCCAACGCCAAGTAGTCCATGAGGTTTCATTTTTTTGCAGGGAATCTAACCATGTTTTAGCAGTATTTCTTAATTTTTGCAATGCTTGGAATTTGATCATACTATTAGCCCACCCAAAAGCACGAACATTAGCCTCAACCACTTTAATCCACATATCTACATCATCCACTAGTGGGTCAAATTCAGGGATTACTGAAGACAATACAGCATTTTGACTCACGGTTGGTGACCTCTTGCGGCGATGCCTTCTACTTCGTTTGCGACGGTTTCTTTTACGGCCAGTGCTTGAAGAATCAGATTCGATCGTTACTGACGTGCTCGAACTCGTAGACGGTGCCCGGGTGCGTTTGTGTTTTCGTCCCATGATGACCAACAAGCGTGAATATATACCACTTCTGATAACAAAGAGTTAAACACATTACAGACATACATATAGTTATTTATTCACGTTTTGATTTTAATTATAAAGTTTCTAATGTAAATATTAATAAATGTAGGTATAATCATTATATTTAATTATCTAGTTTCTTTAATCAAATTCATTTAAACAATTATAGGATACGTTGAATTTTATTGGAATTTGTCTGCAATAATTATATCTAAATACCAATCTTCGAATATAATGTAACAAACTTTGGAATCTACTGTTAACCTTTCACTTCAACGGTTTCGGAATGAATACTCAACAAAAAGAATCTGCATTATAAGATGGCGTTCTAAAATCGGTAAAGTAGTATTAGTGGGGACGAGTGCGCCGCTAGCGTCATCTAGTTTCACAATATTACAACTGCAGGTAATTTTAATAATTAATACTGCTTTGGCGTTGGTGCTTGCTTCCAGCACCATATATATCCGGAGCTAGCGATAACAAAATGTTGTTCAGATGCATAAACTATATTAATTTCGTCAAAATCCGTTTTTGCGTGAAAGAGTAATAAACAACCTTATGTACAGACTTACTTACTTACTTACTTACCTTATATACATACTTACAAACTTTCACGTTTATAATATTACTACATGAAAACCAGGCTTCGCTTGGGTGAAAAGTGGGTAGATATTTCTGTAGTCATCGGTTCTCAAGGAATATTAAAGGTAACCAAGGTGTATAAGTTTGTTATTTTATATAGAGGCTTTAGTACTCGAGCTACATACTAGATGGAGCTGTGTTAAAAGTAGACGTCGATATGGTTTCGTTGTATTACTGTGTATATATGTACGCCATTTTGTAAAAATCCCTTTTTAAGTTCAACAATCCAACATCGCTGGTTGTTTTATTTGTTAACACCCGAGGACGCTGTAGTAGTCCAGAGTTTAGTGTTGGGTTGTATACAAGGCATAGATTCGTAGCGCTTCGTTCATTGTGTTTAATAAATATAGTAAATAAAAAGTGCAAACGTTTTTATACTAATAATTTTTATCTTAAATCGACATTCAAAATAAATTTAATTGTTAATTAAATTTAACATATTTAAAACATATAACTTTTAAGGTTTATTCCTGCAAACCTCTTTGTGTTAAGCACTCTCTACTTTGCCAGATATTTAAAACCAATTGCTTCATCCAAACATCTTTCCCATTCTTGATTGTCAACTGGAAGTGAATAAGAACTTATTTTATTCATTTTAAGAAGAAAACATAGAACAAAATTTCCTTAAAAACACAATCAGCCTACATACAGACCTACTAAAATACTACTCACCATCTTTACAAAGAGCCCTGCACTGCACCCACTTTCCACAATTGTGACAATGTTTACCAAATGCAAGGAGATTCAGCTGTTAACTTAATTATACAGGAATCATCAAACAAAAGATGATGAAATATTATATGAAATACTCACGATTTTCAGCATAATGTGTGTAATCCAAACAAAGTAAATCACTATGCAAAACTAAATGACAATGACATACATACATAATATACGTAGAATATACCCCGATAGATAGAAACAATCATACTCATGAATACTAATTATATATCATACGAGGAATCGAACCCGCGACCATTGGAAGTAAACCGGTGTGCTAGACCGCTAGACCACCGAGGTCGTCGGTTATCACCATATAGCCCATCTCAGTACCTATCCCACTTACATGAAGTAAGAAATACATTGAAATCAAACGTTGAATCCATTTATAACGAATCCAACTATTCACTACATCCAAATTAATAGCAACAGATGACCCAGACCGATACAACAATCATAGTCCTAAATATAGAATGTTTTTATCGGGCGAGGAATAAAACCCGCGATCATCGGAAGCAAGCCAGTGTGGTAAACTGCTAGGCTATCGAGGTCGTCGGTTATCACCACATGGCCTATATACCTACTAATAATAATAATAATAATATATTGATTGATTTTTACTTTTAATTAATTTATAGGCCGTACTAATACTTTCTTCTATTCCACTTACATGAAGAAAGAAATACATTGAAATCAAACGTTGAATCCATTTATAACGAATCCAACTAAACATTACATCCAGATTAATTGTTACAGATGTATTTTGTCTCGCTCTAAAAAGTCGTCCTAGTCGAGATAGGGCATTCAAGTTGATTAGCGTACCGATAGACTGCCGGTGAATACCGGTAAATAAATCAGACTTAAATCCGACTAAACCTGAGGGTGGCCATTACTGTTTCTCTTTGATTTGTGTGCGCAATCCAGAGTTTTATATGGTAATAAACGGTTTTTTGTGCAATAGTGTACTGGGAATTCGATACATGATTTTGTCGTTCATTTTTAACCGACTCCATAAAAGACGGTGTTTATAAATTGGGCTATATTTTTTTTAAATTCATGTCTAAATCGATTTGATAAAACATGATTGAATATTAATGAGTATGATTTCAGATTAATCCTTTTTTTACGTTTATAGAGTCAGTTATTTTTTAGGTAAATTTCTTATTATTAGAAAAAAATTTTTTTTTTAATAGAAATTTAAATTTCTGAAATCTTTTAAATTCTGAAACTTCTAATTTTAATTGTTGTAGTTTTTGATATTTATATAACATATAATATAATAACCCAATCATTGTTTCAATTAACTTATATTCTTCCAAAATCACTCGTAATGTCCATAATCTCCAGACCCGTGAAGGATCACTGCTAGTCAATCCTATTTATTAATAAAATTTTTTAGAGGAATCGAACCCACAACCATCAGAAGAAAGGCGGTCTGCTAAACCACTAGACCATCGAGACTGTCAATCCTTGTAACACAACTACTACGAGTTTTCAGCATAAAAACTCCATAATGGCCATTTTTATTATGTTTCAGTTTATGAGATCGTAAATAATATGAATTACCGGTGTGTACGGAATGCAGATGTACCATGCGGGTTATAATAGGGATGGCCGGTTAAAAGAAACACATCGACATCGATAATTATATGTAGTGGTGTTGGATTACAAATCCTTATAAAGTAATAAATAAAATAGAGAGACTGTGACCATGTGACTATGACTGTGTGACTTTGAGACTGTGTGACTGTGACCATGTGACTGTGACTGTGTGACTGTGACTGTGTGACTTAGAGACTGTGTGACTGTGACATGTGTGTGACTGTGCAACTGTAGACTGTGTGTGTTACTGTTACTATAATAATAATAATCTCAGGACAATTCACACAGCGCCATCTAGTGTTAATGCTAAAGCTTGTGACGGAATGTGATACATATACATAGATTTTTTTTTCGTAAATACATACATATACACCCAGACCAATACAAACAATCATACTCATGAATAATAAAAATAAAATAAAAATGTGTGCTGTGCGAGGAATCGACTGTGACCATCGGACGTAAAGCGGTGTGTGGACCGCTAGACCACCGAGGTCGTCATACTGTTACTATATAACTGTGATTGTAGCTGACGACCACTGATGGTAAATTACAATAATGCCTTTAGATATATACTGCATCATGGACAACATCTAAATGTACAGCCCATCCTTTATTGCCATACTTTCGTTTCTATAATGTAAAGCTTGATCGATCCCCCATCCAATTCAAACGGCGATCGAAATTACGACTGAGCCGATAGCGGTGCCCTCATATACGGGAGTTGGCCTTCAGCCGCTCCATAAGTCCTTCCATTTTTTTGTTATCGTCCGGTGAAGTAAGCTGTGGCATTAGAGTACATACCTTTTAAAGTAAATTACCGCTTACAACACCCAGACTATTTCAGAGCTACCCACGCAAATAAATTTATAAAAAGTCTATTTAGGTGAAATTGTATTTCTCAAAAAAGCAATCTTATTTATGTACCAGCATGTATTATATATTTTTATCCAATTACAGTCTCTTGGGTATGTAGAACACTTGACCTGGATATTGAGATACCATCGGAGGAAAATTCAATTATTTAATCCAATTTGTTATTCAAAGAAATAATAAATCACAAACGTTTGCTCTTACAAAAAAGACGTTATATAAATACATCTAAAAACAGATGGGTGTCCTATACTAATGTTGTAAATATGAAAGTGAATGTTTGTTGCGCTTTCACGCAATAATTACTGAACCGATCATCATGAAATTTTTGTTCATGTTCTTGGAGATAGTAGAATGAATATAGGATACTTATTATTAAAGAAAACATTTTTTTTATAAAAAAAACAAAGGAGGTAGTAGAATTAACATTTATTTATTACAGATACTTTTTGTTAAAGAAAAAAACAAATATTTTTTATAAAAAACATAAAAAATCAACATTTTGTACAGCGGCAGCAGCTGGTTGCTCCTTTATGGAATAAACAAGCAAGGATAGAAATAGAAATAATCTTTATTCAAATAAACTTAATATAAGCACTTTTGAATAGGCAAGTTTTTTTTTATTCTACCGCTTATTCGGAATACAGATCATCACAAGAAGAATAAGCAAGAAATGCTCTTTTAAATAAATATTGAATTACTTATATTTAATTAATCAACATAGAAACCGCTACGCACTTAATCTCTGTTCAATCAGATAACATTGTCAGCGCTATGAATTTTAAGTTAGATATTTTCTACAAAAACATTATTATCATTTATAAATTCTTAAATTTTATAATAAGCTTTTTTACAAAGAAAATATTTTATGACACGTTTGAATTTTTATCTGGCAAATTGACTACAGACTTGAGTTTGTTGTAAAACCTTACGCAATTTCCATAAAACGAATTACTGACTTTCGTCAAACGGCACTTAGGTAAAACTAGTTTGTTGACATACCGTAATACATATACAAAAATTAATAGAAAACTGTACATATAATTATAGCTGTATCGTCCGCGACTTCGTCCGCATAAATAATGAGAAATGTTTAAAGACCTATCCCAAAAAAGGCCAAATAAAAAAGCTTTTTAGCTTTAAAAATGAGCACACAAATTTATTATTATTATTATTAATATCTCCGGACAATTCACACAGCGCCATCTAAAGCTAAGCAGAGCTTGTGTTATGGGTACTAGACAACTGATATAAATACATGGATGCTTTTTGTTTGTAAATAAATACATATTATACATAGAAAACACCCAGACCGATACAAACAGTCATACTCATGAATACAAATGTTTGTACCGTGCGAGGAATCGAACCCGCGACCATCGGATAGTAAAGCGGTGTGCTAAACCACTAGACTTATCTAAGTCTATATGAAATATGGAATGTGTCTATGTTGTCTGTAGGCGACCAGTTGTCATATAGGTAATATATGATTATTATACAAATGTAAATTATTATTATTGGCCGAAGGCGAAAAAGAGATGGATGGACTGTGTGAAAGATGATATGGTAAGAAAGGAAGTAAATAACGCGATGACTGCGAACAGGGATGAATGGAAGCGAAAAACATTACGACGACCACAAATAAATGGGATAAGGAAGAAGATGATGATGATAAATTATTATTATTTACGTATTTCATGCAAAGGCAAGTTTGCGCGTTTACCGCTAAAAAGATTCCATTTATCGTATCTCCTCTGTTTCAAGACACTCTCTGATGTGAAAATTCTCGAGGTCCTTGGCGTTGATGTATCCAGTGACGTTCAGTTTTGCGGTCATTTGGAGGACAAGGCTAAAACGTTGAAAAAAGCTTGGTGTTTGTGAGACGGTATTTCACGACGGCCCATCGCTTGCAATTATACAAGGCGCAGATCCGGCCGCACATGGAATACTGTTCTCACCTCTGGGCGGGAGCACCACAATACCAGCTACTTCCATTTGACCGCATTCAGAACCGAGCAGCCAGAATCATTGGTAAGCAACGTCTATGTGACAGACTCGACCCATTGGTTTTGCGGCGAGATAGATCTCTGTGCATTTTTACCGCATATATCACGGGGAAAATTGTTCGGATTAATACCAGCTGCTGATTTTCACCACCGTACCACCCGCCAGAAACTGAAATACCATCCTGATCATCTGGATGAATGGCGGTCTTCCACAGTGTGGTTTTCTAGAAACTTTTTACCTCGCACAACACACTGTGGAATTCACATTGTGGAATCACCTTCCAGCAATGGTATTTCCGAACCGATACGATATTGAAACCTTCAAGAAAAGAGCTTATTCCTTTTTAAAAGGCCGACAACGTACTTGCAATTCCCCTGGTGTTGCGGGTGCTCATGGGCGGCGGTAATCACTTACCATCAGGTGAGCCGCATGCTCGTTTGTCCCGTGTTATAAAAAAAAAAAACTAGGCCCATATCATAAATATCTTATAGACTAACATACATATTAATGATGGTTTAATTAAACAAAAAAACGCGATCGAAAAGTGTATTAAATGATGATACTGTGAGTACAGTTTGCCGAGATGAATATCGAGCGAGTTCCAGTAGTAGCAACAAACGAAGATGTGTGAAGGTAGACGCATATGTCTGCCCATAAAAAGATTTATTTATCATCTACCCCCTGCTCTTCAGTTTACCAGTGATCATAGTGGTTTTTTTTTTAATTTAAATACAATTTTCCACAGACATATTTGTCCGTGCCTTTTTTAATTTACTTTAATATTATTATATTTATTTAATTTCCACTTTTGTACAACTCCAGCCGAGATGTTACAATTTGCCTAACAGTGGCACCGAGGCAGACCTTATCCAGAACCACCGCTGGCCGGCCGGGTGAGTTGACAACATGCAGTGTCACCTATCTTTATTAGGAGCCAGTTACATTTACCAATATGCATATACAATTATATAAATCCTACACTACTACACAGTTTTGATCATGGTGGTTGAAACACTGCCGAAATATCGGGAACTCAGCAAATAAATATAAAACGTGGTAAGATCCCGTGATTTTTACTAATGATGAAATGATATTTTAAAATGAATATTGATCTTGTGTGTGGTCGCGCTACTGATGACGGCAATCCACCACGGTAGCGCCGATACACCACACCCTTCGGCCAGTAATCCTCCTTCATGATCCACCATAGCAGTACGTATTCACATACATAAGTTTCTTGCTCGTTCTTCTTGTGATGAGATCCACCAGATTAAAAAAAAATGTTATCACTATTCAAAACGCTTATTCACATATAGAATAAATATTCAAATAAAGTTTCTTGAACAGTCGCATTCCTGAGTATTCTTTTTTGTATAGGTCTGGTTATTTCAGTAACACTAAGAGCAATACGGAAGTTTCTTCTCGTTCTTCTTGTGCTGAGACAGCTTCCGAATAAGATATGGATTAAAAAAAATAACTATGTGCGGTTTATTAAAGTCTATTCAATAAAAAAATGGAGAGTTTGTTTGTAATATTGATATAACTGTTTGTATGCTACATATTCAAAACTGCTTAAATTAAGTTTATTAAATTATAATATATAAGTTTCTTGCTCGTTCTTCTTTTGAAGAGACAGCATTTCGAATGAGCGTTAGCTCTTAAAAAATCTATAACTATTCAACAGCGCCTAAGTTTATTTGAATAAAGAATTTCATCCTATTTAAATCATAACAAAGTCATAGAAAATTTTATCATACCTTCAACAAACGATTGTTAAACCGCCGTAATAAATTTAAAAGGCGAATTTCATCGTACATTTCATCGTAATTCCTACTAATTTTCCGGTTCATTTCGCAACAAATACCGGTTCAGAGACTGGGACAATTAAGCCCTGGACGTCGGTATGCGAACCGCTAAAATACTCAATTACCGGTGTATATGTTAGTCGATAGAACGCTGGAATTTGATAGGGTGCAAGCAGAGTCTATAATTTGCATAGCGATTTTGATTCATTGGTAAAACGAAGCTGTAATTTATATTTTTTAATAGCTGTTCTTGCGACTTCGTCCGCGTGGAATTTAACTTTATTTTTTTAAAATAAAAGTAGCCTAAGTTACTCCTTATTACATCAGCTACCTGTCAAAACAAGTCCCGTCAAAATCGGTCCAGCCATTTCAGAGATTAGCCGGAACAAACAGACAGACAGACAAAAACTGTAAGAAATGTTATTCTGGCGTATGTACCATATTTATATTCATAATGTAAGTTACTACTTAAACAGTTATTTCAATATTACAAACAGACACTCCAATTTTATTTAGGTATATGTATAAATTATTACGAACAAAAAAGTTTTTAAGGATAATGTTGATTACTTTTCATATATAAATAGAAATAATCTTTATTTAAATAAACTTAATACTGAATCACTTATTCGGGGTTCCACTGAAAATCAGCGTCGTGGATTTTGTCATGGCATAATGCTGAGATGTTAGGCCTATGTCCAGCAGTGGACGTCTTCCGGGCTGCGATGATGATGATGATGATGATGATGAATGCTGAGATGGGCCCCTTACATACACATCAGTACAGTGACGCGGTGACGATGCTCCGCTGTGGTGGATAGGAAATGCATTTTACTTTATTATTATTATTTATTATTCGTTTTTAATTTTTTTTTTCTGTATATAATGATTTCATCTCTAATTTAATGAATTGTTTTTTATTTACGTTTATCTTATATAATAATTTATATGCAGTTGTCTGCATCGTTTTTATTGTGTTGAGATGTGTGATGTAATAAATATTATTCTATTCTAATATAAGCACTTTTGAATAGTCATATATTTTTTTTATTTACCGCTTATTAGAAACACAGATTCATCACAAGAAGAATTGGCAAGAACTTACTTACGTTAATCTTTTATATAACATATTTTTTTCAATAAATACACATTAACAAGGTCTAGAGAGATTGATATTCAGATTATAACATATTCGATGTCTCGGTGGTGCTGCGGTTTAGTATACCGCCTTACTTCGGATGGACGCGGGTTCGATTCCTCGCACGGCACAAACATTTGTATTCATGAGTATGATTGTTTGTATCTGTCTGGGTGTTTTTCTATATAATATGTATGTATTTACAAAACAAATATCTATGTATATACATATATCAGTTATCTAGTACCCATAACACAAGCTTTAGCTAGCTTACCTTGAGTCTAGATGGCGCTGTGTGAATTGTCCTGAGATTATTATTATATTGTCACTATCTGTATGTAGCATATAATGAAGTGAGTGGGTTGTTGATTGAATAAAAATTCAAAATACAAAATTAAAAAATCATTTATTCATGTAGGACATTTTAGCCGCTTATGAACGTCAAATTTTTACATTATAATTTTATTTTTCCCTACCGTACTATCCATACATAATACCCAAAAGTATCGCCACATTCAACCCCTTCTTTTTAACAATTGATTTAAAACAACCCTATATATTATATCTTATATATAACAATATATATTGCTACAGATACATATTTCTAATAAAATACTTCGGTTTCAATTCCAGACGGTCATAAACTGAAATAATCGTAATGAAACTTCACTCGATTTTTGTGTACATTTGTTGTTTCTATAGAGATTTATTGAAACTGTATTACGTCTCGACTGGATCTCATGAATTTTGTTAAAAAATATATGTACTAATCCAGAATCTTTACATAGTATAAAATAAAGTCGCTGTCGCTGTCTGTCCATCCCTATGTATGCTTAAATCTTTAAAACTACAAAACGGATTTTGAAGCGGGTTTTTTTATTAGAGAGAGTGATTCAAGAGGAAGGTTTATATATATATATAATACATGTATACTCGTGCGAAGCCGGGGCGAGTAGCTAATGCAGAATATATTGTGCATAGAAAATACAATCGGACTCATGAGCACAAACGTTTACATCGTGCGAGGAATCGAATCTACGACCATCAATTAAAACTGTGTGCCAAAACAGTATCCACGTCTATTAATTATCTTATTATTTTTCGTAAAAAAAAAGGATATTTTGTCATTAAACTAATATACAGAATCATACTCATGAACGTTTCATTGTGCGAGGTATCGAACCCACGACCATCATTAACGGTATGCCAAACCTAATGAATAGATCTATCAATCGTTCTCTGTTAAGTAATAATAATAATAATATTTATTCTTGATACACATTTATATTTTTAATTTACTGTAGTACTACACTTGGCTCGCAGTCCTGTATCGTAGAAACAGGAATATCTAATTCTTCTCCATTAAAGAAAAAGAAAAAAAAAGATATTCCTCGTGGAAAATAGCAATGAAACACAATTCCCATTTCTAGTTATTGCTACATCGTTGATTAAATAGAAAAATGTCATGTTTCAAAATTAGAAACTAGAATTGCCTACTTATATATAAGTCAATTAAATTAACCACGCCGTCTTAATCATTATCTAAATACTTTTAAAATTATATATAATACTTCTATGTAAATTTAAAACTTTAAAGGAAAAAATAATTTAAATAAATTTATTATTAACTATTTTTTGAAAAAATACGAGCTGAGTTTCTTGTCAGTTCTTCTCATCTCGAAATCATTCCGAACTGACGGTAGATTTGACATATCATAAGAGTCTGTAATAGACCTACATGAATAAAAAAGAAAGATATTTTGAATTGAATTGAATTGAATGTAAAAGTCAATTAAATAGAAAAATGACATTTTTTTAAATTAGAAGCTAGAATTACCTCCTTTTATATAAGTCAATTAAATTAACCACGCCGTCTTAATCATTATATAAATACTTTTAAAATTATATAAATTTTTGTTAAAACTTTAAAATAAAAACTGATAATTAAAGTAAATGAAAAAACTTTAAATGCTTATCTTATAAAAAATGTATATGTTGAATAGTGCCGTGTAATAATATATTGTATTAATATAACAATAAAACATAATTTCCATTTCTCGTTATTCCTACATATAGCCGGTGTATTTCAAACTATATAGTGATGTATTGTTCTGTAGTGTAAGCTATATTACTATAAAGTTTCATTATAATCTGGTCAGTACCTTTTGCGTGAAAGAGTAACAAAACTCCAAATTCATTTTTTTTTTATTAAAAAAAGATAGTTACTCGTTGAATCGTAATTTCCATTCCTCGTTATTACTACCTATAGCCGGTGTACACTCAGTAAGTCCTCTCTCTCTCTTCCTGGCTATATATCCCACATGGTGGTGGGGTCAGCTTTCCCTATTTTTGTCCGCCACTTTATCCTGTCCCGGACAGTCCGTCCGACTCAGTAAGTCCAAATGCAATATTGTATTTGTGCATTTCCGATATGAAACTGTAGGAATGTTGACCCACATAACGCTAACTTAGCTTTATGACTTCTGAACGGGTCGCGACGTAAGATATGAGCACTTTTGAAATATTTCTTGCTGTTCACGACAATATTATACAGTAGCTGATCCGCGCAATTTCGCCTGCATCACACTTTACGTTTATCATTATATTTATCCCAATTTACATAATATCCTTTTAAATTATAGCTTATTCGTTGTTCTGTTATATAAGCTATATTATTGTAAAGTTTCATCAAAATCCATTCAATTTTTGAGTGAAAGTAGCTGATCCGCGTAATTTCGTCCGAATCACACTTTAAGTATATTGCACCCAATTTACATAATATCCTTTTAAATTAGCTTATGTATTGTACTGGTGTGTAAGCTATATTATTGTAAAGTTTCATTATAATCTGGTCAGTAGCTTTTGCGTGAAAGAGTAACAAACCTCCATACATTCATACATACTCAATAACTTTCACGTTTATAATAGCCAAGTTACTCCTTATTACATCAGCTGCTAAAAATAGTCCCGTCAAAATCGGGACATCCATTTCAGAGATTAGCCGGAACAAACAGACAAACAGACAGACGGACAAAAATTGTAAAAAATATATTTTGGTATATGTACCATATTTGTATTCATATGCATGTAGTAAAAATGGTTTATTTCAATATTACAAAGACACTCCAGTTCTATTTATATGTATAGATTATGGTTGAAAATCGACTCCTAGGCGGCCATTACTTATTCTTATTTTACTCATCTTTAAATCAAATCAAATAATTTATTCGCAGAATATAGTCCTTATACCTATGTGTATACAATATTAAATATAATGTTCAGTGCATTCAGCCTGTATACAGGCGTGCAAATTTTTATATATTTTTTTTTATATGAATATATTTATGTCATTCTGATTAGTGTATAATTAAATTAAAATAAACATATCATTAGAATTATTGGCATATATAATTACTATAGATTATGCATTAAATTACTATATTCGATAAATTCTTTGACACTATAAAAACAATGTGCCAATAGCCATTTGGTTAAAATTAGTTTAAAAGCTCGCTCGTTCAACAATTTTATATTGTAAGGCAAATTATTGTAAAGAGAGACAGACATGGTCAATATATTTCTCCTGTAAATATAAAAAAAAACAAACTCATAGTTTTTTATTTTTCTTAAAACCTACAGAGAAGGTTACATTTCTAAACAGTATAGTTTCATTTTATTACTGCACAGTCTCGAAATCAATGACAATAAAGCTACCTCCTTTTTCGCTGAGTTTGCTGGATGCACGCTACGTCCGCCCAAATCAGTGAACAAATGGCAACTGGAAATAATATTAGAGTGTGCACAATTGAGTTTGTTGTTAGAGAAAGGAATATAACTAAAAATTCTCTGTATGGTTACAGAGCAGAAATACAGACTCTGGAGTCATTCTGAGTCTACTCCTTTTTTATATTCCACTTGCTTTTGCCCGCGGCTTCGCTCGCGTTAATTTATCCCCTTAGGGGAGGAATTTATCAAAATCCTTTCTTAGGGGATGCCTACATCATAGTAGCTTTATGCAAGCAAAGTCTCAGCCCGATCGGTTTAAAATTGACAAAGTTTCATACAAACTTTCAGCCCCTATTTTATCTCCATATGTATATTATGTATGTATTTACAAAAAAAAAGTAACACAAGTTCTGAAAGATAACTGAAGAACAATATCCGTTTAAGAGAATAATAGCCAGACATAAAGAAGCCATCTGGTCAACGTGTTAATACCAGCTAATAACATTTTATTACTAAGAGACTCTTATACACAGTCAGCAGTTAAATGTTTGTTATGATATAGCAGAAAAAACGTTATAACAGTTTTTAGAGCTGATAAGGTGATGTGGAATAATGTAAAAGATATCTTACAGCTCTGAGTTATAGCGCCATCTATTCCCAAGTTAAGCTAGTTGTTGTGTTATATTAAATTGCCATATAGTGTTTTAAATTTAAGTGAAGGCAAATTTAAGATACATGTAGAAAAAACACTTTCCTCTAAAGCTTATTATAAAATAAACGACTACTTAAATGACTACAATGTGTGGACTTAATTACAACTTCAACTTTTGTTATGAGGTATATAATTATTCCCATTGACATGGATAATGTAATAACATTAAAGAAACTTAATATAAATTTTGTAATGACATATTGTAAATTAAATAATGTAAATTTAATATTGTAATGGGTGAAAACTGTGATCGGTACAGCCTATGCTGTAAATAATATAATTGACGTAGTGGGGTAACCTGAAACAGTCATGCTCGCTATAAGGTTCAAACTTGTGGCGGCGTGGTGGGCCGGGTCGATGTGCTCCCTCTAATATGGTTGAGTACAATGATGGCTGGCTCATACGTCATACTCGTGAACGGGTGCTGCTTGAGGGGACTGGTCTATTCAGGTTGTGAACACTGATTAAATTTTTGTTCTTTGCGATAGCATATGCTGGTGGTCACTCTATTCTCCCAAATTTGAATTTTAATGACTGTGTATTATCATAAACATGTTCCACTATTATTTGAAAAAAATACGAGCTGAGTGTCTTGTCAGTTCTTCTCATCTCGATATCATTCCGAACTGCCGGTAGATTTGACATAAGATATAATAAATCATAAGAGTCTGTAATAGACCTACATGAATAAAGATATTTTGAATTTGAATTTGAATAGGTTAGTACCTATTCAAATTCAAATTCAAAACAACCGATATAAAATTATTTATTTATTTATTAAAGTCACACTAAGTGAACTTTACAGTTTCCAATATGCCTACTTAAGAAGATTGTATACATATACATACACTTATAAAACACCAATTAGACAAGGATTTTGATAAATTCCACATATCCTAAGGGGATAAATTAACGCGAGCGAAGCCGCGGGCAAAAGTTAGTATATATATTTCTGGGCTATCATTTAGATAAATATTATGTTTTTATAAGATAAGGTTGAAGATTAAGCAGGATAAGAGCATGAGATCAGCATCTTATGCCTTTGAAATGGCAACTCATTATTGATACCATAGATGTTAATATGATAACGTGATATAAGTGCTCTTTATGTATAGGCGATGGTTTTTTTATATATGCTCTATGACTAGCCGCGACTTCGTTCGCGTGGAATTTATTATTATCCTTTTTTTATCCTTACATTTTTTTTCTAAAAAAAATTAGCCTAAGTTACACTTTATTACATCAGCTACCTGCCAAAAAAAGTTCAGTCAAAATCGGTCCAGCCATTTCAGAGATTGGCCGGAACAAACAGACCAATAGACAGACAGACAAAAATGATAGAAAATGTTATTTTGGTATATGTACCGTATATATATTCTTCATGTAGTAAAAAACGGTTATTTCAATATTACAAACAGGCACTCCAATTTTATTTATATGTATAGATGTATAGATGTTGGTATGGTGCCCCTGTCTGGACTAACGGTTTACTCCCAGGGCACCAGTCATGGTACATATGAGCATGAGGTCAGGTCAGATAACTCATTGTAACAAATTGATCAAGAACGATCACAATGATTGTAAATAATAATAATAAATAATATCTCAGGACAATTCACACAGAGCCATCTAGTCCCAAACTAAGCAGAGCATGTGTTATGGGTACTAGACAACTGATATAATTTTTTTGCAAATAAATACATATTATACATAGAAAACACCCAGACCGATACAAACTGTTATGGAAGGAAGGACTGTATTAGGTCTGGTTAAAAATGAGACACGTTCCTAGATGAGGTAAAATAGGTGTAATCAGCTCGTTAGCAAAAATATATAAAAGACAATATGGCATAAGAAAACAAACGGTATATAAAAACAGAACGTCAAAATATAAAATTCAAATGTATATAAAAAACATAAAAACTATCAAAAAGGTTGCTATCGGCAACATCGTCCCCAATTTAGCTGATGGGTCACCGCACCAGCTTCTTGGGAGCTCAACGCAGTGTTCCGTCAGAGGTTTGATATCGATGAGACGTTGCCAGGGTGGACCGCCATCGTTGCCAGTGTGGACCGCCGAAACTCTGCCTTTAAGTCAGCTACCTCGAGGAAGGTTGCTCTCTAAAATTGTAATAGTATAATCAGCTCGCTAGCAAAAATATATAAAAGACAATATGGCGTAAGAAAACAAACGATATATAAAAACAGAACGTCAAAATATAAAATCCAAATATATATAAAAACCATAAAAACTATCAAAAAGGTTGCCATCGGCAACACAAACAATCATACTCATGAATACAAATGTTTGTACCGTGCGAGGAATCGAACCCACGACCATCGGATAGTAAAGCGGTGTGCTAAACCACTAGACCACCGAGGATGTCAGGTTACCAAGGGGAACCGAGGCCCATTAGAGGCCTTATTATTACTTAACTTATTTACAATTTCCAATTGCGTGGTGGGCCGGGTCATTGGGCTCCCTAAAATATGGTCGAGCGCAGTGATGGCTGGCTCATCCGTCATACTCGTGAACGAGTGCTGCTTGTAGGGACTGGTCTACTCTTATCTCTACGACTGATTTAATCTTATTGTGTTTTTATATTTGATCCTAAATAAATTAGTGCTGGTTGGTAGTTTGTATTCACACGTTTCGACTTGTAAAATGTGAACTAACAAGGATTGTTTAAAAGAGCAACATACAAGTTTCTTGCTTATTCTTCTTGTGATGAGACAGCTTTCCGAATAAGCGGTAGATTTAAAAAAATCTTGACTATTCAAAAGTGCTTAAATTAAGTTTATTTCAATAAATGATTTTCTATTCTATTCTATTCCAATAGTCAAATAAGGTTTTGAAAGTATTGACGTATCAATATTGGACTTTATACGCCACTCCCAAATATAGTGCATAGTGCTATATTATGATACCCTTTTAAAACACATCCGACAAACATTTTCAGTTATTCGGGACTCGTAGTGCAAACAGTTTGGTTAGGTGCCACCGACGCTGTTTATAGCGTCGGGTGCGCCTAAATAAACTGAGTTATGGGTCAAGTTATAAGCTTATAATATAAAACTTCATTAGCGTGTCATAGTGATCTTGACTAAATTAAAAAAAAAATCTAAGCTACAAACTCAAGGAAAAAATATTCACCGTTCTAGCTGCAAAAATGACGAATTTTGTATGCAAAATTTCATCCCCTATCTTATTTTACATACTTAAGGGTAATCTTATATAAACTTTGAATATCGTAATTATTTATATTTCATCAAAACCTTAAAAAATCAATTTCAAGCTTTAAAAATGACGATAGTTTCATACAAACTTTCATATCGCCTTTCAACACGTCACAACCCTTCTTGCGGTTTAAAAAGTACCCTATATCCTTCCTCAGGATCTAGATTAACTGTGTACTAAATTTCATTTAAATCGGTTCAGTAGTTTTGGTGTGAAAGCGAGACAGACAGAGCTACTTTCGCATTTACAATATTAAGTAAGGATTAGCTAGTAATCTTTAGTTTTTTTTATTTTATTATAATGTAATTGTACTTCCCCTGTTTTAAATAGGGGTAATTCGGCATGGAGGTAACGAGCGGGTACTACTGGACTCCTACCGGCTAAAACCCCAAGTTGTACCCCTACCGCTGGGCAAAGGGGATTGTTAGTAATATGGACTCATGATCCATTACTAGCAATGTACCATGTCAGGTTGACCTCCACGCGGTTCACCCTGGAAACCATCGTGATAAATTTCTGGTAAATATGTCACGATGGGCTAACTGACCCGACCTCATGTTCATCTGATCATCCTCCACTGGTGCCCCGCCAGCGTAAACCGTTAGCGCAGGCGGGTGCACCATTCCATTATCATCCATTAAAAAAAAATCTCTGCCGCTTATGGCCGAAGCTATAGGGTTTTTTTTCGAACTATTTTAATGCTGTTGTTGAGTTGTGCTCCCTCTGTGCTATCAGTTTATGCTGGCAGGGCACTAGTGTAGAATGATAAGGTCAGGTTAGTTGGCCGAACATGGAAAAATCACCAAGAATTTATCACGATGGTTACCAGTTGGAAACGCGTGGAGATCTGACATGGTATATTTCCATTACCATTACCTATATGTTATTCTGATGTATGAGCTATATTACTGTAAAGTTTCATTAATACTCGTTCAGTACTTTTTCCTTGAAAGAGTAACAAACATCCATCTGTAGTCACGAACTTTCGCATTTATAATATTAACTAGCTACACGCTCCGGCTGCGCTCGGGTGTACATGTATTATACATATAAACCTTCCTCTTGAATCACTCTATCTATTAAACCGCTTCAAAATCTGTTGCGTAGTTTTAAAGATTTAAGCATACATAGGAACAGACAGTGACAGCGACTTTATTTTATAATTCAAATTCAAAAATCATTTATTCATGTAGGACATTTTAGCTGCTTATAAACGTCAAATTTTTACATTAATTTACATTTTTATACTATTTAATGACTAGCTACTCGCCCCAGCTTTACTCGGGTGTACATGTATTATACATATAAACCTTCCTCTTGAATCACTCTATCTATTCAGAAAACTGCTTCAAAATGTCTTGCGTAGTTTTAAAGATTTAAGCATACATAGGGATAGACAGCGACAGGTACTTTATTTTATACTATGTATTGACAAGCTAATCACCCCGGCTTCGTTCGGGTGTACATGTATTATATATATAAACCTTCCTCTTGAATCACTGTATCTATTAAAAAAAACCGCTTCAAAATCTGTTTCGTAGTTTTAAAGATTTAAGCATACATAGGGACAGACGGCGACAGCGACTTTATTTTATACTATGTATTGACAAGCTACTCACCCCGGCTTCGCTCGGGTGTACATGTATTATATATACAAACCTTCCTCTTGAATCACTGTATCTATTAAAAAAACCGCTTCAAAATCCGTTGCGTAGTTTTAAAGATTTAAGCATACATAGGAACAGACAGCGACAGCGACTTTATTTTATACCATGTAATAATAAGATTTGTGTTAAATAAAAAAAAATGGCAACCCTATCAAACGCCGCTAACATCTCAACATTTGCTCCAAGCAAAACAAACGCCTAAATAAATACACCCAAGGCTCGAAGTCCATTGTGACCGTTATACCCAGTTTTTACCATTTCTCCCATCCATATTGATATGTGTGACATTGTATTGCCGCCAATTACTTTTGGATTTTTTTCTTATTTGCTATAGCATAAATTTATGAGTTCAGAACAGAATATTAACTATATGTTTTGTGCCACAGTCCAAACCTTTCCATGTGATATTACTTTTTGAGTGGATAGATATTTTATGCGTTAAACTCACTTATGACCTCGGTGGTATAGCGGTTTAGCTTACAGCTTTACGTGTGATGGTCGCGGGTTCGATTCCTCGCACGGCATAAATATTTGTACTCATGAGTATGGTTGTTTGTATCGGTCTGGGTGTTTTCTATGTATATTATGTATGTATTTACGAAAAAAAAATTATATATTTGTATCAGTTATGTAGTGCCCATAACATAAGCTTTAGCTAGCTTAACTTGGGTCTAGATGGCGCTGTGTGAATTGTCCTGAGATTATTATTATACTCTTTTGACCCAAACACGTAAGATAATTATACAAAATATTTACTTTATTTTTTATTGAAATGGCAGGTGAAGGTAAATGGTAACCGTAGCCGGTAAAAATTCTTACGCTGTTGTTATGTTCTCAGAATCTTACGAGATGGAGTCCTTAAACATCTTAAAAAAAATGTAAAAAATTTTTCAAATAGTATACTAAAAAAAAGACCTCACTTTCATATATTACAGGCAAATAGACAAAACAACACTCCTAAAAGAGAAGTGCGTATGTGTATATATATATATGTATAATGTATATGTGTTTATATGTACATGTATTACATATATAAACCTTTCTCTAGAATCAGCCTATCTATTAAAAAAACCACTTCAAAATCCGTTGCGTAATTTTAACGATTTAAGCATACATAGGGACAGACAGCGACAGCGACTTTATTTTATACTATGTAATGATGTAATAACTATACTTGTTAATAATGGTTGTCGACAAATGTTTTTCTTTCTTTATCAAAGATTATCTTTTTATCTCTTGATTCGGAATTATAAATAGAATAATCCGAGATATCACGCGAGATACATCTCGAATTTACATGAGCTGCGAGCGAAGAGATTTTAATATTATTAAGAGCTCATCTCAGTTTGACCCTCTGAAAAATTCCTAAATTTCCCAAATTTTATTTCTCATAATTGAAATTAACTAATCCTCCTTGGTTTTTTTTAATAAATAAAGATATTCAGGATACATACAAAATTATTTCTTTCTTATTTAAATTTATTTAGTGTACAATAGTTTAATTAATTGTTGAAAAGTATCGTAAAAAAATGTCCTCTAGGACGTTTATATAAAATAGGACCAAGATTGCGACCTCAATTTTGATCTGAAAGTAAAATTTCAAAAAGATTATTCATCTGTAGGAAAGTCGATCTTCCTATAGAGGTTATCTTTTTTTAATTTGACGAAATGACAGCGCTTTGAACTAGAGATGGGTCAACTCGAGTTACTAAATCGAGTTAACTCAAATTGCGGTGAATTCGAGATAACTCGAGATGAATTCTGCCAACTCGAGTTGGAAGTATTCAACTGGTAAATGAACGAATTAAGTGAAAGAGCGAGAGCATGATTCTGTCATCGAACCGACAATGACATGAAATTTTCCGATCATTTCATATCATACAATTTTCACTCGTTTTCAATATTGATTTGAGGTCGTTATCATTTTTTTCGGATATTCGTCCGGTTATATTATCATTAAAATGATTATGCGTTCCGTAAGTCCTTCCGCGGCTTAGAAGTGCCATTTGGGGCTGTTCAAGTATTACGTAAGCAGATTTATCACAATTATTTACCCCCCATCCCCCGTTGTCAGCAAAAGTAAGCAAAGCTCTTACCCCCTCCACCCATGCTTACGTAAACATCTCTCAATTAATGTATTTTTTTTTTTAGCAAAGACAATGTGACCCTCACATTGTCTTTGCCATTCGTGTAAAAAAGTAAATTACGATCGATGACGTAATCATCATACAGACTCCCCCACCCCCATGTCATCCAAAATAAGCAAAGAAAAGACCCCCCCGCCCCCCTATAGTGCTTACGTAATACTTGAACGGCCCCTTTCTACTCGCCCCCTATGGTTCGGTGAAGCTTTCAAGGCTAGCTGCGGCCAAAAACATTAGATTTGATCTAAAAAACAAAACAAACTGTTTATTCCAGGTAACTCGAGTCAACTCGAGTTATCTAAATTTCAACTCGAGTTAACTCGAGTTATGTTTATTACGAGTTAGCACATCTCTACTTTGAACGTTATTTCGACAGTTTTTCATGAGAAAAGATAGGAAGTTTCTATAAAAACAAGATTTCATAGTTCGATAGAGAATCGTGAAAAATATTCTCCCAAAATTTGAAATGAAAACCTTGAACATTCTGCCTTTGATAGTGGTCACTGTTTTGAAAAAAAAGATTCCGAGAATTGCGCGTTCAAAGTTTGGAGTTCGAAAATTTTTGAGAAATGTTTACCCACGATGAATTGGCGACGCCAGATCCACACAATATCCCTTCTAGAAATTTTATAACAATAATAATAATAATCTCAGGACAATTCACACAGCGCCATCTAGTCCCAAGTTAAGCTAGCTAAAGCTTGTGTTATGGGTACTAGATAACTGATACAAATACATAGATTTTTTTTTGTAAATACATACATATTATACATAGAAAACACCCAGACCGATACAAACAATCATACTCATGAATACAAATGTTTGTGCCGTGCGAGGAATCGAACCCGCGACCATCGGACGTAAAGCGGTGTGCTAAACCGCTAGACTACCGAGGTCGTCTACTATTCTATAATAGTGTATACAATCCTATAATGCAAAACAATTTTTTTTTTTTAATTTCACACTGAGATGACCCTATAAAGCGATCACATTCAGTTAGTTCATTGAAACATATTAAGATGAGTAAAGTATATATATATTCAATGTATCATATTACGTATAATTTCGGCTGGGAAATGTTTACAAGCGTAACTTCAATTAACTATATCTGTGTCTCTCTATTACTCTAGACTAGACCGCGGCCTCGGTGGTCTAGTGATTTACACACCGTTTTACTATCCGATGGTCGTGGGTTCGATTCCTCGCGCGGTACAAACATTTGTATTCATAAGTATGATTGTTTCTATCGGTCTGGGTGCTTTCTATATATAATATGTTATTTATTTATAAAAAAAATGTATCCATGTCTTTATATCAGTTGTCTAGTACCTATAACACAAGCTCTGCTTAGCTTGGGACTAGATGGCGCTATGTGATTTGTCCTGAATATATTATTATATTATATAGTTACAGCTTTGATTTAAAATGGTATTTACTTAACTAGTTATATACACGACTCACTTTTTTATATAAGCACTAGCCACACGTATAAAGTTCAAAATATCTCTATTCATGTAAGTCTATTACAGACTCGTATGATATGTCAAATCTACCGTCAGTTCGGAATGATTTCGGACTGACAAGAAACTCAGCTCGTATTCTTTTCAAATAAATGTTGTACATGTTTACAATAATACAGAATCATTTTTAAATTTAAATTTGGGATAATAGAGTGGCCTCCAGCATATGCTATTGCAAAATTTGTAATCAGTGTTCGCAACCTGAACATACCAGTCCCTACAAGCAGCACCCGTCCACGAGTATGACGGATGAGCCAGCCATCATTGCACTCAACCATATTAGAGTACATTGACCCGGCTTTTTTCCGGCCAGGATTTTGAATAATTATACTCTCAAGGGGATAAAATAGGGGATGAAAGTTTCATCATTGTCAATTACAAACCGATCGGGCTGAGACTTTGCATGCATAAAGGTACTATGATGTAAGTATCCCTAAGAAAGGATTTTGATAAATTCCACCCCTAAGGTGAAAATTATCGCGAGCGAAGCCGCGGGCAAAAGCCAGTATATATATGTGTGTGTTTGTGCCGTGCGAGGAATCAAACCCGCGACCATCGGAAATAGGGCGGTGTCCTAAACCACTAAACCACCGAGGCTGTCAGTACGTCCAACGTATAACAACAAAATACAATTTTTATACGGCATATAAATACAAAAGGCTACGCGCGATATAAATAGTGCATTTAGAGCTGAATCACGTACGTAATACAACTATATGGTGTTAGTGTTAACATATTTATCCTTTTTCTTGACTATTATAGGAGTTTTGGGTGTGCCAACACCAACACCAATGCCTTTGCGTATTGGCCCAATATTGGCCATTGAAATAACCATTTTTTACTACACGCATATGAATATAAATACGGTACATACACCAAAATGACATTTTTTACAATTTTTGTCTGCCTGTCTGTCTATCTGTTTGTTCTGGGTAAGCTCGGAAATGGCTGGACCGATTTTGACGGGACTTTTATTGGCAGGTAGCTAATGTAATAAGAAGTAACTTAGGCTACTATTATTTAAAAAAAAATGTTTTATTTTAGAGAAATAAAGTAAAATTCCACGCGGACGGAATCGCGTGTATAGCTAGTTATATAATATAGTTATTCTACCTAGGTAGCATTGAAGCTAGCGTCTATAGATATAAATATAAGAATATAAATATAAAGAATAATAGAAGCGCTTATAATGAATCTAGTCTAGTCTCAGAAGGATACTCCTAAGAATATCCTTCAATTCTTGTCCCTGACGGGTCTAGGTAGCGAACTCTGAAAAGGGCGAGCACAATAGATCTATGTAGGTCGCAGTGCTACAGGTGCTACACATCTGACAATAGCCCAAACAACCCAATAAAAAAAAAATAGTCTCAGAGGTTTATAGACCAGCCCTCACTTTAGTTTAGGACCCTACGTTAATGGTCCTTCGAGCCGGATCCATTAAACGAAGGACTTTTAAATTAAAAGGTTTTTGTTATGGACTGTAACTGCAACGAGAATGCTGACTATCTGGCAAAAACCGTCCAACTGGGCCCTGAACCCTTCTGTGGTGTGCCTCGTTGCCTAAAACTGGGACATCTCAAATTAATAACCAAACGAGAAGCACTGAATCACTGGCAAGAAATGCCAGGATTAACACATTCAAAAGACCTAATATCGGGCTTCTCGACCAAATACTCCAATAGACTACTGCTATTGAGTAAAAACAACATATGCATGATGACTAGGGCCCTCACAGGACACTGCAAATTAAACAAGCATATGGCTAAGCTAGGCCTATGCACGACAAGTATCTGCAGATTCTGCCAAACTGAAGTGGAAACGCCGCTTCACATCCTATGTGGTTGTAGCCCACTCATGCATAAACGAAATATCTCCTTTGGAAAGTTTACACTCTTTCCCGAGGAGATAAAAACAATCGCTCCTAAGAATATCCTTCAATTCTTGTCCCTGACGGGTCTAGGTAGCGAACTCTGAAAAGGGCGAGCACAATAGATCTATGTAGGTCGCAGTGCTACAGGTGCTACACATCTGACAATAGCCCAAACAACCCAATAAAAAAAAATAGTCTCGGAGGTTTATAGACCAGCCCTCACTTTAGTTTAGGACCCTACGTTAATGGTCCTTCGAGCCGGATCCATTAAACGAAGGACTTTTAAATTAAAAGGTTTTTGTTATAGACTGTAGATTAGATGTAATTATTTAAATATGAAATACAAAGAATGGTAGAATATTGAGTGCGTGTGTCGTAATCGGTGGCGAGATCAGAAGTGAGGGCTGGTCGGTCTGGTGCTATTCGCACCCCCTTCGAGCTGTGCCCCGCAGCACCGCTGGCGGACTCCAGACTGGCGAGCCGACGATGTCCAAACAGGCCGTATTGTGCGTTACTAGATGACGCTATATGAACTGTCCTGGCTTATTTTATATTGGCTCAAACATGTGTTATATCTAACCAAGCATTTGCCATACAAAGGTACCAAAGGGCAGGAAGAATAAATATATTAGCCATATATTTATGACAAGAACGGTGAGCCGAACCAAACTACATAAAAAGTCTACGTGACCGTTTGGACAAGTCTGCACAGAGAAATATTGTAACAGAGGCTCAAAAGATTCTGTCGCGATCCTACTCTGCTTTGTAGACGGTAGGGAAAACTTAGGAATACGAAACAATTTACTGTTTTAAAATTGACGCATTCATTATTTATACGTATAACTAGCTTTTGCTCGCGGCTTCGCTCGCTGTAATTTATCGCTTTTAGGGTGGAATTTATCATAATCCTTTCTTGGGGGATGGCTACGTCATAGTAGCTTTATGCAAGCAAAGTCTCAGCCCGATCGGTTTCTAATTGACAAAGTTTCATACAAACTTTCATCACATATTCTATCCCCTTGGGGGTAGAATTAATCAAAATCCTTTCTTAGCGGATGCCTACGTCATATCATCTACCTGTATGCCAAATTTCAGACCGATTCATCCAGTGGTTTTGGGCTGTGCGTTGATAGATCACTATGTCAGTATGTCAGTCACCTCACCTTTAAGTTACATATATATATAGATTGTACCTACGAATTGAAATTTTGCACACCTCTTACGAGGGTAATGTACGGATCTCAATAACATTTTTAATTATATATAATTATATATATAATAATTATTGTTTACCTACATTTGGCACATAAAGTATTATTATTATTAGTAGATACTTCAATATAAATATAAAATAATAATAATATGTAATAAAAAAAAGTATATGTATAAAAAAAAATAATAATCTAGCTACTTCAGTGGAGAAAGAACTGTCAAGAAATACAACTGATATAAAATATTTATTTAAAAGAGCAACACACAAGTTTCTTGCTCATTCTTCTTGTGATTTTCTGCGTTCCGAATGAGCGGTAGAATAAAAAAAACTTGACTATTCAAAAGTGCTTATATTAGGTTTATTTGAATAAAGATTATTTCTATTTCCATTTCTACTGGTACATTTTTTTTATTATTATAATGGACTTTTGCGAATACATCATACGAGTTACAATATACGAGATGGGTAATAGAAAACAAATGTGTTTTTTTTTCAGTGGTGTTCATGTAATATTTCTATTTCGTTAATATATTTAATGGATACTGTTATACCGCCAGAAATTCTTTTATACGCATTGATGTATGGACGACGTCGGGATGTAACGTGAATTGATTGATGAAACAGCTTTCCGAATGAGCGGTTGATTAAAAATGTAAGTTTATATATTCAAGAGCTTAAATTTAAGTTAATAATAAATAATAATTTCAGGACAATTCACACAGCGCCATCTAGTCCCAAGTTAAGTTATTTAAAGCTTGTGTTATGGGCTCTAGATAACTGATACAAGTACAGAATTTTGTTTTTCGTAAATACATACATATTATACATAGAAAACACCCAGTCCGATACAAACAATTATACTCATGAATACAAAATGTTTGGGCCGTGCGAGGAATCGAACCCGCGACCATCGGACGTAAAGCGGTGTGCTAGATCGCTAGACCACCGAGGTCGTCAAAGTTTATTTTAGTAAAGAAATATTCTATTCTATCGCTTAAAACTGTCTCTTATAGACAATTTGGAGAATGTATTTTTTAGATTTGTAGATTAAATAATATACGTTTGGATATTCAAGAGTTTAAATTTAAGTTTATTTGAATAAACAATTTTCTGTTTATATTCCATTGATTCTTACTTTTTTAATAAATTCCAGTTAAGCTTTTGATTTCAAACTTTGTTAATTTTAAACCGATCGGGCTGAGATTTTGCATGCATAAACCTACTATGACATAGGCATCCCCTAAGAAAGGATTTTGATAAATTCCACCCCTAAGGGGATAAATTAAAGCGAGCGAAGCCGCGAGCAAAATCTAGTATATATATATAAATGAATTGGAAGGTTTAAACGATGATAAAACGTGAAGAAATTGCATGTAAAATAGTAAAAACAACAATTATATTTTCCCATACAAACTGCTGATACCTGTCCAACAGGGTGCGTACAGAAATTTATTGCGTAACTAACCTTCAAAAAACGTTTGACATGTTTAATTTTGAGGTGGAACGGAGTTTGCGAGGTCAACTAGTGATTATCATTACATAGTATAAAACAAAGTCGTGGTCGCTGTCTTTCCGTCTCTATGTATGCTTAAATCTTTAAAACTACGCAACGG